>NC_092197.1:1965000-2565000 GCF_043641665.1 Enoplosus armatus
CGTGACCGCCGCGGCTCCGGTATCGCCGTCCAGCTTGACCTTGATATTTTCAGCTGCAGCCACACACACACACACACACACACACACACACACAGCAACTTCTGAAAACACATGCAAACGTAAATGATTTTCACCAGTTTGACACAAACACAAACAAGGCTTCACACGACGGGCTGCAAACACAGGAAAACAACCAAATGAAGAAACTCTGAAACACAGAGCTGAATTCCAAAACTAGAATCAAATCTGAGCTCACAGCCAAGTCTGTCCAGACTCATGTAACATGAGGTGGATTTGAAGGAACTGAATAAAAAGGTACAAATGAACGGAAGTTATAGACAAAAGACGTGCTGCTTCTGTTTCCTCCTGCAGGTGAAACTCGCTCACAGGATCACGGTCAGCTGTCACGTGACTCTGACGAAGCAGGAAGTGAAAGGCAGAATGGCTGTTGCTGACTCACTGTGTCAACATGTGTGTGTGACATCTGGAATCGCCCGATGCATTCTTTAAATTAAGGCTAAAAACCCATTTTGAGGTCACGGTGACCTTTGACCTATCCGGTGTCCGACCAGCTGTGAGATGCGGCCAGTGTCCCCTTCTGCTCCTGCTGCTGAATAATGGACAAAAGGACATCATTATGATGTCACGGAGAAGTCCACCTTTGACCTTTTGGCTAAAAATGTCACCACTTCATCGGCAATTAAATTTAACGTTCTCATCGTATTCAGGTATCATTGCAAATACTTGCTAGCATTAGCCTAGCATTAGCCTTACTAGCCTCCCCATTCATTGTTGGCTCATTTTCCAACACTGGCACCAACACGTAGACTTCAGCAGCTCCATGAGCCACAGATCACGGCAACAACACGCTTTTAATGTCCCTCGGGAGCTTGTTTCACTTTGTTTGTGTTGATGAAGATGTTTTCTGAAGCCGTGGCGCGCTGAGCTCTCAGAGCCGACCACATCTTCCTCTAACCAACCATAACAAAAAAACTATATATTATTTACTTTTAATACTTTTATTGTGCGTACATATCTGTACTTTACACAGAGAAATGCATGGAAAAATACAACAGCAAAACTGGAATTTCAAAGTACACAGAGACGTAAGAAAGCGAGGGTCTTATTCACTAATGTATTGAAGGCTCCCGACATCAGGAATGTGCCAAAATAAAAGAATAAACCTAATAAAACTCAGTAACAGTCGACTACAAGAAGAACAGTAGGACAGGGGGGGACGTCATGCTATATTCATGCTATAAACAAGTTTAGAGTCTATTGACATTCTTTACAAATCAATAAAAGATATTACTATTGTACTAATACAGTCAACAAGGTTTAAAATACGAACACCATTAAATGACCACATTGACGAGGAACTAAGAATGATAGCGATACATGTAAAAGAAATTTAACTGTAGAGTTTTGTAGCATGTAAGAAACCTTCCAGGACAATGCTCTTAAAAAAGAGCAGAAATGAAGATTATTCAAAATCGGAACATTTTGTGTACAAAATGACGAATATTACAAAACGGAAAAGACGTGATTTCTAGCAGAAACACTTTTGACAGTCAAGAAACAATTAATCTTAAATCTGCGATACCCACATTTTCAGATTTGGAGTGTAAACTACCAAGATTTGTGCTGTAACATGCAAATGCAATACAATAGCAAGTGCAGCAACATCGACCTTCAGCGGTAAAGATCCCGACGCGAAGCAGAGCCGACGTCTCCTGAGAAACAGCAGGAAGTCTATATTCTTACTGAACTCCAGCTGTTTAGGAAACATCACAGACTGTAAATCAAGATGGACGACGTGACAGCCATCGCCCCCCAGTGGCTGTCTGCAGTATAGATCACAAGCCCCGCCCCCTCCATGTCAGCGGATGGGACAAGTGTTTTTATGATACCTTCGGTTTTAATTAGTTGATGCTATAAAAAAAAAGGGGGTGAGACGTCATGATTGACAGCTGTGTTTGACTATGGTGTGTTGGTGATTGGCTCGGGCGGGTTTGTGGGCGGGACCTCGATACCGCGACTCCACCCCCCGATCGCCACTACACAGACTCCGGCTCCAACGCAAGATGGCAGCGGCCGTATCCGCTGAAGACACCCAGAAATACTTTCCCCATACACAATCATGATTACAAAAGAAGCAGCTTTAAAACAATAATGAGTCTTCTGAGTGTTGCAAACACTCAGAAATGACTTTGTATTCGATTTAAGCCGTTAGGTCCAATAGAAATTATTTTAAAGCAGCAATAATTGTTTTTTTTGGCCTCTCAGAACAGATTTTTATGGTGTTCAGATGCAAATTTACACGTCCAACAGACACGAAGCGACATTCATTTGGAGTCTGTTTACGACGTATTCAAGTCCGACATTCAATCTCCTTTTAGCTCTTTCGTCTCCAACTCCTGAGGGGAATATCTGTCTCTTTAGCTGCTAAATGCTGCGCTACGTTCACCAGCTGCTCGCTAACTTTGTGCGTCTGCCACTTGGTGACTTTAGGTTTAAATGAGTGACTGAGACCCTGTGCAAACCCTGTAAGCGTAATGTGAAAGGTGTCGCTCGTAGTAACAAACCCACAGAGAATTATTATCCATATTAGCATCTTTATAAGCAACTTTTTGGTTGCTGGTTTGGTTGAGTCTCACAGCTCACAGCAGACAGACATTTACAAAATGGTTGATTAAGAAAGTGGAGCGTTTAATATTTCCCTCAGGAGTCAGCGGGACTAAAGGACAGAGCTAACAGAGAGAAGATACTGGACTTACATTGATGAGATGGACACAACACACACTCCAGATGCTAATGTTGCTCTGTGTTCGATGTGTAAATACGCAACTGTTTTCTAGAACCCAAAGAAAAACGTATTATTGCTGCTTTAACTTGTTCCATCATCATACAAATAATGTAAAACTCACCTGACAATGTTTCCTGTGTGTGACTACAGAGGCAGACTGTTTGGTATTTACAGTGTGATAGCAGCAACTGGTTACTTTCTGGTGCCATGTTTGGTAGCTAACATGGTTGTTTCTACAGTCATAACTGTACGATTGTATGGCAGAGTCGTGTGTGTTCATTCTGTTCACTAAATCTACAGATGTTCATACGACAAGGCACGTTTTCTCCTGAGTTTCCTAAGCACAATAACTGGCGGCGTTTTATGAAACGACCCCTGCTTTATTAAGAAAGAATCTCAAGTTGTGTTAATTCATGATTGATATTGTGAGATGGAAATATGTGAATAATATGTCTGCGTTCGTGTGTGGAATGAAGTTAGAATCAGCCAGGCGGCACTCGGGGTTCGATCTTCAGCGAGAGCTCGTAGAGGGTGTCTTCATCCATCACTAGTGTCTTATCCAGGAGGAACTGGGTCACCTGGAGGGGGGGGGGGGCAGACCAGACAGACAAAATACTTTGTGTTAAATGGTTGAATTCCACTTCGCTTCATGTTGCACAGATTATTTAAGGGTAAAGGCAGCGGAGTGCATTTCATCAGACACACCTTGGGCTGGTGCTCTATCCTGTAGGGCGCTTGCTGGAACTGACGAATCTCCCGGATAATGTGAGAAATCTGAGAGAGCAGAAAACACAGTTAATCGCCGCTTGGTCACACGCCTCTAAGTTGTTGCACCGTGGCGACGCGGGCCGAGCATTTCATCTCAACACGGACGCCTTCGAAGGTCGACCGGCCGAGCAGCGACGTCTTTACAAGCGCCTCAACAAGCTTCCGTGAGAGACCACAGGGACGGCCACATGGTCCTCGACTCGTGGGGAGAGATCAACGCCACATTTAAGAGATAAAAATGGATCAGTTCTTCCTCAGCAACAACAAGCTCCAGAGCAGCCATGTTGGTTTCTAACACTCGTTGAGTTCATGCTTATTCACAGAATGCTTTCTTTTATACGCCCCCTGGTGTTCAGGAGAATACTGCAAAGCTCAAGAACAAGTGCCTTAAACCTGCATTCTTTCTAATGGCCAGCAGGGGGCGAGCACACTGCGTCAGTCAGATTGTGTAGAAGTCTATGAGAAAATGACCCGACTTCTCTCTTGATTTATTACCTCAGTGAACATTTTCCTCATGAGTTTATGGTCTCAAGTCTTCTTCAACACAGCATGATGTTCATTTAGTGAATGATGGTCCCATTTAGAGTATAAAGGGTATGCTTTAGGGCGTGGCTACCTGTCAATCAGGATAGAGGCGTTCCTTTGTACTAAAACACAGAAGTCGACTGTTAATTTTTTCTGGTAAGTGCATTTACAAGCTAACTTTGTTAGCAGCGACTTCGCTAACGACTGCAGCGTACGTTAGAACAGAAACACACCGTTTAATCAAGTCCTCCCACTTCAGCTGTCGTGTTTTGGTTCAGGAAAAGCTTTTGTTCATTAGAGGCGTCTTTAATAAGGATTATAAAAGAACGGGAGCAGGGGAAGAGTAAATCTTTACCATCCTCATCTTGGAGAAGTTAACCAGGCCCTCCTCCGTGAAGTTGGGTGTTCCCTCCTCAATGAAAGCCAGGTCAGTGAGGTACATGCCCAGGTATGGGACGCATGGAGGGTTACAGCTACAAACACAAATAAACAGCGCAAACATTAAGACTGTTTTTAAAAACTGGGTTTAAACATTTACCACTATATTTTCTATTTTTCTCTTGTAATTATTTACTTTTTCAGCGTCTCTCGGAGGTTCTTGAACCTCCCTTCTGATGACACCGTCTTCTGCAGCCGGTCCATGAGTGCCTTCGTCTGAAAAAACCACAAAGAAAGACCGATCATCAGAGAGTCAGTAGGTTTTATTTTTAACAACCTGCTAAATGAATGGATTCCAACCTGTTTGCAGACTTTTGCCCAGGTCTTCTTCAGCCTGTAGATGGCGCTGCGGTTGAGAGCAGAGGTGATCTCCAGCACCCCGTTGTAGTTGTTGAGGCAGCGACAGATATCAGCCACTGCCAGCCACTTCTCTATGGAGCTGGCCCTGGAGCCCACGTCAGTGTGGGTCATTATCTGAGACGCCACCAGGTTACTCATCTGTGGAGACGGGGAGAGAGGGAGACTTCTACGTTAACGTCAACAAAGGACTTTTCACCAGTTCATTAGGAACACCGAGCTAAAATGAATGTTGCTGAAACTGTTTAGAGAGGCGTCCATTCAACTTTATGGTCACTTTGCGGTAGTTTATAGTGCTGATGAATTGCAGTTTAATATACTGAGAGCTGCTTCTGATATTTTGGCTGTAAGTTATAGTTAGAATTTCTGTTTAACGCACTACAACTCAGACGTCTCAGAATCAACACGTCTCTAAAACCGCTTCAGCAACTGAACGTCACGACCGTCGTAGGTTGAAACTAACAATTCATTATCTAATTAACTGATTATTGTGTGAGAATCTGGAGAACAAAGACTATTTAAGTCTTACATCATTAAAGTGCTGGCTGGTCTTCATGATGTACGGAGTCCGGTCCATCTTGTCCACCTTCATCCAGCCCTGACCGAGGAACTCCCTGCAGGATCAGAGACGTTCAGCGTCAGACAGACCGCAATGTCATGACCTGCTCTGTACTGGTTCTTCACTAAACTGACCTGCACTGAACTGGACTGTACTGGTTCTTAACCTGACAAGCCAAACAAGTCTTCAGTCTGTTACGTGGTGGATAGTAACTAAGTACCATGTAGAGATATATCTTTCTCCTTTACACTGCTTACACTTTAAATTTGAGATCTATAGTTACTATTTACTTTGCAGATAAGGACCTTACAAAATAAAATATGATTATTAACATGATCTGGATAATTTCCTTGGAAGTTATTGATACTCCTACTTTTACTTTTTGCTTGGTATGCTTGATTTATTTTACCAATAACAATCAGCCAACTACACAGGAGACCTTCAGGGGAAGGATTTGGAAATGACAGACCTGCAAAGGTCTTATACAATGTTCTGTAATATACAACACTCGTACTGGACGGTGTACTCACTCATAGGGAATACTCCTGAACACGATGTGGTCCAGTAGAGTGATCTGTTCGGCCAGTTCCATGGCTGAGAGAGACTCGAAACACTCGGCCTTCGGACTCTCCGCCTACAAACACACACACAAACTATTTGTAGTCCAGACTTTCAAAAGAACTACAGAACCACACACACACACACACACCAAGATAACTCCACATACTGAGACTCCTCCTATGACTGGGTTCTCACCACAATACACAGTACCACTGAGTACTAACTACTGTACAGCTGGTGGGTCTTCTTCAGTACAACAACATTCTTACCACAATGAAGTGAAGCAGCGGGCAGCTTTTCTGCAGATAAATTAGTCCAACAATGGCTTCAAAATGTACTCAGAATAAACTTCCATTATAAAATCCCGTCTGTTAAGTACTTATACTTATATTAGTTGGTACATACAGTTGGTAATACTGACCATTTGTAATATATCCTCTATCTTCAGTTGGGCATCGTCTTGTTCTTCTTGAGAAAGGGCACTGAAGAGCAAAACAGACCCTGTTACTACAATAATAACAACAATAATAATACACAAGATCCAAAGGTTACAGGTGTTAATATTCAGGTAAATATCAACATATACTTTAATTTATTTGCATATGATCTTTTGAAAAGTTCATACCACCTTTTTTTCAACGGTTTCACGTTATGAAACATGCAGGAAAAAAATCATCCAAGTGGAAAACAAATACAAATCTAAAATACGCAGGATGACCGACACTAAACAACAGATATATAAATAATTTAATTATTATTGTTTTTGTGTGCGGACTGTGCACCTTAATATGTTTGTTGTTGCTTTCCTCTCCTGTTGCAGCAGGTCTGGATCTCGCAGCACCTCTTCCAGGAGACCGATGACCCCCATCTTCAGCTCGCTGTTCATGTCAAAGTCCTGATGGAGGAACACGTTTATACACGTTTACAGCCGAGTCACGGTTAGAAGTCCATGACGTGATTATTCAAAGACATTTTGCTTCATATCGACGATAATTATTCTATTTGAATTATTTGCAATATAATGGATGTGACAAATATGCAGATTTGTATATTTATTTCAAAAATAGTTTCCACCCAAACTCCCTGAGCCCCAAACGTTGCTCTCATCACGTTCAGCCTCAGACTTCAGTGCACGTGTAGAGGATGCCCTCTGGAGGACATTCAGACTCAGCTGGTGCATTTCAGACAAAACAGAAGTAAAGAAATAAAGGGAAACTATACAAATATACAACCAGATAAAAAAAAAAAGGGAAATTAAGGGAGATTCTGGTTCCAGATGTTTTAGAAATGTACAGTCCACTGAAGCCATTATTGGTAAAGGAAGTAAAGTTTATTTAGCACCTTTCACAGAGCGAGGCCACAAAGTGCATCAAATAAAAATAACATTTTAAGAAAAAAACGTAGAGAAAAAATTTAAACTGAATTTTCAGAAAATTGGCAAATTTAAATGCGGTTTGAACGGGTTTGATTGACAGCGACCAAAACAAACCACCAGCTGTCATCTGGTGGTTTGTGTGACGTGCAGATTAGATGGTGGGACAAAGTGCCCCTTCCTGTTTCAGATTTAGATTTAGGAGGTGGCGTGGCGTTTGAGCCGGACTTAAAAGATCACGCCTCTTTGTTACGCAGCTTACAGACCGACAGCAGACGCACAGCTGACGGACAATCAAAGCAGTGGTAATGCTTCAGACGACTACTGCTCAGTATAGATATCAAGTAAACAGGACAAATATGTTCTGTAAGTACACAAGAGGACGGGGAACTTTTCTGTTTATTCCATCAGAGTCTGACGATGTGCTTTTCATGTTTCAGTTAGTATCTAATAACGCAGCACAATGTTGTCGTATTTACTCCATATTTCTATCAACATTCATATTCAATTGCCTTGCATGTCTTTTATAATGTGCTGCTGTGTTGCATGTTTTAAAAAGTATCTGACAATGCAGTATAACTGCGTCCTGTATAACATTATCATTCTCTACTCTTTTAGTTATTGCTCTGCATGCTTGTAAATTACCTCAATAACTGTCATTTTAAGCTTCTATTCTGTTGTAAAGGACATTAACATTAACTCTGGTGCATTTGCAGCAATGGTTATGAATGTGCATTGTCTTAAATAGACCAATAAGTAATTAAAAATACAATAAATACTCAAATAAAGATCAAGAGAGAAAGAAATGGAGGGTAAAACTGCCAAAACCTAATTTACTGCTTTTAACAGATCTTTTAGATTTTGAATTAAAGTTATGGAGATGCTGCTGATATTAGCGGTTGTTTGTTCCCGTCACCGACTGGAGGTCACAGCCCACATGGACCCTGAACTGTGTTTATCAATAGGACCAAATAATATCTGCTCACTTTTCAGGCTGCAACATCCAGGTACAAAAATAGCATCTTATATAATCTTAAATGAAAACGATAGTCCGTTTAGTGTCCCTGGGGAGGAGGCTGACCTTTCCGCCTGCTTCCTGGGTGGCAGAAAAGACACGCAGAGCAAAGAGCACCTCCATCGGGGGGGGGGGGAGAGTGACAGGAGGTGATGGCAATGAAAACAGACACAACAACAGACTCTTCCAGGTGGGATGAAAGTGCCCTGTCCAGGTTCGGGTCGTCTGTAAACCCTCGAGGCTACTGGACAAATGTGGTTTTTGGACGGTGTGGAAATGGTCCTGCTAATCAAGTTGTAAGGATTCATAGGGATGTCGTGGACTCACCTGGGAGTGCTTGGAGACCCAGTGTCGCAGCACATTGAGGACTCGGTTGGTAGCAGCTCTCCGGATGATGAATTCTTTGTCACAGACTTTCTCAGAGTTACTAAAACCTGGGAGAAAAAGAATCAAACATTAGGCCAACAATTTTAAAACGTCCGTGGTCATTCTTGCTATTTAGCTTCCTGTTAAAAGCCACTGAATTGTGCCATCAACAGTTCCCTCCCTCAGTTGTGTGTCTTTTGACCTTCACGGCTTGCCGTGCTCACCCTGGGAGCTGCTATGCCCGGCGGCGGCAGTGGCAATCGCAAACGCTGAAGCCGGTGACATTGTGCAGCGAGAGTTCTCCCCTGATGTGACTGCAAGCAACCGGAGACATTAAAAAGACGACATGAAATACCATAAAGACGCGCCTGCTCTGTATGCACACACTGTTATGTAGAAAGAGTTTGGACACCTCCGGTCTGTCTGTAGCGGAGATGCCTCGGTGTTGAAGGTGAGCGGCAGGGAGACATGTCGCCCGGCTCGCTGCTGGCTGGTGATTCAGGAAGAAACTTGTCCAGAGATACTGACTCCAGGACAGCTGTTAGAGAAGAAAAGGTCACACCTCAAACATCTGTAACATGTAACAAGACAGTGGAGAACATTTCTGTCTTCTAATGCTGAACTTCTTTTACTTTTTTTCTGCGATGTTTGCATGTTCAAGTCAGATGGCGGAGGAAGTATTCAGATCCTTTACTAGTAAAAGTACTAATACCACACTGTAAAAATACTCCATTACAAGCATAATCAACACCATACAAGGCTCTGTGTTCTGCTCTGTGTGTCAGTCTAGTGGCATTAGAGGCCCTACAACATGCTGACAGAAACAAAGAGGGAATAGTTTGAGATGGTCGAGGGATGCGACAGCCCGCACAGTTCATTTGCAGACCATGAAACCAAAACAACGAGCTGAAAGATGCCAAAATGTGTAGATAATCCTCTGGTGTTCGTATAATATTGATTAGTGCAGCTTTAAGCGCTGAATTGTGTCTGTTGACAATAAAAACCACAAACACATACGCGACAGTTGAAGTTAAATATAATACACAACACATATATTTGTTTCAAAAGTGATCTAAAAATACTGCGTCTGGATAATAAAATCGACCGTCTACTGTTTGAATGAGCTCGACAGCGTTGTCCATGTGCATCTCTGGCCCACCGGGTCACAAGCTGCTGTGTTTGGGTGTTACTGGAGGGCTCTCCATTTCACCCATTCAATATGTCATTTTCCTCTTAGGAGGCACTCTGTCTGCCATGTAACAGCTTTATTTATCTCTTCCTTTTCTTTCTCTGCTCTCCAATTTGTTGTCAGATTTTCTGACCTAGTGCTCCGCCGCTGTTTTTATCGTGAACAAGCTGTCAGCTGTAGCCAGATGGTGATCTAAGAGCACGATTATTCCTCCGTTGGGTAACGGTGACCCATTTATGCCTCTCGTTGCCTGGTCTGTTTGGGTTGGCAGGCCACTATCGGTGATGTGTCAGACCGGAGTATAATATTAGGAATAAACACATCAGATTCAGGCTATCACAATATGAAGTCACTTTGACGTTTTACAGTAGATGGCACTAATGTTCGAAATTCAAGTGAAAGAAGTAAAGTCTCATAACACCTCAGCAGTGTGTGTGTGTGTGTGTGAGTCGACACTGAGGCGTGTGCCCACACATGTGCTGCTGCTCATGAGGGACTGACAGAGTGTGAATCATATGCTTTTGTGTTCCAGCTACAAACCCCTGCGGATGCTGCGCCTCAGCTTCCCACAGAAGGCGTCGAGGCGAGGCAGCTCTCCGCTGACGTCCTCCCCTGCAGCTGGGCTCAGCTCTGGGGAGCTGGGACCACGGCTGAGGTCCAGAGGGGCCTTGGTGGAGATGGGGGGCGGCGAGGACACCCCAGAGGCCTGGGGGAGGCTGGGAGAGCGCGTGGCGGTGGGCGGAGGGGAGGAAAAGCCAGAGGGGGACCTGGTTGAGCCGGGAGGTGGAGAGGAGATGGAGGGACTGTGGCTGGAGGTGGGGGAGTTGGCTGCAGAGGAGGAGGGGGGGGTGGTGGACAGGTCCAAGGCTCCCGCTTTGGTACTGATCGGGGAACTGAGGGAGAGCTTGCGGCTATGGACGGGGGAGGAGGTGCGAGAGGGGATGGAGAGAGGAGGAGGAGAGGAAAACTTGCGGCACAGCCTCGGGGATTTGTTGTTCAAGGGGTCCGTCGCCCACGAGCCCTGGTTGGTGGCGAAGAAGAGCTCCAGAGACCTGAGAGACAGAGGAAGAGTGGATCTGTAGCTCTGCCTCTGACAAATGTTAGTACATGTGAAACACCAGTCCTGCTGATGGTATTTACTTGGACTGGTCCAGAGCAAGCTGTGTGATCTTCAGACTGTAGTCAGGACAGAGGGACATGATGGACAGGCGATCACATGAATGTTGCTCGATCCTGGGACAGTGACAGCAGGAGGAGGAGGAGGAGGAGGAGGAGGAGTGTACGGCAGGGTGAAGAAAGGAGGCGAATAATGAGGAGAACAAACAGAACACGTGGAAATGGAAGAACAGAGTGAATGTACTGCAGGCAGCCATGCATGAGTGTGTCACATGAGAGGAGAGGGAAGGACAATGGAGAGGACGAACATGTGCAAACTGTCTGACGTAGTGACGTGTACCTGACAGGTATGGAGGTAAACGGCTTCTTGTAGATGTCGGCCAGCTTGTCGATGACGACGGCAGCCGTGGTGAAGATCCTGTACGTGTGGAGGAAGGTGTTGAGGAAGTCTATGGAGAGGAACCTCAGGTCCGTCAGGCGCTCCAGCAGGCGCTCCACGCTGGCATATCGGATCTGTGGGACCTTGCAGGAGTTGAGCGTCTTGCTGAAGCAAATGTCGACGTCGTCTTTATGCAGCCGGGCATCAGACCTGAAGGGAAAAAAATAACATGTTTATGTTAAATCACCAAGTTCAGTTAAAGGATAAAGCTGGCGATCATTTGTTTTTTTCTTATTGTCAACAAATGTCTCTCAGTCCTGTCTCACTTCCTGTCTGTGGCTCGCAGCTCACAGCCCATTGGTTCCTCCTGAAGATGTAAATCTTTAAAAACACCTCACAAATATATAGTTTCATGTTTAAAAAGGCTCAGTCATTCCCTCAAACAGCTGCTCGCTGTAGTTTTTAATCAAACTAACAGGAGGAAATAGTGCATTTGTTGGGGACTATTTCCAGCGGCGGATGAATCCACATGTGGAGCTCTAGTGAGTGTTTGTGGCAGCAGGACGGTGTGTGTGTGTGTGTGTGTGTGTGTGTTCATGGTAATGAAGGAACATGTCACCCAGGTCAACAGTGTGTCTCAGTGACGAGTTTTAATAGTTTCTGAACAACAATGAAGGAAGAAGATAAATCAGGCTGTGATACACACACAATACTTGTTAGTAGATACATTCACTGCTGGTTTTGGTCTTTTCATGGGATTTGTTGACAATAAGAAAAATATAGAATATTATCCTTTAAATCATCAACATTTCATAAGATAAACATACATTAACATCTAAAAACTCGATTATTTTCCTGCATGGTATTAAGGTCTGACTATTCTTCCATTCAACAAATCTTTATCTCGTTATTTTTGCTGTTTGTAGCAACAATCAATATGAAGTTACATTACATTTGTTAACTGTACTATGTGTTACTTGAATCTGCATAATAAAGTCAAAATATTCACAGATGGGGACAAATGACATTATAGGCCTATGTAATCTTCACTGCTTCAGTTTGAATACACACTTCAGACCATCATTTTCTTACTTGATCATGTGCGGCACAGACACTTTGGAGTTCTCCTCAAACACGCTGGTCATCAGGCCGTTACATCGGATATTATCAATGCACTGAAACAGAGAGCAGAGAAACACAGTCGCACATCCAGGATCAGAAAGCTGCTTGACTTGAAGCTTCGATCCAACAGCTTTAAAGCGGTCCGGCTCACCTGGCTGATGTCGCTGGTCCACGCAGCCTTTTCTTGGCGAGAAGGAGCCAACAGGACAACAGAGAAGGACTGACCGTCCGGAGGCTCCACCACGATTTTGAACTCCAGATGGTTGAAGCCTTGACCCGCTGCGTTGTCTGCAAAGGTAAACACACGGGCCACGCCTCAGTTAACATCACTGTGGACGTTAAGGAACATCAGGGTTCGAACATGATTTGGTATAAAGACACTCACAGTCCTCGTCGCTGGCGTCGAGCTCTTCGATGAGAGTGCACTCTATCAGAGACAACGCTCCTCCTTGCTGGTGGGGGAGGAAGAAAGAAAGAAAGTTCAACATTTGATTTGCACTGAAACACGTTCATGATTTCATCTATGAGATCTTTTTTTAAGGATTTCAATGGCATCTTTACCCAGCATTCAGTGCTTCTCAGAGATCACTAAATCGGTTCATTAAGTATAATCAGTAAACCTAAAAACAAGCTGTGTGCGACACTAAGGCCTCTGGTTTCAGTGCAGCAGTGAGCTGGTGGAACAATTACTGAAATAATATACAGTATATAATATATAATATTCCTGTAATATCCCTGTAGCAACAACTGATAGGGTTAATACTTACTTTACTTTTGTCATTATAATATTATAATATTTTTCTATATCATATCTCAGTTTTGTTCATACCACGTGACTTTATTCACATTTACTTTTTATCTATTACATATTAACATAAGTTCTGTAGCTCCAGTATTAAGTGAGTTTACTCACTGAGGTTATTATAGAATTGTTTTATTATTATTATAAAACACCTTTTTTTTTAGTCTTAGCCCTTTCATACATGTTTTGTTCTGGATATGTGCAGCTGCGTTACGTGTGGACAGGTGAGGCTGACCTTGAGCAAGTGAAGCTTTCCTCCAGATGTTCGGGTGCAGATGAGGAAGTGTTTGGTGAACAGAAAACACTGCCGCTCTCCTTCCTTCCTCAGTGAGAGGGAGCCCAGGCGGACCTTACTGAGCATGCCCCGCTCACTGCTGGACGGCAGCTGGATGAGAGAGCCTGGCCACGGAGACGGTCAGGAGTGAGTGAAAAGTGGAAGCGAGAGACAGGGAGGCAGATGTTGCAGAGGAAGCTCACCTTGTCTGACGAAGGTCTGACTTGTGTCCAACAGGATGTCACAGCCTTCGACAATCATCCTCTCTATGGCCAGATTCTTCCTGATGTTCTCGGTGTCACTCACTTCGTCGTGCATCATCCTGACAACGCGACCGATCGTCATTAGCATCGACATTATCACCAATCACTCACTCTTCATGTCTATGAAATGTGCACACACTCACTTCGACAGCTCCTCCAGTTTGGATTTGGCAAATTCCAGACTCTTGCGCTCCACATGCTCGTGAGGCGTGTGTGCCAGCAGCTCGTGGAGGGTGATGATGTACCGTGGAATCTAAAATACAGAACAAAACACACATGACATCGGTGACACGGCTTCGTCTGAATATATTCTATCAAAAAAAGATCACAATGAGACATTCATCAAATCGTCAAAGTTGTCTTGTACCTGGAACATGGGATAAGTGAGGAACGTCTCCAACATCCGGCCCTCGCATGCGGCGTTGGACTCGTACTGTTTCAGCAGCTTGTCAAAGTCTCTGTTCTGCTTGCAGTTTGCCAGCACCTGCAGACTGTATTGGTGGTTACGCACAAACTCCTGGTAAATGTTCAGCATGGGCAGCAGGATATCGAACAGGTCCGCTGGGTGCGAAAAAGAAAACACAAAACGTATGCCAACGTTGAGATATAAAGCATCAACAGTAAAACAATGGGCGGCCATTTTCCACAACATGCAATATGTTTTTAGACTGATTTCCAACCTTCGGGGCAGCTGCTGGTTTCAGTTCATGCGTGTTGCTTTGATAACTAACTAACCACAGTAAACTACTAGATTGTCCCTGTAGCATCTTAAAAGTTAAATGATATTAAAATAATGTTATTGTGTGGTAATGTCGACGTGAGGAAGTGATATTTTGAAAACGTTTAAGGGCACTCTGATAATTAAAATCTGACAATTGGTCGAACCACCGAAAGCATCACGTGCACAAACAATTCACATCCAGGTGACAAACAACAAGCAGACAATGAACTGATGAACGAGTTTCTGCTATTCGATAGATGAATGTTTCTTAGCCATGCTAGCAACATGTCAGTCCACCACTTCATGATACTCAGAGGACGAATCCTGCTGACTTAGATGATCCATCTTCAGGTCTGACATGTAGCATCGCTGCTTCACAGTGACATTACAAGCTAAATTACTTTCATGTGAGACGTCCACGTGCTTATTTGAGATTGTTTCCACGTGAAATGACGTCCACATGTGATAAACATGTCAAATGTGTTTCAAGTGATTTTTTTTTGCACTGTAGTGAAATTATGAAAACCTGTTTTGCCAGACTAACTCTCCTGTCACTTCAGATCCAGCCACTCCCTCCTGCCCTGCAGTAACTGCTTTTCTCACCTTACCTGCACACTTGTTCCCACTTTCCCTCATCAGCCCTGTAGTATATACACTGGCATATTAACTCTCATTAACCAGATTGTCTATGATTGGAAAGCACAATCTGCCCCTCAGATCTGCCTGCCTGGTTTTGACTTCTGGACCACGAGTAAACGTGAACTTTTAATTGTCCTGTCTGTCTCTGAGTCACCTGTGTTCAAACCCGTTTCTCTGCAGAGCCATTACAGAAACCATACTGTGACTTGGAAGGCAGGAGATGTGGAGTTCAGGAAATTTTTTATGTCATGCATATGCAAATTGTACTAAATCTGCTGAAACATGACTGTCAGCTCTGCAGCACTCACCCAGAACCAGCGTGGGCCAGTTGGCGATCCGAGCATTCAGACCTTGATGGAAGATCTCGTGCAGAAACATGATGGTCTCACTAGAGAGGGACAACTGGTCTCACATCACTCTGAATTGAGTTTCTGACTGTAAGTATGAACTGGAAGATTAGGCATTTGCAAGAAATCCACTGTTACACAAGACAAAAAGAAGATAATCATACCTGTTGAGGAATATGGTGCTGACGTCATCGTGGCTGATGGGAGGTTTCTTGGAGCTGGCAGCCATGCGGAGCGGCCTCAGGAAACAGTTCACCAGGATGGAGAGCTGGTGGACGTATTCTGTCTCTGCTTCCACCATGTTGAAGACGATCTGGTTCCTTTTTCTCATGCTCTCAGCGTGAGGGGAACAGATGTAGTCCTGGACGATGATCTTCCACTTCCTCCGGCACAACCAGCCACGCATGAAACTTTGCACCTGTACAGCCACAGCACACTAGGTATCTGTCTGTGTTCTTCTGTCTCGGCTTATTTGCGCATTATTACGCGAAACCAACAATTTACCTTTTTGATCTTTTTAATATCTGGGTCTTCCTCCTCTTGGTTGCTCTGGTAAGGCTGCATCCTCTCCTTGGCTTTGTTCAACACTACAATCTGGCACAACAGTCTCCATGTGAACATACCGGCACAGAGGTTAAAATATTCATGACACCACTTCGGAGGTTCAAAACAACAAATATGTCGTTGCATGATGAGGAAGTAATGCTCTTGGAATCACTGGAGCCCTGCTGTGCTTTAATTTAAGAGACACATGCGCTCTAAACTCCAGTGTTTTCCCATCATGTCAGGTGCATTTGCATGCTTTGATCTGCATGTGCTCCATCTGAGAGTGCAGCCGAGCGCCTGTGCACATGCGTGCACGCGCGGCAGTATGTGGATTTATGTATGCATGCACACGCAGATGTGGATGCACTCATGCATACCTCAGCTTTAAGCCTCTCAATCTCAGTGTCCTGGTCCTCCAGCTGAGTGCGAAGCTGATTGGCTGCGATCTTCTCAGTCTCCATGATCTGGACCAGGTGGATGTACTTCTGCATCAGGATCTCACGCTCGATGATGACGTCCGAGTAACTAAAGGGAGCGCGGGAAAGGACAGAAACGGTGAAGAGCGGGAGAGGTTTACAACTCAAACAGGGAGCTTCATCTGACGACTAATGTCAGACAATCAACAACCTGACATGTACTGGTACAGGTGTACATACAGTAACATGTCACCACGCAAGAATAAACAAAGGTGGTTTGACGTGCGTCATATTTTCTACTGAGTGTTCAGGTGAAAACAAGAAAGACGGCAGCAGAGCGAGAGAGCAGAGAGATAGAGGTCGAGCGGCGAGATCAAGTCTGTGATGTAACCAGCGTAGCAATACAGCACCAGTGTGACCTAAATGTGAACCGCTGCAAGCAGAACACGTCCATGTGTGAGCACACACACACACACACACACACACACACACACACACACAGATGTTAAACACATATGGAACAACACTTGGTAGTTCTGTCTAATGTGCATCAGCTCAAGAAGAAAGCAGAGAACAGTTTGAGTTGTCTAACACCTTAATTTATGAAATGACTGTATGTTAACATAGAAATACTCCATTATGAGTAAAAGTGCTGCTTTCAAAATCTTACTGAAAGTATCAAAAGTAAAAGTACGCATTCTGCATCAAAATGTCTCCTGTAACTGACATGTGATTCTATCTGACATGATTAGACTGTTAATACTGATGCATCAATGTTAGAGCAGCATTTTACTGTTGTAGCTGCTCCAGGTGGAGCTAGTTTAACTACTTTATATACAGTTAGCTAGTTTAACTACTTAATATACAATTAACTAGTTTAACTACTTAATATACAGTTAACTAGTTTAACTACTTTATATACAGTTAGCTAGTTTAACTACTTTACATACAGTTAGCTAGTTTAACTACTTTATTTACAGTTAGCTAGTTTAACTACTTTATATACAGTTAGCTAGTTTAACTACTTTATTTACAGTTAGCTAGTTTAACTACTTTATATACAGTTAGCTAGTTTAACTACTTTATTTACAGTTAGCTAGTTTAACTACTTTACATACAGTTAGCTAGTTTAACTACTTTATACAAGGTTAGCTAGTTTAACTACTTTATATACAGTTAGCTAGTTTAACTGCTTTATACAGTTAGCTAGTTTAACTACTTTATATACCATTAGCTAGTTTAACTGCTTTACATACAGTTTGCTAGTTTAACTGCTTTACATACAGTTAGCTAGTTTAACTACTTTACATACAGTTAGCTAATTTAACTACTTTATACAGTTAGCTAGTTTAACTACTTTATACACAGTTAGCTAGTTTAACTCACAGTTAGCTAGTTTAACTGCTTTACATACAGTTAGCTAGTTTAACTGCTTTACATACAGTTAGCTAATTTAACTACTTTATATACAGTTAGCTAGTTTAACTACTTTACACAGTTAGCTAGTTTAACTACTTTATATACAGTTAGCTAGTTTAACTACTTTATACACAGTTAACTAGTTTAACTACTTTATATACAGTTAGCTAGTTGAACTACTTTATATACAGTTAGCTAGTTGAACTACTTTATATAGAGTTAGGTAGTTGAACTACTATATATACAGTTAGCTAGTTGAACTACTTTATATACAGCTAGTTTAGTCCAGTGGTTCCCAACCTAGGGGTCGAGCCCCTCCAAAGGGTCACCAGATAAATCTGAGGGGTTGTGAGATGATTGACTTATCCTTGGAGGAAATGTTTTATTTTAGTTCTTTGTGTGTGACAACAGGCCCACTGGTTCAATCTTTCACAATGCATTGTATTTTATAAACGTATCTTATGTTTTTATTAATGTAAAATATTAATGTGAGAAGTAACGTATATACTACTAGATACTCTGAGTATTTTCTCACCTGGCCTGCTGGATGCACTCCACCCACTCATTGCAATCTGACTCTTCCTCTGTCCGCAGCTCCAAAGGTTTCTGTCCATCGTGGCCAAAAATGACCAGGAAGTAGTGCTGCATCAGAGACAGACGCAAAATAATCAAAAGGTGAATTTCATTTAATATGGGAATACATCTCTAAAATGACTCCCTGCAAAACAATTCTTCAAAAGCAACTGTTCCTCTGGTATTCCCTGTACAATACACCTCAACCTGAGGTCAGAATGAGCAGAAGTGCTGGTGATTTACAGCACACAGGTCATCATTTATGGTTTTAAACTTTCACTTATAATTTCACTAACAGCGGGAAAAGTGGGAACATGAGTGTAGTGTCTGTAAAACTTATTATTTCTATGAGATGGAGGCTGTTGCAGTATTGTGAATATTTTCGGACGTCCTGACTGTATTTTTAAAAAGGCTTTAAAAAGGAGCTGCTCAGTGTAGTTTTTAATCAAACAAATCAGAGGAAATAGTGCATTTGTTAGGGACTATTTCCAGCGGCGGATGAATCCACATTTGGTGCTCTAGTGAGTATTTGGGGTAGCAGGACGTTGTGTGTGTGGGACTGAACCCAGTGCAACAGTGCGGCTCACTGGTGTGTTTTAATAGTTTTTGGGCAACAATGGAGCTCTATGGCACAGAGGAAGAAGATATATCAGGCTGTGATACACACAAAATACTTGTTAGTAGTATAAAATATCAACAGACCGTAAGCCAAACCCTAAATTCTCTGATATGAATTTGCAAACTCAGCATCCTGATTTATTAAATGGAAAATGATTGAGTGTCATTTACCCATCATCACATCAACTTTCAGTGATGACTCTTCCAGTATTTCCCTCCATCACTCAGTCAGGCCCATTTATACATATATACTCACTCTACAAAGCCACATCCGCCATTTTAATTTCAACAACATAAACACCTAAATCATTTTAATGCCACAAGCACTGACTCACAGGGGCCTGTAAGTACATTAAATTCAAAATTAAATAAGTCGTATAACATATAGTGTGGAGCCACGGCACTCTAATAGTCTAAACTGCTAAATGCACCTGGGCTGTGCAGTGCCAACTGCAATATCAACATTTCAATCTTGGCGTTGTTATGAGGACTGTAAGGATCGATCCTTCCTGCTGGCAATGTGGCTGTTGCAACCGTAATGCCTAATGCATTATATTGCATTACTCTGCCCACTTTAAATTGTTACGGTAACTTGATCCTTGCAGATAGACTGTGCCCAGATCAGGACATCCATAACATTGGTGCATTGTTATTCAGCTGTGAGTCACAATACTTTACTTCCTCCTTAAAAGCTTATTAAAAGACCACGAAAGCCACAGAAACAATCGTAATCGGATAACTCTGTTGCAAATCGTTGCCTGCTGAGCTATTATACAGTAAACAGTGCTTGTGTAGGCTTAACTTAGTACTGAACTGATCTGAAATGATTGGCGCCATTAAAGTATGCTGAATTAGCCTTTAGCAGTTCCTGCTTGCAGTATACCCATGGCTGTACACACAACTATCACTGGATTACTTTGATACTGACGAAAACTTAAAAATGTTGTGATTTTCAGGCAAGTTCTGAAGCGTCTTCGTCTGGCTGAACGTTCATGTCTTTTACAGACCACATCCTGTAATTTCCAGATGGTTAAAACGCCGTCCTGAACGATGAGTTAAATTACAGAGATGAAGAGTGAAGAGCCTGTAATGTTAATCCTGTCTGAATGGGGCTTTAGTCTGATTATCAGGCTAGTTTATTAACTGTAGTGGATTACCTGAAAGACAGGTTTTCATACTGTAATGAATATAAAACAGCGACTTTGGAAGGAAGGCTTCAGCTGGTATTATGACCACCATCCCTAACTGTTAACTTCCTGTGGCCTGCTACTGGTCAGGAGGTACTAGCATTCCTGCAGCTCTAAGAAAGGGTCATGTCTTCCACGAGTGCTGCGACGCCTCAGGGCTATAACCTCGATGACCACCCTGTCTTCATACCACCATGTCCTGCCACTCTGTCAAAACACATCAACAGTGACGAGCCGCCATGTCACGGCACGTCAGATCCCCTCCAGCGTCGCCAGACCAATATCAATGATCTAATTAAGTCTTTGGTTAGTAAACCAGATACAAAAGGTAAGAAATAATACAACCTTCCTAACAAACGTCAGTCATTTCTAGTTTTTCATATGATGCAGAATTACTTTTATGTTCTTATATAATTTAACACTTAAGCGCAAAATTTGCCAGCTGTGACTGCTGAATCTTTATGACTTTATTTTAAAGAAAAAGACAAATGATTAATGTCACCTGCTGCAACATTTTGGATCAACAGGGACTTCAGTCATTTTAATCATCCATCCATTTTGTATACCCACTTATCCTGTTCGGGGTCCCTTGGACATTGTCATCAGGGTATACATCCTTCAGAAAGTACATGTGCACATATCTGAACATGCTGCATGTGTTTATGCATGAGTAACTTCCACATTGCAGAACACAATATCACATTTTTCTCATGCAAAGCTTTGTTCTCAACCGATTTGTGTTTTATTTACGGCTTGCATTAAGTAAACTGTGACAGCCGCATGAATAACAATGAAGCTTGTCATAAACCATTCAAACATCAACCCACCAACTCGTTAACTAATCTACTTTGGGGGACTGGGCCAGGTCCACTTTAGTAGCTACATGCACACCTCCAAACATACACTTAGAAATCTGGTTGTATGAATGTGGCTTTTGAATTTGGATAGTTCGTGGTTGGAAGTCCAGGTTTTATTTTCCTTTTGGTGCTCTTTTGATTTTATTCATTGTACTTATTGTTTTGACCACGGATAACAGCGCTGGGCTCCCCCATGACTGAATTTACAACATAACGTTAGCTACAGTAGCTGCGTGTGTAGTCAACTCATCTAATGGTGAGTTAGCAAGTTAACGTTGACGACCTATGCAGCTACTTTAGCTAACGCTATGTGGCAAATGTAACCTTTTGGGGGGGGTAAAGGGGATCTGACGCCTCATCGTGATTTCTATGGATTTGAACATTGTTGGAAATATTTGGGATAATGTAAGTACAACAAAATATATCCCAGTTGTTTTTAGACATTTTAATGAGGAAATGTTACAAACCTACAAACATTTTATATAATATTTGTTCCTAATAAACAGATTTAGGCCTCTGTAGACTACTGTAGTCTTTAAACATTGCATCTAATTATATGAAATGTATTAAAAAGTAATATGGACGATATATAAATTATCCATCTAATTTATTTATCATTTATTTTTTGCTTGTTGAAGCCAAACAAAACGTAAGCTATATACGTTGAAGGCAGTACTTTGGTGCTTGCTGCATATTTATTTTTACATTGTATTATAACATCTGACAATATGCTTTACTTTGAGGCCGCCACAGGGAGAAAGTAGGCCTGTATAGTAATGATGTAACGATAAGCGGGTGAGAGACACTTGCTAGCGTGTGCCGGCTACGGACCAGAGAGAGGCTTAAGGGCTTGTTTATGTGTGTGTGTTGGGGGGGGGGGGGGGCTTTACATAACCATCAAGGCTCGTACAGCTCCTCGCTTTGCTAATGCAGCTTCCCCGACCACAAGCCTGCTTTAAGCTAGAGGATAACAATGAGAGAGAGAGAGAGAGAGAGACAGAGGGAGCTTTAAGCCCTGCACTCAGCATCACTACGTCCAGTCACAGAAATCAGCTCATCCGTCTGCCCTGCACAGACACAAATATGACAGCTCCTACTGGCAGCCGGCTCTCAGCGGTTGAGACTCGGCATCACTTACAACGCAACTTGCTGGACGAGGGTTCAGTGCTCGAATCATTCGCTTCATCTCTTCTTCACTCACCGAGGACAAAAACTGATGTCCTGAGACTGAATACTCTCAGGCAGCGCGGACTCGCTCTGTTGTACTACTGTTCAAACCATGCAACAAATATTATTACATAATATAATTATAATTCTATGGATTTTTAGCCTCTTTTACCTTCTGGAACTGGGTGACATGTTCCTTGTGGATTCATCCACCGCTGAAAATAGTCCCAGATAAACACACCTCCTGTTTGCTGCTGTTTGAGTAACGTTTGCTAAAAACTACAGTGACCAGCTGTTTTAGGAAATTATTCAGCCTTTAAAAAAAAAAATAATTATTCAATTGTGACCAGTTTTTAAAGATTTACATCTTCAGTGGGGTCCAGTGGGCTGAGTAGGCAGGTTAGAGAAATCAACACATTGTTGGTTTTGGTCTTTTCTTAACATAAGTCAAAGCCAATAAGGCCACCTCAAATGAAAAGACTTGGATGACAAAGTTCACACCATGTTTGAGGGTTCTGGGGACAGATTGTGGTCTCGACTGTGATTTGACAAATAAGACAGGACATTGTTTACTTTTTAAGATTTAACCAAAACTATGAGCTTTCCCCTCACCAAAGGGCTTATGTTGCCTAAACCTAACTCAGGATGCGAACCCAGGACTCAAAGTCAAATCCAAGTCTCCTGACCTCCTACCTACAACTTGCACATGATTCAACACTTCCGTCAGTGGAAGACAGTTGCCAGTGAAGATTATCCACATACCAAAAACGTTTCCCCAAAACAATTGGTGTTGATAAAAATACCAGCAGTATAAACACGTATTCCTCTCCTCACTCCAACAATCATATAGAATGACTGTGAATGCATTTCATTTCTTCATGTATACGTACAGCACTTGATGATCCACCGACAATTTATGTTTCCAGTGAGATTATTGTTCAGTTTCAAGTAAATGAACATCTATTATTCACAAGACAATGTTAACACCACTTATGTAAAGTCCCTGACGCATGAACACACACACAGAGGACAACTGTAGTTTCCATAGAACCTAAAATATCCACATGGCTTCAGGACATTTCCACTCCTGACACACAGCTTGGAGATCAGGCGTTTGGTCGGCTTCACACATGTATTGCGTTCAGTGAAGGACAGACTGACAGATCCACCCACAGTACAGTTCAAGGTAGGCTACAAATAGCACAGGTACCAGCAGTGTGTAGCAGAGTGTGTGTGCGAGGTGCAGTTGTGTTGACTTGGTATTCAGACACCGACTGCAGGCAAAAGGACCAGCAAGGATGCTATTCTTAGTCGAGCACAGCAGCATCCCAGAGCAGCGCCACATGGTCTCCTCACAAGTACAAACACTGACAGCGTTACATGTTCACAGTATTTAATATTCAAGAACACTTTAATGTAATTTATGAAATCCCTGGTTTAAAATGGACACATTTCAAACACGTACACATAACCAGAAAAATACTAAGTTTCATCAAGCACACATTCATCACTGCTCTCTTTTTAAAAACATCATTATAATCTTTGTCCTCTTGTTGTCCATCACTCAGCTCCTCTACCGTTTCTATTTCACTTCCTACCAACACTTTTTAAAATGTCTCTATGAATCTCCTCTCACGTCACGTCTCGGTGTTCCCGCCACGTTACCACCTTACTGTGTGTGCCACTGGCCACTTCAACCGTCAACCTTCATCACCATGGAAACACATGAGTTAGCCTATAGCGGGCAGCACCATTAGCATAAAGCGACGGTGGGCGGGGGGCAGATTTCACAACTGGCCCGACCCTTTTTACGTTTTTTTCCAACCTCCTGCTCACCGTGCTTTACGCTAGTTTTTACTAATATTTCTATATTAACAATGGGTCAGAAGACAGAGTGTGACTTCTTGTCTCTTTCTTTCAGCTCATTATTTTGGTTTTACCTTGGTTCAGTCTCACCGCAGGCAGCTGCTCTCTGAGAAACCAACTGTACACTACCTGCCCAGCACCAAACACAAGACACATTACACATTAAGAGTGAAAAACACGACTCAAAATGAATGCTAATGTTGCTGTATATGTAAATAAGTTAGTTAGCATATCGGTTTGCTAACACATTCGCTGTATCAACTTGATGGAGGTGATGATGATGTTCTGCTGCAGGTTTAATTATGACTTTGGACATTTAAAAACGATCTGAAGATAAACTTCCAGCACCGTCACATGACTTTAACAACCTTATCAACAGACTGGAACTAAACTGGAGCTTCTCACAGAGTATGTCTGAGGATGACACGTTAAACAAGTGTTGAGCGTTCAGCCCAGTTTCATGGTTCATATTTAAAAGCCTATTTAACTCAGTTAGATGTTTGGACTAATCCAATGTGTAACGTTGTGTTCACTGGTTAAAACATTAGGTGTCCAGGTGGGGCCTGTCATCACAGGCTGACAAGAGAACAACACAAAAAGTTGCAGTGGTGAAACGTCATTACATTTAATATTACATTGCAAACAAAACGTTGTCTCCTCTCTCGAGTTCTACTAATAAAATCAGCCACCATAAAAAGGTTCCTCCCATAAAACTCGAGTCTTTTACACATCCTCCGACCAGAACTCATCAGAAATAAAGGACATTTTACACTTTAAACAAATCACATAATGAGCAATAAAACATGAAATGGACTGTCAGAAAGTGGTCCGTCCATCTCTTTGGACGGACCACTTTGAATATCTACCAATTTTGAATATCTACCAATACAAATTTAATTAGAACAACTAGAGTTTTGGACCTAACTTGAATTTTAAATTAAAAAATGTGAATTCAAGCAGCTTAAATATGTTTTTTGAACATTGGATGCTTGAATCTGAGCTTAAAAAGAGGAATTGGAGCGACATAAGTTCACCCAGGCGGAAGTAAAATATTTCAATGCTATAAAAGTTAAGTGGCGTTGAAATTTTACCATTAAGTATTAAGTAGTGGTTCAGTTTTACTGCTCGGTGGTCCGTTTCTCTTTAGATTCAAAGTGAAAAACGATAAAAGCAACTTTAAGAGGATGAGATCTTGACTTGTGCTCACGAGAACAAAAGAACACAGAAGCACCTTCAGCATATTAAGATCAATATCCAGATCACAGTCATGTTAATGAACACGGTTATTAGGACCACAGATACAGGCGACTGAATAATTAATGTTGCTACCAGAGGATCTGTGAAGAGAGTGGACATCAAAGTTATCAATTGTACAGGAGTGCTTTGATGCTCTGATGTTTTGTCTGACTTTAATGTTGCTCCATTAAAAACCCGCCGTCAAAATCAGAGAGTGGCCCTCATCAGACGGAGATCAGACAGCGACCGTTTGTGTCACGAGTCTGGTTCTTCAGTGCTTCCTGTCAGCTGCACTGCGACGCCGACTTCTGAACAACTGCGTTACAGCATCACTGCAACAACTCGCAACAACTTCATTTCTTTTCGTTCAACTATTTGATAATGACAATAATGATGAGTTAGTGTCGTGTATGATTTTCATGATGCTGCTGTCGGTCTGTCATCCGCCAGAACTGGACTAACTTCAGTGATCCCTTAACTTTTCATCTAGCGCGTCAACGTTCACGTCAGCCTCCGATATCTGTTACTACTGACACCGACGACCTCTCCCAGTTGGCAAAATGGCTGCAAATGCGCCACCGCTGGCAGTTACATCAAAATAAAACCCAATGTTAACACTAAAACAGTTGATTCAGCTATTTTATAGGAGCTATGTTTGTTTGCATCTGCTGCTACAAACACGTAACCCAACTAAAGCAGCTAGTTTGGGTTGTTTATCTGGTGTGACCACTCAGAAAGTCAGAATAAGCTCTCTTTTTCATTCTTTACACAACTCTTCCAACACTAAGAACGTCTTCCAGGAGAGAAAACGTGCTCCATATTTCAACATTAATAAAAAAGTATTAAATAATATGGCAAACATTAGTTGAACAGAAAACCTATCGATAATCGTTTCAGTCATTTATCAAGAAAAGACATCTGCTGCCTCCAGCTTCTCCAATCTTTTCTCGGTTTTATATGATTTTTAATTTAATATATTCGGGTAAGAGATGTAAAGTTGGACAAAAAAAAAAATTGCTTATTGCAGATATAACTGTATAGGTATAAACTGCAGTACGGAGTTGCCAAAGAGATCCTCATCAGAAATGTTTCCTTGCTATGTGTTAAACTGCCAACATGTATATTTTCTCAAATATCGACTATCCTAAAATGTGCTCCATAATGCAAAAATCTCCCTCCTATCAGGTCTTTTTGTCTGTAATTCGGTATTTAAAGTTGTGAAAATATCTGCCACTGCTGTTAGCGTGATTAAATCCTGTTTTACTGAGTGGAAATTACTTTTCCATCAACACACGATTCAGCCGAGAGCAACGACACAAGCTCTGTGTGACGGGACAAACATCACATTATTGCATTTTACAGTCGTTTCTTGGAACCGTCAAACTGGAGCACAAACTGCTCTGTGCAAGTGTAAATAACAGATTACAGAGTTACGTCCTCCTCTGCGTCCTGCTACTGATGCCGTCATGTGTGACAACACGGGGCGGGGGGGGGGGTAAAGGCTGCCCTGCAGACACTTAATAATAAGTGAAAACTATTATCTGCAGACCGGCAGCCGTGTGAGCGTTTCTCTGCGGGAGAAAGGACTATGGAAAAAGACTGACTGGGCTGATAATACAGTGACTGGTCTCAACTGGGAGTGCTGGGAGAGCACAGATGTATGGCACAGACAAGGAAATTCATCCAGACTGAACTTCTAATGGGATGTTTAGACGTTAAAAATAACAGGTGTCGTGTGCAAGTATAGACGAATTCTGAGACTTTTATCTAAGCTAGCTTAAAGTTTGTCTTTTATCAACAGTCTTATATATCAGGGTGGGGAGGGGGGCTTAACCTTGTTTTACTTTCTAAAAAAGCAAGGCCCTCCCCAGGATTATTTGTTTTTCTTTGAACCCTCCCCTTCACGAAAGACGACTAAGAGTCTGCAGCCACGCTAGCGGCTCTGAGAGGCTGAAGGGAACAAAGTGTTGCACGTGTAACAAAAAGTCGTATATCAAGCGAGGCGCATTCGAATTAGACGGTTTCTAGTTTGTTTGGTGACAATCAACTATGATCAAACCACATCGACACAGTCCTGACGAAGCAGACTCATTCAGAGTTTTTAAAAAAGTGTTTAATTTTTGCATATTCTGACATGAACATCGATGTCACATCAGTTCTGCTTCCTGGTATGATGCGGAACAAAGTGAAGGTCTGTTCATTGTAAAAACAATGTGCTATTCGCTAAAGACAACATTAAACCACCAACAGAATCCGTGTACCGCAGCGACACAGTACTGGTCGTATTAGCTACTTGTTAGATATGAAATAAGGCTCTTAACACAGAGACAGGATTGTTGTTCTGACTCCTTTATGAGCTGCGCTGCACACAAGAACTATTTAATCTCTTTTTCATAGAACAGATCTCACAAGGGAAGGCTAAGACAAAAATAAAGACCCTCCCCTGTTGGACACTCTCTTCAATAATGATGAAAACTTTCTGACTCAACGTCCTCCCTAATAATTTTCATACAGACGTTTACTTTGCAATAAAAATGCCAAAACCTGAGAGCAAAACTTAATAATCCCGCCAAACAGAGAGAGAGATTTCAGGTGAAAACACCTCAACAAACTGCCTTTCCTTCATGTCAAGTCATGACTGAGTCACGGTGTCAACGGGCCAGCGAGGCGTGACAGATTACCTGCATATCGACGAGAAGATTAGATTTAACTGACATAATCCAGCTTGTATATAAACAGGATCTGAATGTGCAGCTTTTTTTTTTCCCCTCAGAGAACTCAAGTTTATTAAATAACCACTGGTCTACATTCAGCCAGCTGCTGATGACGGGATGAAACACATCCTCACACCCTGCAGCAGCAAAAACAGGAATATGGGTCGTTTAAAATTAGCATTAGTTTTCACAGAACAAATATTTTCATGAAGGCTAATTCTGTTCAATGATCAAGCTTAAATAAAGGACGTTATTGTCCACACATCTCAGAGTCGGATGTTGTGAACATCAGAGAAGGTTTAACAGAATCAGTCCCGTGCAGTCCAGCAAACTCTCCAAGACCTCACTGCTAAGGCTCAAGCACACCTTCAGTTTCCTGTAGACGGGTGCGTGGGAGGAAATGTCCACAGGCGAGAGAAGAGACAACTCCTGCACGCCGTCCTTTTACTTGCAATAGATTTATTAAAAGACATGTTTCGTTTCCTCCATCAGGTCAGACTGAGGAACAGAAGAACTTTCCAGACAGACACAGCAAACACCTCCTCAGGTGAAGTGAATCAGGGACCATGAGCTGTCAGGCGATCTCTTCCAAAGTGACGATATGAATAATATTAGGCTATAAGATCTCAGAGTAACACCATCACAATTTCACAGTTGAGGCTACGCCATGAATACACCTCTAAGCAGGCAGTACGTTAACATCATGTACAGAATTAGATTTCTACTATTACATGACTGAATGTGCAGACAAGCTGAGAAAACCAGCTGACAGCATCTCAGTGCAGTCTGTATAGACCATCGAAATAACTTCAGAATACTTACGTGACAAAATCTCTGTGTTATGGTTTTATTTTTTACATTTTTCTGCTGTTTTTGTGTGTATTAATACTGAAAATATACTTTTTTTTACAACCTTGAACTGTTCTGTAGTCACATTTTGAGTGATTGTCACTATTTTGTACATTTTTATTGCCGCCTGCGTCCATTTCCTTGTATTTTGGGTTCCTGGCAGTTTTACACTTGGTTAACTTGACAACAGACAGACAGACAGACAGACAGGAGTACAGACTGTTGAGGAGGTGGAGGAAACACTAAATCACTGCAGAGAAAGTCGGTAAAGAAATCACCAAAATCAAAAACCAGCTCAGCAGCAGCCTCCATCCTTAGACTAAGGTGTGGGTGAACCTGTAAGTGGTGGACTCTCCCGGTGCGGCGCAGTGGGACTCACCTGCTGCTTCTCCGGGGGCTCCTTGCTGATGGCGGACACCTTGGGCGCCGGCGCGCGCTCGCACGTGCATCCCTCCAGCAGGTATATCCCGGACGGCCTCGTGCTCTGGTCGTTCTCGAAGTAGAAGAGCACGTTCTGGTGGAGGGCGAAGTACTTCTCGGTCCAGCGGCTGTTCTCCGTGGTCTTCTTGCTCAGGAAGCCGCGCTTGGTGCCCTCTTTACGCGCAACCACCGACAGATACAGTGCGTGGCCCTCATTGTACCGCACGCCCTTCTGCATTTTACGTTCACCCGGATTTTGTTTTTATTTTTTGGTGCCAACTTCAGACAGTAACCCGAGGCATCACAGCACCGCCGCGCCGTCTCTGCCGTTATATTAGCGGAGGGATACCAGAGAGAGAGAGCGGTCAGTGTCTCCGTTTGCGGGGAAAGTAAGAAAGTAATCCGGGCTGACGGTAGAAAAAGTTGTTGAGTCCGCGGCGGACATCACTCTCACCAGCTCGCCAGATTTGGGGCTTTTTATCGCGGGCTTTCCCAACAAGCTGGAGCCGCAGACCACAGCAGCGCTTCACGGCGTCTCCACGCTCCAAACTTTGACGAGGAGTTACCGGGCGCTCGAGCCGAACACCGTTTTTCTATCCGGGCGGCAAAAAAAAAAAAAAAAAAGAAAAACGTATGAAACCGAGAAAGCTGATGTTACCGTCAGCAGCGCCAAACAGAAATAGATTGCGGGAACAGACGGTGAAAACAGAATCACGACGGAGATCAGCGGTAATCGGCTTTGACACCGACTTAAAGAGACAGGCCGCCGCGCCTCGCAGGAGCGCACGAGCCTGGACACGCCCTCAGAGCAGGTGCGCAGGAGCGCGTGAAGGGGCCGAAAGTTTAACGGCGGTGTCTCACGCCGGTGACCCGCAGTTTAGGTCGGCGGGTTTAAAGGAAAGCTCTCATATCTATGTGCACCATTGTGTGTAATCTTGTATTGTATTATTCTGTATTCTGTTTTATTTACTTTATTTAGTTTTATTTTGTATGTATTTACAAGCATTTCTGTGTTTTCATTTTCTTTCTTATACGGCTGTATATGTTTTCTTTATTCATTTACTGTGTAATCATCTTCTGAAAACTCAAATAAAATGTGAATCATAAAAAAAAGAAAACTAAAATAAGACTTCAGCAGTCTGAGTTTGACAAATCAACCAAAAACAATCTGGAAAATATAAAATCCTTTAAGGACAAACTGAGGTCACAATAACACGTCTCTGGTACGAACATACGCCATATATCTTTTTCTAACTATAATTTTAGACGAATGATGTTGTGTTGTTACAGAAATGTGTTTTGACTCTCTCTCTCTGCACACACACACACACACAAACACACACACATACACACACACACACAAACACACACACACACACACACACACACACACACACACACACACACAGAGACACACACACACAAACACACACACACACTTAAATAAAGATGGACAAAAGCAGAAGTTTCTATTTCTGTAAATTGCTGATATGCTTCAGAAGATGGGTGTTTGCTTTTGAAACTGTCATCCAGCCTGAAAACACAAACAGATGTTGAAGTGCTTTAGTAGACAGTGTGTGTGTGTGTGTGTGTGTGTGTGTGTGTGTGTAGATGCATGGAGACAGATGTTATATGTGTGTGTGTGTGTGTGTATTTGAGCTAAGCTGCCTCTCACTTCTGCTCACTGCACTGCACATGATGTGGTGGTTGGTTGGGGGGGGGGGGGGGTATTTAACCTTTGAGAGCCTCCCTGTGACCCCCCCCTCACCCTGCAGTCACAGGGTCAGGTCTTGACCGGTCTGGCTGTGGTCAGGGTCAGAAACACGCCGGCGGACGTCATGTAACAGATAACACATGTATCACGCTCACTGTCACACCATCAAAAGACACAAAGTCACACACAGACGAGGCTGTTTAATCTGTCAGCTTAGTATCACTTCACTGCGATGAAGTCCAACCCCTCGCTGTGGCCGTGGGCGAAAGTAACAAGTACTTGAGTACAAATCTGAGGTACTTCTAGTCTTTTCTTTTCATGCTACTTTCTACTTCTGGTGCTCCACGTTTATCTGACAGCTTTAGTCACTATTCACACACGAAACATACGAAAAGCTTATAAAATGTAATGTTTCGTTGTAAGTTAACAATGCGTACAAGTACAGCTGAAACCATTAGTTGATCAGTTGATTGACAAGAAATTAATTGGCATTAATTGTTTCCTGTAAAAACATTTGCTGGTTCGTCTGAATGCTGTTAATAATTGTGATGTAATGTTAATAATGTGGAGCTTTGTGAAGGCGTCACTTTGGGCTCTGGGTCACTGTGACAGCAGAATGTTTACAAACCAAACAATTGATCGATTAATGGAGAAAATAATCAGCTGATTCACCCACAATGAACTAATAATCATTAGCTGATAGTTCAGAATGAGCTCCACCTCAACTCCAACAGCAACATCCTGCTTCACATTAATGAGGAGGAATAATCCTCTAATGACTCTATGAATCTAGAACAGGAGGACAGACACAGGGAGTATTTCTACTTTTAACACTTTGGGTACATGATTATACTTTAATACTTTTACTTAAGTAACATTTTGAATGCCGGACTTTTACAGTGTATGTACGTGATACAGTGTGGTATTAGTACTTTTACTTAAGTAAAGGATCTGAATACTTCCTCCATCGCTGCCTGTTGAGGTGTTAATGTGACAAAGACACACTGTGTTAAATAAAACACTCTTTCAGTTGAAGGCAGAGTGCATCTTTCCCAGTTCAACAGATTCGCTGCCACCCACATCAGCAGGGCCGACGGGGAATAATCAAACCCACGCTGGTGCCGGCTGGGATGTTAAAACAGGACCGCCTGGTAGGGGACCGCACGCCAACTCCTAACCCACCTTGATCCTGAAACTCTTCTCAGATGCAAATGAAGCATGCTGAGGGAAAGAAATGGCTCCGCAGAACAGAGCAGGCCGACCCAGGAGGAAGAGTAGGTCTGTTCGGATGTCTGAAAAAGCTGAAACTAACAATCGTCGTCATTATTGATGATTAATGAATCGTTTAATGTCAGAAAATCACAATTTCTCACAGCCTTCGCTATCTTTGTCCGACCAACAGCCCAAAACCCCCAAAAATATTCTGTTTTCAATGATATAAAACAGAGAGAAGCAGCAACTCTTCACGTCTCAGAAGCTTGAACCTGAAGATATTCAGTATTCTTTCTTTCCTTGATAAATGACCCAACGTGATTCTTCAATTATCAACATTTTTTGACGATTCATTTAATTGCTTCGGCACTCAATAAGAATAAAGTCATATGATGCTGCAGCAGACCAAAGTTGGCGCCTGTGAGATCGTGACCCCGTAGGTTTGGATACCTTGAGGCTAAATGCTAACACGCTCATAAAGACAATGCTATCAGGCTGCGAGATTTATGTTCGCTGTCTAAGTTTAGCATGTTAGCACGCTAACATCTGCTAATTACCACTAAACAAAGTGCAGCTTAGGCTGTTTCAGTCTGGACCAAAGTGCTGACCGACACTGTCGTCCCCGGAGCGTTGCTGCTAGCATGGCTGGAAATAACATTTTGATTTGTTTGCGTAGGGATCACTATGTGGCAGAATCACAGAGGTCTGATGTCACGAATGAGACTAACTAAATAACTTTGGTCTGTGTCAAAATATGCATTGCTTCCAAACGTGGGGGAGAAAAGGGATTTGTGTATAATTTGGCCGATTCTACACCTCATGATTTATGTCCTATACAGGAAGCAGTGAGCCTCATGTGCAGTAAAGTGGAAGGTAAAGGTGTGGAGGTCGGGGAGGTGAACGGGCGTTTAGCATGTCTGACTTTCATGCAGGAGACCAGACTTTACGTCCCGTCAGAGACCTTCAGTTAACTTTTCCTGCTTTTACTAACTCTCCCTAACCTTAACCGTATTGCAGAAAGGGAGCATTTCAAGCATTTTAAGAATGCTGGCGTTGAATGTAAAAGAAAATTGGCATTGGACGCATGTAATCCAGGGTTTTGTAGGTAAACAGGCTACTGTAAAGCCAACCCATTAACTACCGAGGTAGCTTAACCTCATCCTGTCGCGTCTTATCAGTTCCAAAGCTTTAAAGGCCAGATCTGATGTCCACAGGCAAACAGTGGAAATGCTGACAGATGAAAAAGTCTCATTGCAGCTTAATATCATGAGTGGAGCTGCACGGGGAGGAGCGCCGAGAGAAACAATCCCTCTGAGGTTAAAGGATAGGGCAAGGACGCGTTGCATCACAGCCAGGCAGCGACACACTGCTCAGTTTCAACTGTGTTTCAGCCTGAAGGGGAAAACAATCGTTTCTACTACTGTCATAAACATATACTTTATACACTGCACCCCAGCTGTTATCAGAGCTCTTCAACAGCTGCACAAGTTAAGGATGTTGAACGTTACTCGAGCATTTTGACTTCATGCTAATTTCTACTTTTACGCCACTAAAACGAACGAAAAGGGAACTTTTGTTCATTCAAAACAGGATAAACTCAGGTTATGCATTATGATATAAACTGTACAGTGTGGGACCGTTACTTTTACTTTAGACAAATGTTTGAATGTTTGACATAAGGATGTTTTTTTCAGGAGCTAAAATTGTGAAAATTGTTTATTTAGTCAGGATTATATAATATTAGAGAGAAATAACGCTGGATCTGAAATCTAGTTCTCAGCGGCTTTAAAGCAGAATGTTAGATTTATTTGGCACATTATTACCTTATAAAGGTGTTGTGGTGAACATGCACTGATGAGATCGTTGAGACTAAACCAAAACAGGAACGTTGTGGGTTGAAAAAACCAAAACAATGAGCGGAAAGATGATAAAAACTCTGTAGAGCTGAAGGCAGTGATAATTCTTTCCACATTACACGCTGTTATCTTATATGTTATAGATTAAATGTAGTACATTTGCATGCAGAACCACACATTAAGTTCTCCTTTGCAATATTTCTCCAGATTTCAGTCCGATGGCCCGAACCAGGGGACCATGTTTAAACTAATAGAGTTCACCAAAAGTTGTTAAAATGTGAACAACATTCACTTCACTTTTTGAATTTGTTCCCAGATAAACGTGTTGCAGTAACAACACGAACAGTTTTATTTGATTATGAGTGACATGGCGCAGTGGGTGGTCTCGGGTGGGGACATAAGGGGCTTTAATAACATCACTCTCATCTGTAGATATAGCCAGCAAAGGATTATGGAGGATTACTATTACTGTGTGTCTGCCACTATGACTGCTGCGAAACATGACTGATCGTGATCCACGTTGTCCTGCTGCTGCAGCGTTTTCTTGTGGTTATTTCTTTAAATTCACAGCTGCTTCTGCATCTGTTACACGTGCTGTGACGTGATGTTGTGTTCTTTTGAGAGAGCACCTGTGTGGAACCAAGCTGCAGTCTAGTGGTCTGCAAATATAGTTTTATGATTTATCTGGGCCATTCTTGTACCACATAATAGAAATATATCTCTAAGCGATGTTCCCTTTGTCTTCCTGTGCTTTGCTTCATATTCAAAAATAGAACTTCTGTAATGTCTGTCAAAGCAGCAGCAACTTCACAAATTCACTGACGAAGAGAGAAATGCAGTTTATTAATACCACCCACCTCAGGACCTTTTCTGGGGAGTGTAGGTGACGTTACAGGCGACGTCCTGTCCATCGCCACATAAGGGAATATCTCTTACACGCTGGAAAAACTGTTCAGACTGCATGGTGTAAATATGCCAAGTAATCATTAAAGCGGCCATAATTAATCATCTTATATTAATAATGGAGCGCAGGACTACTCATTCACCAGCTCTGCAGCTCCTCTGGGCTCGACAGAGTGTTTCGGCGTCTTTCAGCTCTTTGTTTTGGTTTGCCGGCCCACAATTCTCCTGTTTCGGTTCACTCTAACGGCATGTGGGCAGCGCACAAAATGTTATTTCTGAGGCTTCTTTTAGAGAAAGTTTTCTGTTCTGTTTGTTTAATCTTGAAATGCCTCATTGGCGCTCATCGAATCAAACCGCATCAAACCCGCCGCATAATAGACAAACGGCTGTGATCGGTCTGAACGCTTCTGCCAGAGCAAATAAAACAAGCTCATTTGTCTGGTTCCCCGGCTAAACGATAGCAGCACACATGCAAAACCAATGACAGGACTTTGCTTAATAATTTCAACCGTTTCAGTCAATTTTGCAAGACCCTCCCAAACTCAAACTTTTGTTATCGTCTGTGTTGGACCATTTAAACGAGCTAACTGTGACAAAAAAGGTTAAATACTTGTTCAGATAACAGACACCAGTACCTTTGGGCAGTAACAACAGAAAGTGTACAATGTAAGTTCATGTACCATGTTCATGGCCAGTGTTCCTGGTTGCAATGTGAATGTGAGTGGGCTGTCTCTCACCGTGTAGTCTAACCTTCACCCTCACCTTAATGCTATGAATCAGCAAAACTGACATTCATTTACATGCAAATGTTATTTTAAATGCTCCGTGTGTGTGTGTGTGTGTGTCTGCATGAATATTTTAATAAATAAACAAATGACGGTGCTTCTGAGTTGGAGGGTTTAAGGCCCAAGTAGCGTTCATATGTGAAAAGACACTTCAGTCTTCGCTCTGTCGGCTGTGTCAAGAAAAACAGTGGCAGTTAATATCCCACTCTGTTAGAGGAAAACAGTTTTAGACCTGCAGTTCAGTGCACTGCATGGTGGTTATCTACAAAACAAAATCTCCAAATAAAAAACTCAAAAGTCTGTTCTTTCCCTAAGAGGGCAATCAAGCAGGTGCCTGGTTAGTCATGATGGCTAAACATACCGTCCCGTGGGTGTCTCCTGTTTCCAGCTGAGAGTACTTGTTCACAGTGGTGATTTCCATCAGAGAAAGTGCAGGTAATGGCTGCTTGTTTCGCTGCTGTACATCACATTCAGGACTCAAACATTGTGTGGAGCTAAACTGGGCAGCGGTTCTGTGCTTTTTTTATTTCCTCCTGAAATAAAGACCTAACATACATATTATTAACTGCATTTGTTACTTATTCAACAGTGTTAAAAGAAAAGCAGCTACTTCCAAGAAGCCCTGCATAGGAAACAAAATAAAAATAGAAACCATGATAAGAGAACGTGACATAGGCCTAAAACCCATCTGTTCTGAGTCCACTTCACCACCAGGCCTTGAGACTTTCACCCAGACTTAAGTCCTGCAAACTAAAACCCTTCTACAAGTACACAAGTATTATCAGTAAAATGTACTTAAAGTATCAAGCATGAAAAAATGTGCTCGTTTTAACTGCTTTATATACAGTTATCTAGTTTTATTTATATACAGTTAGCTAGTTTTAACTACTTTATATACAGTTAGCTAGTTTCAACTTCTTTATATACAGTTAGCTCATTTTAACTACTTTATATACAGTTAGCTAGTTTCAACTTCTTTATATACAGTTAGCTCATTTTAACTACTTTATACACAGTTAGCTAGTTTTAACTTCTTTATATACAGTTAGCTCATTTTAACTACTTTATACACAGTTAGCTAGTTTCAACTTCTTTATATACAGTTAGCTCATTTTAACTACTTTATACACAGTTAGCTAGTTTTAACTTCTTTATATACAGTTAGCTCATTTTAACTACTTTATACACAGTTAGCTAGTTTCAACTTCTTTATATACAGTTAGCTCATTTTAATTACTTTATATACAGTTAGCTAGTTTCAACTTCTTTATATACAGTTAGCTCATTTTAACTACTTTATACACAGTTAGCTAGTTTCAACTTCTTTATATACAGTTAGCTAGTTTAACTACTTTATATACAATTAGCTAGTTTCAATTTCTTTGTATACAGTTAGCTAGTTTTAACTTCTTTATATACAATTAGCTAGTTTCAACTTCTTTACAGTTAGCTAGTTTTAACTTCTTTATATACAGTTAGGTAGTTTGAGCTACTTCATACAAAAGAAGAAGAAAAAACAATGTTCTGCTATACAAATCTGTGGGAAATCTGGGAAAATGTCTCTTTGGTGGAACAACTCATGGACCCATCTTGTCCTGTCCTGCAATAACCCCCCCCCCCACCCCACCCCCCCCATGAAGGTTATGATGTTCAGTTTTTGTTGAAACTGTTAGAGAGGTTTTGATTGAACTTTCTGGGCATTTTGGAGGATGTAGTTTGTGGTGCTGATGAATTGTATCGTGTTATACAGAGAGGTGTTTCTGTTACTTAGCCTACCCTCTCTATAACCTTTAACACCATCCTGAAGCAGGCCTGTTAATTCCAACCAGGTGTATGATGCTGACATCTTGTGGTGGCTTTATGAACTGCCCTGTGAAGTCAGTGTTTCTATGGCTACAGAAAAGTGATGGAAACCCTGTACCATGGTCTGGACAATTAACAGCTGGGTTAGTAATAGTCTGGGCAGAGGATACAAAGAACAATGTTTTTTTTTATGCAGCATAGCATTTTGTACATCACAATGTCAATGCAGTTTTGCATTCACTCCTGCAGCTTAAAAACCATCTTTCATGTTCAGTACATTCACACGATCTAATGTTTGCCACGTTTAGTAAATGTAACCAGTGTTCCTCTTACATCTCTTCCTGTTCTTTCTTTGGCGTTTGTATTTTTTAACGGTTTTAATATGTCAAGTTACATTTACAGTCAGTGAGTCAATCAGAGAATTATCCTTACGTTCCCCTAATTTTTGATATGACTGTAATTAAATCACGTGCATGCAAAGTACATCCACAGGATCTTATTCACACACAGGTGCACACACACACACACACACACACACACACACACACACACACTCCCACACAGACACAAAGAACAGTTCCTCTCGCACAATTACAACATGTGCCGTCATTCGGCCTCCTTGACGGTTGTCATGGAGATGTCATTGATAAGGTGGACAAAATAATTTTCCTTTCTGCACATAACTAAAGAAAGTCCTGTGAGGCAGTTTCACAATTAATAGGCCTTTGCTGAACCAGACCTCCTTTAATGAAAAGACAAATCAGACACACTGTGGCGCTGGGTTGCTATAGTGCTTCACCTTGCGCGTTCATCTCTGTCAACCTTTCCTGTTCTCCCTCTCTGTAACTCTCCAGAGCTGCTGCTGCTGCTGCTGCTGCTGCAGTGATGGATTAACCATTTCTTAGACCTGCCTGACAACAAGCTTCTCTCATCACATACTTTGTCTGAGGAGCAAACACAATCTGAAAAACCTTGACTGCTGCAGCTCCTGCCTCCTCTGCCACTACTGTCACACACACACACACACACACACACACACACACACACACACACACACAGCGCAGCACTGCCTGGTCACAGAGGACGTCAGTCGCAGCTCTGCAACAGGAGAGTAAATGTCTGCAAGAGAGGACTAATCCTGACTGAAGGTTGGTAAGTAGTGCAGACACACAGCAGGACATTTATTATCAACAATTCTTCAACTTATTTTTCTTCTTCTTGTGACCTCTTGACAGAATCTGGACGATAACTCAGAAGGAAACTGAATGTATGAATGTTAAGCTTTGTGGTGGCTGAAGAAATAATATTTAACGGTATTTAATCAGCACATTTTGTCTCTTCGAGAGTGTGTTACACAGCTCTGAAATGTGTGCACCATGTACACACACTGGCAATGAGCACACACACACACACACACACACACACACACAGGGATGTTAGTGGGCTCTTATAGAGGATGAGTGTCTGTTAAGCTAAGCCTGTTCAGATGAAGTGGAGTTTTCTATCCTCAATCTGTGAAACTGTTAGCAGGCAGGGTGGAAACAAAACACTGCAATATACAGTCCAATATGAGCATATAATGTATTCATTTACAGCGCAGTTTGTACGTATTGAGGGGAAGCAAAGAGTGACTACAGTGTGAGGATAAAGTGCAGACTTTCAGCTTCAATTGGATGGTGTTTTATATCCACATTAGATGATGATTTTTAGCCCTTTTTGTTCGTATTTTATGGCCTCTGATGCTCAGATGTTTCTTGGAGAGGCGTATTTTGTGTCCTTGTTTCTTCATGTGCAAATGATCTGTAATAGAAAAGGTCTGGAGCTGATTCTAGGTCTGTTGTTGTTGTTTCTCAACATGCCGATCAAAGATAACAATGAAGCTCAAAAATCTGAATAAATCAATCAGAGGCAGGTGGAAAGTAAGTACATACGGCATAATTATGAGGTACATGTACTTAACTTGAGTATTTCCATGTTATGCTACCTACTCTACTGCATTTAAGAGGGAAATATTGTACTTTTTACTTCAACTCAGAATCAGAAATACTTTATTGATCCTCGGGGGGGGGGGGGGGGGGGGGTTATACGGTTTATACGTTTATCTGACGGCTTTATTTACTTTGCTTAAGATTAAGATTTTAAATCCTGTATGTGCATATAAAAGATGAAGCATTGTTATACAGTAAATTAACCCCCCCAGTACAATATAAAATAACTATAATCACCTCCATCTCAACCAGCTACATTAAAATGCTGTTAACATGTTAATGCATGAATAGTGATTATTGAATAGTGTAATATATAACAACATATCTCTGACAGAGGCCATTTTGCCTGAATAGTGGGTACTTACACCCTAACCCACTTAAACCCTTACAGTTTTGAATGCAGCACTTTTACTTGTCAGCTGTTTGGCTCACTGTTAAGAAGTGAGAGTGCGCTGGTGAGGGACTCGGTAGACCCCCAGGAGGTTCTCTTCAGGATGCAGGTTCAGATGTGTCAACAAGACTAAGGGTCTACAGCCATGCTAGCAGGTCTGTGAGGTTATACGTTGGCACAGCAGTGCTTTGAGCTAAATGCTAATGTCAGTATGCAGGTATATGTTTACCATGCGTTATTTCCCCCCCACACACTGCCTTTGCGTCATGTCCCGCCCCTACTCTGCCTCTGATTGGCTAACCCTAACCCCACCCTTACCATAACCTTAACCAGCAGAGGCAACAAGTACTATCCAATCAGAGGCAGAGTTCCTGGGACTTGGGGTGGCAAAAAAAATGACGGGTTTACCATGTTCACTATCTTAGTTTAGCATGTTAGCATGCAAACATTTGCTAATTAGCACAAAACACAAAGTGCAGCAGAGGCCGATAGGAACGTCGTTATAGTTTGAAGGTATTTGGTCATAAACCAAAGTATTGGACAAAACTTGTGATGGCACTATATGGAAAGTCGTCCTCTGGGGAACGTGAATGTGTGCGCCAAGTTTTGTGCCAATCGGTTCAGAACATGAGGAGTTATTTCACTGAACATCAGAGAGTTCACCGAGATGCAACCCTCTGGTAACAATAAGAAACGGGTGTTTCAATGACTCAGTGACTGACCCATGCAGCGCTGCCGGAGAGATGAAAGTGCAACAGCGAGATGGAACGCATGCCTCCTCCACCTCATCTGTCAAACATGGTGCAGGTGGTGTTTTGTCTTGTGGCTGCCAGTGGAAAGAGCTCAGTTTAGGTTGGTGACGATGTCGCCGCTGACGGCAGCAGCAGGACGAAGCAGGAGAAGACAGAAAACATGTCGCCTGCTGATCTCTAAGCCACTTGACTGGAGTGAAGATGGTTACGAGCTGGCAGAACATCTCGAGGCAAGACAGCGAGACGCCGCTGATTTATTATTGACTGGAAAGCATTTTCAACCAAATACTGAACTCCACATTTCACACGTTTACGCATGAAGATTGGTTTACTCTGCTACACAGCCTGTATGCAGTCTTCTGTGGATCTGGAGGAGATTTGACCTTGAATGAGAGAAAATAACCCTGATGATGTCACACCGATGTCGTCGCGGTAACCTCGGCTTGGCCTCGGAGAATTCAAATTATCAACAGAAAACCCTCGTTCAAACTGTGGGCGTGGAATTTGAAATATGTGGGCGTTTGCCAGGCAGGGAGGGTTTAATTAAAGTCAAGAAGAAGCGGCATCTGAAGAGTTTCTAGCGTCCGTATCGTGACGTATTTCCAGGTGAAACAGGAAAGACACACCGACGTACCGTGCTGATGCTAGCTAGCTAACTAATGAATGTTAGCTCTGTGCCGCTAAAAGGTGAAGATTGATTGATCGGTGGATGTCATGATATTACTGGTTCAAGCTTCAGTGAGCACACATTTTATTTTACAGGAAGGAAACAGGATTGGACTTGTGTACAGTGGACAATATGACCGGGGATGTGATCTAAAAGGGTTAAAAAGGCATTTTTCATTTCATCTTGGCTTTAAAGACACTATTGAGTTGCATTATGGGAACTGTAGTATAATGTTTTTGGAGTTTGTCCCATACAGGCGACTAAAAATCAGGAAATCTCGGACCGTCCTTTTTGAACATTATTTTTTCAATCTGTCTCTTACAAGTGTAATACTAATCATGACTTAATATGACTTAATTTATGTATATAAAGGGCTTAATAAATAATTTAACGTGCCCTGAAAATCTTGTTTTTTCTGGCAGCAGGATGGTGTATGTGGGGTTGAGTCAAAATAAACATCATGGTAATGAAGGAACGTGTCACCCAGTGCAACAGTGAGGCTCACTGATGTGTTTAGGACAACAATGGGACGCTCAGAGGACGAAGATATCAGGCTTTGATCCACAGATCATTCTTGTTAATTAGGACCAATTCATTAAGGGTTTTGATGTTGTTATTGAATTTACTAACAAAAAGGAAAAACCTGGAATATCATCAGACAAATCCTCTAAACGAATCGTTTCCCTTTAAATGTGCACAGAAAACAGAGTATTGATTTATTACTATGTGGAAACTGGAGCATTGCTAATAGCAACACATGCTAGAAATACATGCTGAGGGATGTTCCACAGTGCACACGTGTGCATAAACACATAGACATACAGTATATGATGCATTTAAACATGTAAAGTCAAACATACAGCAGCATACAGCAGTGTTGAGTGGTTAAACTGGTCTAATTGTGTAATATTACGCTGATTACTGATTATTTTATTCCTAGATTGTATTTTTCTGCCTTGCTGGCATTTCTTTCCCTCACAACGAGACTAACCATTTTAAAAACCCTCACAAAAGACGGTGCAGCTCCATGACAGTTTGTACAGTTGACATTTAAGGGCCCCAAACAAACCAGACCGCTGCAGACTGTTGCTCCTTTGCATACCGTCGCAACATACAAAATGATTCCTTTCCTTTACAGATGTAAATCCTCGCTGTGTTTCAGTTTCATGGGCTGTGACTCATACAGGGGAAAACGTTACGTTACCGTCTGAGACATTGGTAACTGCCACCTTATCTGGTCTAATAGAGAGAAGCAAGGACAAACAGTACAAAGGCTGATAGAAAGCGGCTGCCTCTGCTGGTGCTGCGGAGGACGAGCGCATGAAAAGGAACTGTTGAATGGATCCTATATGCGAGCAAAAAACGGACAAGAACTTCACACGTTCTGCTTTTCCAAATACAAAACTTATTTCACATACAAGTACGTTTACAGGTTTATAGAGCATATTTAAGAAGTTTGAAAACAAAGAAATGTTTTAACGAGCACTTAATATATTCTGATTTATTTGATTTATATTGGAGAAGCGAGATGGTTTAACACGGACAGATGAGGAAATTTCACAACTTCTGAATCAAAGGTTTTGGGGATTGTCTATGGAATTGCTCTGCTTCTGCATAGTTATCTGAAAGTTCTGTATTATTTTCCACAGAAACTTGTCCTACTACATCTCCAAAACCACCAGCTGGGACCAAGAGGGATGGAGGGAGAAGGCTGTAATCCCGGGGTAGCTATGGATTCAGGTAACCCCTTGCTAAGAGCAGTCTTCCTCCGTCGCCTGCGACTCACGAGACTGCTCCTGGAGGGAGGTGCTTACATCAACGAGAGCGACAGCCAAGGCCAGACGCCCCTGATGGTGGCCTGCAGGACCCAGCATATCGACGCCCAGAGCGCCAGCCGGGTCAAGCTGGTCCAGTTTCTTCTAGAGAAAGGAGCGGACCCCAACATCCAGGACAAGGAAGGTCGCTCTGCGCTGATGCACGCCTGCCGGGAGCAGGCCGGCCATGAGGTGGTGACTCAGCTCCTGGCTAGCGGGGCGGATATTAGCCTGGAGGATCAGACAGGGACATCAGCGTTGGTCTACGCAGTCATGGCCGGAGAATGGAAGGTTCTGAAGCTGTTACTCGACACATGCAAGGCCAAGGGGAAGGAGGTGATCATCATAACGACTGACAAATTCCCATGTGGGAAACTGCAAGCCAAGCAGTACCTCAGCATGCCTCCTCTAAGTCCTCTTGATCAAATGGACAAAATGACATCCGCAGCTCCCGCATCTCCCTCTGAAATTCAGCTCATCACCTCCCCCCAGTGCACCTCTTCTTCCTTATGCCCCCCAAAGACTGTCTTCTCCTTTAAAGAAGGCCAGTCCTGCGGTGGGAGCTCCCACCCGGGTTCCCTGTCACGGTGTCAAAGGCTCGGCCAAGCGGCGCCGTACGGACTGCAGCAGCCCCTCATGAGGTTGAACTCTGAGCCCTGGCTAAAGATCCCGGTGTCTCTGCTCACCCAGCAGGCTCACGCAGCCTTGTCTTCAGAAAACGGCAAAGAACTCAACCAAACTGAGGACCTCCCTCTCAGAATTCACAAACTGGACGGGGACGACAGCACCAGTTCAACTGATGGCTTCAAATGGTACGAAGGAAGATTGACAAGGGACAAAGGAGTAGATGGAGACGGAATGAATAATGAATGTGCCAAACACGCAGGACAAAAGATATCCTTACCAGGTCTCCTATCATCCCACTCTGCCTCCCATCCTAACCTCCATTCTGTAAACCTTGGAACAGATTCAAACGCCTCCTCTTCCTCCCTTTCTGGTGGCAAAAATCTAGGCACGCCACTTCATCACAGCATGGCCTCGTCAAGCCTTCATAGCATAATCCAGAGGCGCAAGCTTGGGTCGGACATCTACAGCTCTGACCCCCAGCTCGCTGTGGACATCCAAAATGTCCCCGAGGAGTCCCAGCAGAGAGCAAGAGACCTAACAGATGGCAAGAGGCTGGCACCCTTGCGCTGCTCCAGCACACTGGGCTCCAGGGAGTCACTGTCGACCTCAGGGCCGAGCAGGAGGGTGCTGTCTGGGTACGAGCGCAGGGGGTCTGGAGCCTTCCTGTTGGACCACAACTCCCAGGCCAGGCCTAGATCTCTGCCACCTCTGACCCTCAACTCCACCAACACGCCCATCCTCAACGTTTATAGCCTCGGCTCCAGTGCCGGAGGTGGTTTCAGTGAGAAAGAGTCTGGCCTAAAAAACTTCCTTCCCTCTGCTCCTCCTGGACACCCCAAAGAGCTGACCAGGAGGATGCTGCTGAGGAGACACTCAATGCAGACCGAACAGTTCAAAACCACAGCTTGAAATCCAGGAGGGAAGAGAAGTTCATCAGTGTGTTTTAATGTGAAATGTTTTGTCGTGTGACGTGTTGTGTCCGTGTAGTGAAACTCAATGAGGGAAACCAAAGAGGATATATAAGAAAAACACAACATCCTTATCGATGTGACATACAAACTGCAGGTACCTTCCTCTGCTTCAGTGTGCTGCGCGTCGTCACTGTGCACGTGGCTTCAGTGTGCAGGTTTTACGTGCAGCACTTCCTTAAAGCTGCATTAAGGTTTTTTTTTGGCCACTTGGGGGCAGCAGAACAAACTGAAAACATCTGACATATTGACTTTTAGCTAAACAACCAGACTCAGAGCAACATTAGCTTTAAATTAGAGTCGTGCTTCTGGTCACTTCTGGTCTCCTTTTAGCTGTTTTGGTCTCCTGAGAAAAATATCTTGCTCTTTAGCTGCTAAATGCTCCACTGTGTTCACCAGTTAGTCTCTAACTGTGTCTTTTATATTCAGTTTGCTGGGCAGGTACTGTATAGTAAGTTTATCAGAGCTTTTTAATGAAAAACAGGGTTAATGAGAGAAACTCAGAAACTAAACAATAAGCTAAAAGAGGCTAAAAAGCAGTGCAGACTTAAAGGGGACAGCATAGTTGATAGTATAGTTGATTACTCTGGATTTGTCATTTCAAACGACACCTTTCACGTTATTTATGGTCATTCGATCCATTGTGAAATAAAAAAAATTGATTAGTGCAGCTTTAAAGTCACCATGTGCAGAATTTGAAGATTCCTAACATTGGCGCCCCCCAGTGGTTCTACCAAAAAAGTTACTGTGGACAGCAACACACACTCCTCCATTTTTCTCCCAACAATGCCTTCAGAATGATTTGAAAGATGCTATAAACACTTAAATTCTACACGTAGTGACTTTAAATCAAGAGGGGTTGAGTGTTTTCACACTCGCCATCTGCTCAAGGAGTCCTGAATGTGGGTCTGCCACAACGCTTACTGTGTAACAGCAAGAAAATTGCTTAATAAATGAATTTATTATAATAAAAAAAAGGTATCATCACTGTAAAAAGTACATCACTATGCATTAAACATGCATAATCATTTCAAAGTGTCCGTTTGTTCTACAATCCTTAAAGAAACACAACACAACACACACACACACACACACACGTAAAGTTACTTCCACAAACTGCTAAAAACTTTAACAACATCAGTGTTTCCCACATATTTACATGATAAAAATAAGAATGGATTAAAAATGAGAATTAAAAAGTGGGCATCACATGTTGATTAGCAACGGGGATCAATTTGTTTTCACTTCACCATCGAGTGGCTTAACTTACGAGACCATGTCAGATCACATGAGGCAAAATAAATACATATAACAGTATCTATGGCAGGTGATAATACAAACAGTGGCGTAATAAAAGACAGAATATTTCTCTCCTGTTCCTCCAGAGTACAAACAGTGTTTCACCAGCTCAGACTCGACGTACGTCAGCGCAGCTCCGTCCTTTCTGTCCTTAAATCCTCAGAGTTGTTCAGGCGTTGCGGTCGTAATCGCCGACCATCTTCTTGATGTGGTTCAGTTTGGACTTCAGATATTTACACCTGCGCTTCTTCACCTGATAATCTGGAGACTGAAGCGATGACGAGACATAATGAGTCTTATTAATTATGAGATCAACAGCTTGTGAAGTTATAAAAATCAAAAGCAGATCAACAACAGTCCCACATACCCTTTTAATATCCTTTATCCTGTTGTACTCATCCAGAGCGTCCTGTTAAAAAGGAGCAACAGCAGGTGATCAGACCAAATCTCACATTTAACAATATCTTCATGCCGTTATTTTGTCTCCATCACTTCAACCGTCTGAAACTAAACAAAAGTCAAACTGAAGCGACAGAAAGAGAAATATCAGGCATTTGTTCGAGTGGTTCTAGTCATCTGAACGAGTGTAGTGAACTAATGAACACCAGTGAGGGCGCTCTCACCAGGTACTGCGGGCTGCCCTCCTGCAGGTCATCCAGCTCCCGGTCCACCTCCGACAGGTTCTTATTGATGGCGTCCAGCTCGGCCTGCAGGTCTTTGTACTCCTGGTGGTCGCGGTCAAATTCGCGCTTGTAGTCGTTGCGCTCCTGCTCATTTGCAACGGGAGGAAATTCACTGAAGTGGAACAGAAGGGGGGGCAGAGAGAAGACGGAGGGGGGGGGTCATTAAACACGTCAGAGTCATGTCAGGACGACCACGGTTTCAGTCGGCTGTGCTGGAAAGTAAGTACATTTACTCAAGTACAATCCAGGTACTTGTCATTTACTTCAGTATTTCCATTTTGTGCTACTTTATACTTCTACCCCCCTACATTTATCTGATAGCTTCAGTTATTTTGTAAATTAACATTTAACAAAGTTCAAACGCCTCAAAAATCGTGTAAAAATAGTCATTTGTGTCTATTATTAAGTCCTAAAAGTCCGAAAATTATAACAGGTGAAAAACTCTAGTTTGTTGAATAGAAAAAGTGACATTTTGAGAAGATTTGAAGATTCTTACACTCATTTCTAAAAAGTTCTTGAAACAGGTTGTTTTACGTCAGAAACAAGACGAGACTCATTCTTTCACTTATTTTGTAAAAAACAGACTTTTAGGATTCAAAAACTGATTCATGATTTTTTTTGCAGATAAAAATCCAACATGATCATAACGTTAAATAGTTTGAATCAGCTCTTCTCTGATCAGCTCACATTAAAATGCAGCTGACGTGTTGATGCAGTCTGTTCAATATTATTTCGTCCTACCCGTCAAAGTTGTCGTCGTCCAGCTCGTCTCCTGAGGAGTTATAGTCCGTCTCGTAGTCCTGTCCGTCACGACGCGGCCGGCGTGCACGTCTCTTCTTGGGCCTCCCGGCCGAGCTGGCCGCCTCCGAGTTAGTGCCGTTCTGCACGGGCAGGTGATCCTCCACCGGAGGCCTGTAGGACGAGGAGCAGCGTTCAGCACTCATTATACACAGCAGAGTGCTGCAGCTGCACCGCACACACAAAATACTACTACTACATGACTGCACGAGTACTCAGCAGTCATTACTACGAGTACTCAGCAGTCATTACTACGAGTACTCGGCAGTCATTACTATGAGTACTCAGCAGTCATTACTACACGAGTACTCAGCAGTCATTACTACCAGTACTCAGTAGTCATTACTACACGAGTACTCAGTAGTCATTACTACACGAGTACTCAGTAGTCATTACTACACGAGTACTCAGTAGTCATTACTACCAGTACTCAGCAGTCATTACTACACGAGTACTCAGCAGTCATTACTACGAGTACTCAGCAGTCATTACTACATGACTGCATGAGTACTCAGCAGTCATTACTACGAGTAGTCGGCAGTCATTACTACGAGTACTCGGCAGTCATTACTATGAGTACTCAGCAGTCATTACTACACGAGTACTCAGCAGTCATTACTACCAGTACTCAGTAGTCATTACTACACGAGTACTCAGCAGTCATTACTACACCAGTACTCAGTAGTCATTACTACACGAGTACTCAGTAGTCATTACTACCAGTACTCAGCAGTCATTACTACACGAGTACTCAGCAGTCATTACTACGAGTACTCAGCAGTCATTACTACGAGTACTCAGCAGTCATTACTACATGACTGCACGAGTACTCGGCAGTCATTACTACGAGTAGTCGGCAGTCATTACTACGAGTACTCGGCAGTCATTACTATGAGTACTCAGCAGTCATTACTACACGAGTACTCAGCAGTCATTACTTCCAGTACTCAGTAGTCATTACTACACGAGTACTCAGTAGTCATTACTACACGAGTACTCAGCAGTCATTACTACACGAGTACTCAGCAGTCATTACTACATTACTACACGAGTACTCAGCAGTCATTACTACGAGTACTCAGCAGTCATTACTACATTACTACACGAGTACTCAGCAGTCATTACTACATTACTACGAGTACTCAGCAGTCATTACTACATTACTACGAGTACTCAGCAGTCATTACATGAGTACTTAGTACTCATGGGTGGGGCCACGCCCACATACTGTCACAGCATTTTGTACAAAAACATGTATTAATAACCATTAACAGTGATCCAGGACATCAAATGTGGGCCAGTGGCGTAAAGTATGGGGGGGGGCAGTCATTGATGACCCCCCCCCCCCCATACTTCCAGCTGCCTTGCTCGGACTCGGACTGTGTCCAGCACCACCTTCTCTTCAGTTCCTCCTCAGCTGTTTTGTGATCAGTTCATCGATCAGATGACTTCACAGGTCAACACTGACTTCCTGCACACGTGTCCCTTTTCATGTTCCCGTATCAGCACCAAAGTATTTCACTTAGTTTCAGTGTTGCAAGAAAAAGTGATTCATGAATTCCTTTTGCTGAAACCGGTTAAAGACAAACAAAACGATCTAAAAAGAGAAACTCATTCTGCTGAGACACTCGTAGTATCTGTAGTATTTGCTGACTCGCCTCTTTATCGAGAAAAAAAAAAGTTTTTGCATAAGAACTAGTTCTAGCAAGTTTTTTTTGACAGCAGCGATCTGAAGACAACCAGTCTAAAGCTCCAGGGCTCCACAATACACACCAGCTCCACACAGCATGTACTACATGTACTACACACACCAATACTGTCAATATTAATACACATTCTCACAAGACATGCGCCAATGGATTAGGGCTGTCCCGAATACCATTTTTGGGGCGGACTTTTCCTCACAGTTTAATAAAAGACATATTTATACTGTTTCTTACTCACCGTTGGTTTAAGTCACTGCGTCCCCCGACAGAACACCACGGTTGAATTTCAGCGCAACGTAACGAGGTAACGCTCACTTCCCCTGTCTGTCCTCTGCAGGCGGAGACCCCGCCCCGCCGGCCCGACAAGTCAGTGACAATATGTAAAAGGCGTCTTTGTTTATCTGTTCGGCCCAACTTTACAGTCGTTTTCAGAGACAAAGCAGTGAGAAGCGTCTGAACGCCAGACGGCAGACAGTCAGAGACCAGCTGCTGGACAGAGTGCAGCATTTAGCAGCTAAAGAGCCAGATGTTTCCCTCAGGAGGTGGAGGAGAGCAGAACCAGAGCTAACAGAGGGAGACGACTGGACTTCATTCATCAGGTGGAAACAAACAGGACTCCACATGGAGGACCAGGTTGCTCTGTAACTGGTGATAGTATGTCGATATTCAAGATAAGTTTGTCTACCTGTGAGCAACGTTTCAATATTGCCTTCAGGGACGATAGTGCCCATCAACAGCACACTCAAAATTCAGCATATTCAAAGATGACAGTTTAGAAACAAAATGTGGGAGAACATGCTGCAAACACAACCCCCCCCCGTCTCCTCTGTGGTCTGAGACACATGCCGTGTTTGACTACAGCTGGGTACCTGTTGCATGTCACCTTGCTCTCTCCCAATATTTCCCATCTCTATCTACCGTGAACCCGCAAAAAAAACCTTTAAAATGTGTATGTAGTTTTGAATTGGGACACAGTTGCTCAAACTGCTGCACAAAGCTGCCGTTCCTGAGCGCAACTCGCTCTACGCAGCCATCTGCACACGGTACATAAAGCCTCACACACATCCCTCTTCTGTGTCAGCATACTCACTGTGGGCTGTAGCTGTAGGGGGGTTTGTCATAGTTGGTGCTTTCGTCATCCAGGTGACTCCTGGAGCCTCTCAGCTTCTCGGGGTAGTCGGACATCGGGAGCGCATCAGGGGCAGCAGACACGTTGTTCACCTTTAGGGAAAGATTCACACACGTTAATGTAAAAAATACACGTCTGTATGATATGCTGACAGCGTTAGAACATGTATCAGAGCTGCAACAGTAAGTTGATTATTTTGATCATCGAATAATCATCAAAATACGATTTCTACTTTTCTTTGTCAGACACCCAAATCAAGCTACTGCCTAAGAATAATCTTTGACGGGTGTCTCCTGACACGTTGGAGCTCTTCCAGCTCTGGTATGATGAGCCTGCACGGACTTGTCCTCTGAAAATATGTGACATAACTGAGCTACACCCTCCTGCACACCTCCACCACAGCAGTCTACCTGTATGTGCTGCAGGTCGACACAGTCTCGCTGCCTCAGCACCTGCACGCAGGTTACCACAAGCTGCGGCGAAACAAAAAAGGTTCCCGGTGTCACGTTGCGCTTCTGGTGTTGTGTGTCGGCTCACTGGTGGACTGTATTTTAGAGTACCGGTCCGACCTGTTCTCCCTCTTCATCGCTCTGCAGTGAACTCAACTGCGAGGACTTTGCTGAGCTGAATGTCATCATGACTTTCAGCCATAAACAAAATGACTCACGTACTCGCCGCTCCTCACGAGCGGATGTCAGGTGTTGAGAGCTGTTGCAAAACACTCCTGAAAATAGCTTCAGAGAGATGATTCACCCTGAAATGTAAACACTGAGTTTTACAGTAATAAGTCCAGGTTTTTAATTGTTGGAATGCTTCCTACTACACGGCATGTCGCCGTCGGATTGAAACTGTCCTCCATCTTTGAGCCACACCTTGAAACCAAACATACTGCTCCACGCTTCCCCTCCCCCGCTGATAAACAGGTGACGGCCACCTAACAGGTTGAACCACTTCAGCGGAGGGAAGCTTTCAGGATCAGATATGACAGCTTCTTTTGATTTTACCTCTAGAAGGTGAAGAAAACTAAACCGTTTTCATGGTCGATTCATCAGCTGGAGTGTTTTCATGTAAATCGATCCACAGACATCCACTTTACTGTCATGTATGACAAAGAAAAGCGTCAAAACAAAGCAAACGTTTGGCAACTTGAAAACGATTGTTCAATGATCAAAATAATTGCCAATTAATTTTCTGTCGAGACGCAAAAATGCCAAATATTTCCTCGTGAAAGCTTCACAATTTATAGATTATTCATCAATGGAGCATTAATCCATGATGAAAACATGTGTTTAGTCTATTAAATGTTTCCCACTCCAAAAATATTCAGTTGAAAATAATATAAAAATAGAATAAAAGCAGCAAGTCCTCACATTGGAGAAACTGTTTATCACTTTTTACTATTTGTGCTTGAAAAACGACGATTATTAAAACAGCTGCAGATTATTTGTCTGTGTAGAACGATCAGACTCACCCACGCCTCTACATCTTGAGGCGGCTCCATCTCCTCCACGACCTTCACCCTCTTCCACAGAATGTTGCTCTTGCCGTAGTTTCCGATTTTCTGGCGAGTCTTCAGGGCGAAGACGAGCATGATGATGAGAGCGATGGTGACCAGGAAGCCAAACACCACGGCGATGGCCTGAAACGAGAGACAAACCCACTGAGTCCCACACAGAACAGGTGAAGGCACGAGGAAACCAGCGGGGGGGCGGGGGTCAGATGTGCGTGTTCACCTCTTGCGGCTCCACCACGCAGTAGTGGTAAAGGTACTGGTTGACCAACATTCCTGTGGCCTGTGGTTGCTGGTACGGAGCACACAGACCAGCAATCTGGCTGCCGTAGGCCGATCCAGACTGAGCCATGGGGTTCACCGCTACCAGGTACACTATGGAGGCTATTAGCATTAGCAAGGCTAGGATGGCGCAGATGATCACCACTGCTAGGTAGAACCTCCTGCTCTCTGATAGTCTCTGGTGGGACACGGTGATGATGAAGATGACCAGGGATGCGATGAAGGTGATGGCGGCCATGGCAATGATGAACCCTTTGCCCTTTCGGGGGTCATTGTAGTTCCCTCCGAGTCCGCCGTAGCCGTAGCCGTTTGCAGCTCCATACCCGCTGCCACCAAAGCTGCCGTAGCCTCCTCCATAACCTCCTCCTCCATAACTTCCTCCTCCTATGCCTCCCCCGTAGCCTCCCCCGTAGCCCCCAAAGCCGCCCAGGGCTCCCTGAGAGTCCCAAGCCAGTGTCGAGGCGACGCAAGCAAATATGGCCACGCACATCACGAGGATGATGATGGACATGATTTTGAGGATGCCTGGTGGAGACGTCCAGCGGTAGAAATGCTGGAACTCGTCATCTGGGTAGTAAGAATAGGCCGGCTGGGGGGGGACGTTACTTTAAAGAGAGAAACAAGGTAGAGAAAGAAAAAAAAAAAACATACTGTAACTATTGTAAAAGTCAGCAAAGACCACGCGACCACAGGAGTTTATAGCATTTAAATATCTTAGTTTGAAAACCATCTGTCTCCATTTATTCATTTAGTTGTGCAAATTAAAAAAAACTTGATTTTAAGTTTTTTTCTGGTCCGTTACAGACAGAAAATTCAAGTGTTCAATATTCAAAAAAACTGTATTCAACTTGCTCAAAGTCAGTTGGTTATTTCTGGATCTACAAAGTTCATAGATCAGAGAAAATAAAGTTCAGATGAGAGACTGAAAACCCCAAATCTCTCTGAATCTGTGAACCCGTTCAAGTTTCTCAATTTGGAAAACTTAAAATGACGACCTGGAAATTTCAAACCACATGAATACACGGTTTTCAAAGTAAAATATTATTAACAGTATTTAATTTTCAACATAAAGTATTCAGTACTGGTCACATTTCACAACAATTCAAACAAAACCCAAATGATTGTGGCCTCTCTTTGCTTCCATATCGAGGGCGTTCACATACAGTGATTACATCAAATAAATCTAATTATCAACAACAGGAAGATTTATTGCATATTCATTGATAGAGACTCACTATCCGTTATCTGACTCGTAGGGAGGTGGACTCCCATTGGGCCTGGAGGACATGACTGCTGGGTCCGCTGCTCCGCTGCTCTGTGAAAAGAATCTGCGAGGACATTTCTATTGTTAGGACAGATCTACTTAATAAAACATATTTGGACTTAAGCTGCAACTAATGATCATTTTCATTATTGATTAGTCTGTGCTGATCATTTAGTCTGCAGAACATCGTGAAATGGTGAAAAATGCTCACTTTAATGATCACAATAAAGATGTTTAGTCAAACTAACTTAACTCAAAAACATGAAGATATTAAGTGCACTGACATCAGAGTCTCCACATTGAAGACACTGAGACTCAGCAGGTTCTTTGGCATTTTTGCTTAAAAAAAATAACTTAAACAATGAATCAGTCATAAAAAATAGTTGCCGATTATTTTTCTGTCGATCAACAAATCGATTAACCGTTTCAGCTTCATTTTAAAATCATACTACAACCGTCATAACGTACGTGTGGTTTTAAACGGCCATTTCCAAAACCAGCCTCTGCAGCGGTGAATCAGCTCAAACTGAAACGTCTCTTCACTTCACCTTCATGTCATTAAACTACTGATGCAACAATAAATAATAGCGGAGATCATTGATTTAAAGCCGTATCCCACAACACACCTGTGTCCGTGGCTACAGGTAACAAGTTCCTGAGGGTTTAAAACGGGAAAGAAGCCCGCGGTCTCTCACCTGTCGCTCTGCGGGACTCTTCTTCTTCTTCTGCTGCTGCTGCTCCACCTGAAATGTTTCAACTGAAACTGCTGCTGCACATAAAAACAACCCGGGCCACACCCAGGTGAGCCCGCTCTCGGTACGTGTGGCCCCGCCCCCCCTAACAGTGTGTCCCCGCCCCCCTCACAGGTGTCACGTTACCGAACGACGCAGGAAGTCCTCGTGGAGATGCTTCAGTTAATGCACGCAGAGGCGGGTTTGATAGGTCAGAGGTCACCAGGTTAATATCCCACAGGTGAGTCACACATGCTACTGAACTGAATGTGTCGTCACACCTCAGAGGGACTCGTCATTGCGTTTGTATGGAGTCCCGAAACTGACAAAATTAAGCAAAGGCCAAAAATAAGAATGTACGCAATAATATTGTGGAACTATTATACTCATGCAGAAAGAATAACTGTGTCCCTTTCACACTCTCACTTTATTTTAATCTCGAGCTGAGATTAAAATAAGGAAATATATGACTTTAATCGTTTCCTTTAACCTTCAATAGGTTGGTAATAAAAAACAAGTGTTTATTATTATTTTTTGTTTCCTTTACCACCAATCAGTTGACAAAATAAATTAAAACTTTGAATGATTAAAAAATGATTCTTATTTTTATCGTTATAGTTTCGGGGCTCCATACATTAGGAGAGACAAAATAATGTAAAGAAAGAGGCACACTGCTACAGTACAAGGGTTATATTAGGTGAATGTTATATTTATGTAATTATTGAGTTAAGGACTGCAACTAATAATCATTTTCATTACAAATTAATCAGATGATTATTTTCTCCATTAACCCATTAATGATTTGGTTTGTAAGATGGCAGAAAAAAAGACAAAAAAAACCCAAAACAGATCACAAGTACCCAGATCTAAAACCGACATATTCAAAGTGATTGTTCTGTGTATTTATATACAGTTCACTATCATACAAGACAAAGAGAAGCAGCACATCTTCAAATTCAGAAGGCAAACAATGTTTGGCATTTATACATGTAAAGTGACGCAAACTATTATCAAAATTGTTAATTTTCTTTATTTATTAATTCTCAACTTTTATTTTAACTTTATTCTGCTGAGTTTTACAAATCAACCCAGAGTCTCTTCTTCTTCTTCTTCCCTTTTAAAAGAAACTGAATAAAGGAAAGTTAGACCAGACTGTCAGAATAAAAGCAGAACTGTATTCTGAGGACAGAAAGCACCAACTGATCACTTAAATTATGAAAGAATATGAACATTTACAGCAACATATTTACAATCATACTTGATACAGAAATACAGACCTTATGATATCATTTCCATTCAATCCCAAGAGGTCCAATGTGTACAGTGGTATAAAGAAGATAAAAATGGAGATATTCAGGCACTTTGGATATTTAAGTGACTTCAAAGTACAAAAGGTTTAAATCTATGAAATGGTAGAACCGAGTGTTACAAAATACACAACATACAACTCTTACAATTCTACTATAGGATATGCATTTTTCCAGATTGAGACATTTATCATATATATAAAAATTAAAAAGACACAGTGCGCATTTAAAACAATCGTCACAGCAGTTAAAGGATCCGGCTCGAGGGGGATTTATCAGGACCAGCAGTGGCTTTCGTTTCAGGGAAGTTGTGAAATTTATGTAGAAAACTGACAGAGAGTCTAAAGGTAAACTGACGCGGCAGCTTTCATTTTACCGTTCAATGCTTCGTCCATTCACATCGAATGTCCAGTGTCATTTGTGAAATGAAGCGGTAAAGCCTCGTCTACAATCATAAGTCACAGTATCACACGCATTTATTTATATATTGAGTTATTTGCATATTCTGACCATTTTAAAAAGGAAATGCTGGCGGAGATGTTAAATATGAAGCTACAGCCAGGAGCCCGTTAGCTTAGCACAAAGACTGGAAACAGGTGGAAACAGCTAGCCCGGCTCTGTCTACCAGCACCTCTACAGCTCACCAGTGGTGGAGAGTATCGAAGTACATATAAGTACTGTTTGAGATACTTATTATCAAGTATATTTTGATGCTAATCCTTTTGTACTTTTACTAGTAAAATTTTGAATATGGGACCCTTGTAACAGAGTATTTCTACGCTGTGGTATTGCTACTTTTACTTAGGTCCTGAGTCCTTCTTCCACCAGTGAAGCTCACAAATTAACATGTTACATCTATAAAAACATCAATTCACTGTTTCTTTTTATGAACATAAACAGGCTAATTGTCATTTTTACACCAGAACAAGACATAATGTGTAAATCAGTGAATTTTAGAGGCAGGCTGACTTTGTGCTAAGCTAAGCTAACTGGCTACCAAACAAAGCTTTACAGACACGCTCATGTAACTCTCCACCACAAAGCGAACAAGGAATTTCCCAAAGTGTTGACTGAACCCTTTAAGCATAAAACCTTCCAGCCCTCTGGTTCTACTTGTGGGCTTTGATAAACAGACATGAAACTGCTGCTAACAGACAACCGCTGCACAGATTGAAGACACAGCAGGATGTGGTCTCAGCTGTCAGCAGTAGTTCTGTCTTTGTGGTCCGAGGCGTCCTCGGAGGTTCAGCTGTACCCGTCGTTCCACTCCATGACTTTATCATATTCCTGGATCTTCTGTTTGATGTGCGACAGTTTGCTCTTCAGGTACTCGCAGCGCTCCTTCTTCTCCAGGAAAGTGGGGTCCTGGAACGACAGAAAATTAAATCAAGGTTTACAAGGACTTACAGAGCAGTTACAGCTGTTTTTTCTTATTGTCAACAACACTGCTGCCCCAAATACTCACTACCGCACCCAATGTGGATTAATCCGCCACTGAAAGTAGTCCCCAACAAATGCTCAATTTATTCCTGTGTCAGTAAAGTAATTTTTTGCTAAAAACTACAGTGAGCAGCTGTTTTAGGAAATTACTGAACGTTTTAAAAATGAACAGGGCCGCCTTCTACAGTATGTACTACACACTGCTTTTCATAGTTAGGCGAGGTGGACTGGTCCGATACATACTGGAGATTTTTTTTCTGAATCAGTGCAACATCCGGGTGTTTTTTGGCATATTTACATACTGCATGCTACATGCTACATTTTGACCAAATCAGTATAAACTGCTAATTTAGCAGGCGGATTCAAATACAACAATACAGTCAAAGTTTTGATCATTTTCATGGGATTTGTTGACAACCAGGTTTATCCTTTAATCTGTCGATGTGAATGTTTGAAGGCAACTGAACCTTGTATACAAAACACAGTGTGTACAAAACAACAGGACAACAGGCTCACATTCTTCTTCCTCTGGTAGTCCTGAAGGATTCTGTTGATGCGATCAACCTCCTACAACAAGAGAAAGAAGCTGTGTTAAACAGTAAAACCCTTAAACCAGCATGAAAATGAGGCGCAGTGATGCTGTAAAATCAGCCGTCTGGATGGAGCACAGCAGGAATGTGAGGGTGGAGGGGAAGTTCAGCAGGAACAGGAAGCGCAAACAGAGGAAGTTACCAGATGGGGAAATGAGGCGCATTTTAACAACAAAAAGACTGGAAGCAACATTCAGACAGGCAATCGGTCTCTGACCAAAATGCTCCCTCAGCACTCGCATAAAACCAAACGCTGCAGGAATCTGTCCAGCGGTTCACAGCCGCAGCGTCCAGAGTGCTGCGACCGCGTGGTTGGTGGAGGCGTGGCTCACCGGGGCACACATGAAGACTGTGTGGGATTAAAGACCCTGAAAACCGGTTTCCTCATCTTCTTCATCAGATATGAAGGCAGAGACAATACAGCGTGATTCAGCCCCAACAAGCTGCGTGAAATGCGTGTTTATTGGTTTCTGTGTATTTATGACCTGTCAAAATAAAACGGAAACCACGCCACAAATCTGCACTGTCGTGACGGAGGGAGTCGGTGGGGGGGGGGCTGCCTTTTAATGGCCAATACAACAAATACAAAACCTGACTTCAGAAACAATGAATAGGCAAATGAAATCTGGCGGCCTTTCAGTGACTCAGCAGAGACGAGTCACGACAAAAGGTCCAGAGAGAGTGAAGACGGATGTGTGTGGATCACCATCTGGCTGGCCGGGTTCTGGGGCAGACTGCGCATCATGGCGTCCATCTCGTCGAACTTCTTGAGGGTAACCTGCACCTCTGAGTGGATCTCTTTGTACTCCGCGTACTGGTCGTTGAACACGGCTCGGTACTGGTCCCGCTCCTCATCGGACCGGATCGTTGGGTACTTACTGCAGGATGGAGGCAGAGAACAATACTTATAAAGACTAAACTGTACTACATGTGCACAAGCTAGACACAATGTTCGATTGTGTTCTGCATTGTCCCTTCGGTGTGGTTCACTTGAGCTGGTCGACTGAACAACAACTGGGCCGAGGCCGCTCCAGAACGAGGGTCTCCGTCTGGTTCCAATCAGACACACCAACCAAGGGATTTCATAACAGCAGACATGTGATTTTAGCATTGAACTTCCATTAAATCCATCTGCTGTTCAGGAAGCCGTGTGTGTAAACGATAAACACATACATGCAAATCATTTGGTAACCATGGGACCAGGGACTGAACCTGATCAGTGTGTGACTTCGTGATCCCACAGTAACCCCGTTATATATTTTTAGCAACACTCACGCAATGTAGTCAGGCACAACAACAGGTTTTGGAATGTGGCCCGATGGTATCGCTCCCTGCAGAACCTTTGGTGGAACTGCTTTAGGAGCAGCCTGGATGGGAACGACCGAGGAGCCTTGGACCTGTTCTGGAGCTGAAACTGGATCCACCTGTTGAGACGCAGCAACAGAAAAACAACAACTGTCAAAATGATTTGTGATACCGAATAAATAAAAGAGTGGAAACTTTGATGATCACGTCACCGAATATCTGAACACACACACAGTCGGGATTGTGATTTTTACAGGATGCTCACCAACGATTGTGCAGCTCGCACGTTGGAGGGATGCATCTGTGTGACATATAAAGATATATTACAGTTAATCAATCAATCGAGTTTGTCACAGTGAAATGTAATAGTGTAGCTAATAATAATGATTTACTATTAAAGGAATAGTTTTAACATTTCTTTCTTGCACAGAGTTAGATGAGAAGACTGATGTCACTCTGAAGCTACAGCCAGGTTAGCTTAGCATGAAGCTTGGTTCTGTCCAACAGTGCATATACCTACCAGCACCTTTAAGCTCACTAATTAGCATGTTGTATTTTTGTTTTTATAATCCGTTGAAGGCCAAAAACAAAAGAAATTCAAACAGTGACACTTTCATTAAGATTAACGTGTTCGTCAGTGAGCTTTGGAGGTGCTGATGAAGACTGATGAAGTTACCTTTGGACAGAGCTAGGCTAGCTGTTCTCCCCTGTTTCCAGTCTGTATGCTAAGCTAAGCTAACCAACTCCTGGCTGTAGCTTCATGTTTCCCGTACAGACATGAGAGAGGTATCGATCTTCTCCTCTAACTCTCAGCATGAAAAGAAATAAACTATTCCTTCAAGAGACCAAAATACAAACAAACAAACAAACAAACAAAGACACCAAAACAGGAGTTTCATACTGTGCACAGTGTGTGAAACTAGCACAGCTAAAACTCGACTGTGTGCACACAGGTAGGATCCACAGACTCACTCCTCCACAGCTGTCAGCAGCTGTGTGCAAATGATGTGGTTTGCTGTTGCATTGCAGTCTGTGAAGAATCCTTTAAGCTTAAGAAACGATGTTGAGAAAGCCCCCGGCCCCTCCCTATAAACAGAACAAACATCTTACCTCCTGGCCGTACCTCTCCCGGTACCTGCGAGCCGCTTCGTGTCTCCACAGCTTGAGACACACCATGGCTCCGATCAGATACACGACCATGGTGACGAACAGGAAGATGATGGCAGCCGTCTGGCCGGCCTCCGTTCTGCAGAAGGCCCCGTTGATGCCGTTGTTGAAGACCGGGTAGGAGCAGAGGCCTCCACGGGTCGTGTCCCGGACGTAGACGATGCCTGGTGAACAAAAGGCCAACACGCTACAGGCAGCTCTCAACAAATATCTTTTCTCCCCTCCCTCTGCTGGTGTCTCGCCATGCAGACAGATTTAATCTCCAGGTTTTGAGACATCTGTCTGAGATTTCTGAAGCCACTTCTGAAAACTATATTCAAAAACAGCAGCGTCTCTTTCCAGCAGTGGTGGAAGAGCTTGTTAAAGTATGAACGACATGAATATTATCAGCAAGATGTACTTTAAGAATCCAAAGTGTTTCACTAACGTACAGTGCATCACTGGATTATTACTACTGATGCATTAATGTGTGAACAGATTTGAACTGTTGGAAAAGGTCCGTGTAGTACCTCAAAAGTACTCCATTACAGTACTTGAGTAAACACGCACAGCTGACAGTGTGTTCTGTGGAGCGTTCAGAGTCACAGCAGCTGTGAGCTCCTTTATTGACCCTGTACTACTTTGTGTGCAGTACTTTGCAGACTGTCTTCATTAAGAGATGATTGTTTGAGCAGTTGAAGCCACAAAGAGTTGCATCACTTTCATATCAGCAGCTTTGAATTCAAATTTAAGTTGAAGCTCTGAGTCTGCATTCTGTTGGTTTTTGCTTTGTATACAAACTTGTTTGAATCTTGTTTTCAACATAAACTAGCTGCTGACGTGATGTGTGTGATTCACTGTTGTGTATAACTCTGTGTTGTGTGTTTGTTTGGTGCTGTTCTGTCATCGTGTGTTTAGCGACGTGGGTTCGAAGCTGCGTTACCGACCTGCTGACATGTAGAGCACCGCCAGCGCCAGGTTTAAGGTAAACTCAGTCAGAGGCCACCAGGAGGAGTCCAGCAGGATGGTGCGGTAGTACATGGTCATCCCCAGCACCAACACTATCACGGTCACCAACCAGGCCAGCCCTGCCACCACCAACACAAACGGGGTCTTGGGGCCCGTGTAGTAGGTCCCCCCCGTGCCGGCACCGTACAGACCTCCTCCGTATGCTCCTCCGGGAGACGAGTATCCAAACATGTTGAACCACTCGTTGTCTTTGTGGATGTAAGCGCAGACGCAGGCGAACACAGCTGCTCCCAGCAGGAGCTCCACACAGCCCAGAATCCTCAGCAGCCCGGCCCAGGACTTCATGAAGGCGTAGCGCTGATGGTACTCCTCCACCCGCTCGCTGTAGGTCAGACCCGTGCGGTAGGTGCGCCCTGACACGGACTCATGGCCGTCACGTAGTTCCAGAAGCTCCTTGCGCGAGTTGTAGCTGCCGCCTGAGCCGCCATAAGGGTCGCGGTATGATCCGGGAACGGAGGGGGAGTGCGGGGGAGAGCAGCGCACCCCCTCGCTGGTGCTGTTGTTGTTGTTGGATGAGGGGGCCGACATGGACCACGGCTTGTTATTGCTGCGGTTACTTCCTCTGAAGAAGTTCTTCCAGGAGTCGGGGATGAAGCGGTGGACCGGTTTGATGTCGAGGGCCGGGTCGTGGTCTGGGGCTACGCTGTCCTCGCTGCCGCTGGGGTCGAACTCGTGGCCCACGGGAGGCTGGTCTGGCAGAGGCGGGGGAGGGAGGGGGTCTGCGCTCTGAGCGAGGCGAGCCGCTCTCTGCTCTCTCAGCGGCTGCAGGTCGTACGAGTCTGCTCTGGGTAAGGAACCCTGTGGGACCTGGTCATAGATGGGCGCCTGGCGGAGACGCTCAGTGCGTCCGTAAAATACTCCTCCATTGGACATGAGGATGGTGATGGTCCCTGGGAGCGCACGCACACACACACACACACACACACACACACACACACACACACAGTATTTATTTAAATGTCTCTTTGGTGACTTACAATAATGAGATTACACCAGAACTGAAACAATAAGCTGCTCGACAGGAACGTCTTTGACAACTTTTGTGATATTTGATTCATCGTTTAAGTCATTTTTAAACAAACATTTTCTGGTTCCAGTGAGGATTTGTTGCTGTCGATCCACTAATCGTTTCAGCTCTCATCATATTATCATCAACTCAATTTGTCAACAGAACTGTAGGCAAAGACAGAAAGAGGAAATATAAAAAAGGGAGAAGCCAGAAGATTAAAAAGAAAAGTCCAAGATTGATGAGAAATTCATTCATGCAAGTCGGTACCAAAAAAAAAGCCCTGATGAGTGAAGATGTTATCCTCCATGCAAGCTGAGTCAAGAATGCATTTTTGTGCTGCAACCAAATAAGTAAGCGCTCGTGTATTTTGTCCAGGAAAGCTCAACTTACCGGTTGTTGCTGCAGAAAGCACAAAAACACATTCTTGACAAACCAATCAGCCCTTAAAAAGCCCGTTTCTTTAAGTGGATTTGGTCTCGAGAGGTAAAAGATAATATGAACTGTGCTTGAATACCTCTTTCACACGCAGTCACTCAACTCGACTTACATTGGCTCGCAGGTCACAATGCAAACCTGGTGTGAACGTACAGCGAGCCCAGGAGTCACCTGCAGACACAAACACAGGCGGCTTCACGAGAGCTGCAGCTGATGACAACAAACACCATCGCAGCTTCTCAAGGGGAGCAGCAGACCCGTACACACATCACACAGGACAAATATCGTGTTATATACAGGACTAACTGACGACTACAGGTGGTAACCTGGACGACAGCGTGTACAGGTGCTCCTGTGAAAGAGCAGGAAGTAAAAAACAACAACAACAGGTACATAAAAGCAGCTAACGATTGTTTTCAGTAACCAATGATTATCGATTATCTTTATAATTCACTGATTAATTGTTTAGTTTGTAAAGGGAGAATTTATAACAGGACTGTTGCAGTGGTGGAAAGTAACTGAGTACATTTACTCAAGTACTGCACTTAAGCACAATTTTGAGGTACTTTTCCTTGAGTATTTGAATTTCTTGCTACTTTATATTCTACTTGCATACAGAAATATTACCTGACAGTTACTTCAGTTACTTTTACAGATTCAGATTTTACAAACAAAACACGCGATCAGTCCATAAAATATGAAACTATTGATCAGAACATTAAGTAGTAATAATGAACTCCACCTGCTGTAACAGTAAAATGTTGCTCACCTGTTAAAGCATCAGTAATAATACTCCAACAATATGATTAAAGTACATTCTGCTGTTTATACTTTTACACAGGTGAAATCTTTTACCGTTTTATTTCCACGGAGCAGTATTACTACAGTATTACTACATGCACTGAAGTAGAAGATACTGGACTGTTGTATTAGTCTGCATTAGTGTTAGCTAGCTGTAGCTAATAACAGCACTTTAAATCATTAACACATTAATAAGTGAGTGAGTGACTCTCAGCAGTGTTTTCACTTCACTGATTCTGGAACAGTTCAAACAAACACCAGCTCACTGAGGAGTACTTCACTTCTGTCTCCTCTTCGTGTACTAGTACACCATCAGACAGACGACTACTGCAGCTCACCTGTTTTATAATAACACTAATACTAATAATACTACTAATAATGTAGGCTCTGTTTGGACGACAGGCAGCTGCTTCTTGGTCACCGTCCCCCGGCCCAGGCCTCGGACCGCCGCGGCCACCTGTGGACCTTCAGCCGGGGAGGAAAAGTGCTCTGAAGTCGGTGTTTGTCTCCGCGTCGAGTCTTAAAGCTGCTTCAACTTACTGAAGACGAGTTCACCGGACAGCAGCTTCATAAAAACCCGGTCCTGTTGGCCGTTTCTGACCGGTAACAGCGAGCTGGACCCCCCCCCGTTCAGCGGACGTCACGTTGACTTTCCCGCTGACTTCTCGACGTAACTGCGTTTCATTTCAAACCTCAAACGACTTCTAATCGATAAGAAAGCGAACCCGCTGATCGATACTTCAGTTGACGGGGCGAACAGGCGGGCTACGGCGCGCTCACCTTGTTAGCTTCTCTTCCTCCTCCTCCTCCTCCTCCTCCTCTTCGTCTTTCTCCCATTTCAGTAACGTTAAACCGCAGGTTTCCCTCGGAGGCGACCACGTGACCGGCCCATCCCTGTGACGTCACCCGGACAGAGGGGGAAGTTCACCTGTCTGAGGGAGACTCACCTGAGGCCGGACCCTGTACTGTATGTGCAATATTTCCGCTTTCTACTACTGTGTACTTTTACTCACTACATGTATTTCATTACTTTAGTTACTTTGCAGATTCAGAGTATTAATACAAGATATAAATCGATGTATAGATTATATTAATAAGGATACTTTATTGATCCCTTGTTGAAATTCAGAAGCTACCCGACTGTGTGTGTATATACATATATATGTATGTATATACATAGTAAAAAAAAGGCTGCAACTTTAAAGTACTGCACATATTAATACATCAATGATTATATTTCAATAATATAACACACTATTCTGAAATGAGCCATTCTGCTTGATGAGTACTTTTACTTTTGGTACTTTATTTTGATGCTAATACTTTTGTAAGAGAGTGTTTCTACACGGTGGTGTTGTTACTGAAGTAAAATACCCGAGTACTCCTTCCACCTCTGTGAGCTACAGTTGATGAAGTAATTAAAACCTTCAGCTGCTGCAGCGTGAAAGTGATGAACACATGAATGCATCAACAGTTATAATCCAGTAATATCATTATCTTGAAATGGGCCATTCTGCTTTACAAGTACCTTTACTTTTGGTACTATATTCAGTATATTTTGATGCTAATACTTTTGTACTTTTTTGCAGGACGTCTACTTGCAGCAGAGTATTTTTACAGTATAGTATTGGGATTAAGGACGTGTCCACTCCCGCCAGCAGCTGTCATGTAATATAATATCATGAAAAGGAATCACCTGCGGCTCTGGCTAATGTCTGCAGTCTGGAAAACTGCCTCAAAACCACCACACAGACTCAGGAACAGCAGGACGTGCTGTTGCTGGACAAGTGAGAGGTTATTTTCAAATACTTCACACACTGTTGGGTAGTTTATATTAAAAGTAACCACAGCTCTCAGATGAATGCAGTAAAAAGTACAATATTTCCATTTGAAATGTGGCGGAGTTGAAGTATAAAGTAGGACAACATGGAAATACTCACGTAAATAACCAGTAGGTGACAATATGAAGATAAACGACCAGCTGTTGAGTTTAAAAAATGAGAAATCTTAAGAAAACATTTCTACAATAGTTAAACTTCAGTCTCTGGAAGGAAAACTTCTGGAGAACATTAGTTTGTTTATGGAAGAATTCAGCATATTATTGGATTACTTATGCAGGAGTCCATCCTACGGTAAAACATATGATAATTATATAATATATAAACATAATATAACATATAAACATATAATAAGAAACTCAGTATATAGTCTGCAGTGGTGGGAGGTAACCTGCAGCTGATGCTACTGACATACTTACAGGACTTTTACTTGTTGTGTAGTATTTTCAGTGTGGTATTAATACTTGTATTTAAGTAAATCACCTGTAGTGATGTTGCTGAGCACTAGATGGCGCTCTGTACTTACAGTAAAACAGATGCTGAGGGGAGATGAACTGCTGTGTTCCTCACAGTTTGTTTATCAGAGCGTCACAACATTGTAAACATGTTCATATGGTAACAAAACAGCTGCTGGTTCACTTCAAACCACATTTGTCCATTCGGCTAAATATTTGATCTCAGCTCAGCCGGATTGTTTGTGTTTGTTGGTGATCTGATCGGATCTTAATCAAACTGTGTTTTTAAAAGTTGCTGTATTTCTCCTGCGGGAGCTGACTGGCTGTGAGCAGGTCTCAGTGACTCTCAGCTCTGAGCTGCTTCGTGGATTACTCTTAGACCAGAAACTTAAAGTTAGGACTGACACTAACTTTTAGGAGTTTCTCGGCCAGTGAGGAGCTGCTTTTGTGTGGTTCGGCCTCAGGGGCCCCCGGTCCTCTACAGCTCAATGAGGAGAAAGAGGAGACATGTGGGGGGGTCCTTTGTGCACAAAGCTTCACCCCCCCTTCTGCCTTGGCCTTTGTGTTCCACTTTCTGTCCTCGCTGGGTGTCTTGCTTAGTTAACTAAACTACTTAAGGATTAAAGGACTTTTATTTTTCTACTTCCTGTTATCCATTAAATGCACCAAATGTTAAACATAGTTTAGCCTTCGTCTTCCTCAGTCAGATTCTTCCTCATCGTCATAATCATCCTCAAACATGTGAAGTGTTTCAGGGTCCGTCTCCGTCGCGTCAGAGAGGTCAGAGTTCACGCCGTCACGGAGCAGCTGAAGCGTGCAGAGAGCAGCGGCGGCGGCTCGTTCCTCCGCGGCTTCATCCACATTCAACAAAAGCAATAAAAGTATTCATTCTTTGTCGCTTTCACTACTTCAACTACTACACGACAGAACAGAGACAGCTGTATAACTGAATCAGTCCTATTAGAAGTAACTATAGTTTAAGTATACTTTCATTAAATAGAAGTAAATCGAAGTGAAATTTATGATTATTACCCACAAAGAACTTGAAAGCAAGATGAGGAAGTACTTTTACTGCAGTGTAGAAATACTCTGCCCTACATTCAAAATCTTGCTTAAGTAAAAGTACTAGCATGAGCATCAAACTATAGTTTACCTTATTATGCAGAATTTCAGAATAATAAATTATAATTAGTAATTAATGTTTATAATTCATGTTGCAGCTGGTAAATGTGAAGCTCATTTTAATTTACTTATTGATTTATATGTTGTATTAATAATCTGAATCTGTAAAGTGACTAAAGCTGTCAGATAAATGTAGTGGAGTAGAATAAAGAAGTATAAAGTGGAAACACTCAAGTAAAGTACCTCAAATTTGTACTGAAACACAGTACTTGAGGGGCCTGAGCCCCAATGGACTTTTGTTTTGAAATCCAGGAGGATGTTGTTACAGTTCTAGTCAGCTCTTATATATGAAGACAGCTTTTAGTCCAACTTGTTACTGTATTGTTTCTCCGTCTTCGTGACATCTTGTCTAAACTAAACGTCTGAGCGGAGTCGGCTCTTCGCTGCTTAAGAAAACATCGAAAGTAAAAATACGTCAGTGGCTGATGAAACGTACACGTTTAATCTGGAAATAAGACGTTTTCAAACATCATCAGAATAAAAGACGTGATCTTAATCTGAACAGGCAATGATGTCGCCACAGACTGAGCACACACACACACACACACACACACATATATATATACCAACACAAGAGAGGACTAACTTATCTAAAATAACAGAAACTCAATCAAATCCACTACATTAAAAATGGCTTTTTGTCAAGAAGTTGATCGAGTCCCTTTTTAAAATCTTAAATACTTTATGTGAAGACGAAGATGAAGTCACAGCTGCAACATAAAACACTTCTCACACGAGGAATTACAGCAACTTCATTGGTTGAACACAACACACAAGTACAGTATCAATATACAGGAATATATTGCATAAGGTTAGGCTTTTTTTTTTGTCAAGTATTACTACAGTTGAGTTTCTACCAAGGGTAGGAGAAATGGCTTCTTAGGTATCATCATCATCATCATCATCTGCATCAGCAACATCATCCAACGAAACCCAAACCCCAGAGGTTCGACACAACTCAAATACTGAAGGAGGAATGTTTCCAAACACGTTCTGTAAAGGGTACGTAACATGTAGAACATCTGACACACGTTCTGAGACGGGACAGAAATATACCCCCACCCCCCCCCCCCCCCCCCCCGTGTGCTGCGTCAACTGCATCAACTGCGTCCTACAGGCCTTTTTACACTGCAGGAGCTGAACACGGAGCCGCTGTCTCAGGTTCTGCTTATGTTTCCAGTGTCGGACAGACGTCCTGGTTCTTTCTCGTAAAACACGAGCAAAATATTTTATTTTGAAGGAAACTATCATCAACACTGGAAACAAATATCTATATATATTTATATATATATATGTATATATATATATATATATCTGATTCATTTCTGGCCACCATCTTTGTTTGGATTTGGAAATAGAAGTTGATAGTTTTTAAAAGAGTTTTGTAGGAGTCTGTAAATACATTAGTGTTTCTTAAACGTCATTCTGAGATAAACTGGGATGCCTAGTTCTGTGACTTGAATGTAATTATACTGCAGAATACAGTTACAGCGTGTTTAGTGTCCGGGTTGCAGAACACAGTGGAAACAAAAGGCAGAACCTGGAGCCAAAAGCTCACAGCTGAAAGTTCAGGTCACGTGTTGTTAAGTTCCCACAGTGGAAAAAAAACACCTTTAAATAAGTAATTGAAGCTAAAAGCTGAGGCGGAGAGGAGTGACCGAGAAGCATCAGAGCAGCACAGTTAAAAGTCTTTAAAATCTTCAGAATAACATGTTCTTCACATTTAACTCTACAAGTTCCACGTTAATCACAGAAGAAATACCTGCGATCTTGATGAGACTCTACAGTAAATATTCTACAGTAAACACTACAGCATGATTACGTCTGATCCTCTAAACACATTTATTAAGACTACCGTTTGGATTAAATGCTGATTGATTCCTGCGTCGATCTCTCCACTAAATCGAAAACACTGCAGTCGTATTGATCCGTTGATTAAACTGCAGGTTGTTTTAATCTCTGATTCCTGGTGTTCTAATCTCTGTTTGAGCTCAGGCAGGTGAAGCCAGTGAAATACTGTGATCTATAAAGTGCATAAAAGTGGACACCAGCATCGTAACAAAATGATAAGAGTGATGACAACAGCTGCTTGGACAAACACTATAAACACGGCCGACTTCCTCTCGTGAGACGGTTCAGTGTTCGCCGAGTAACAAATAACAGCATCAAGAAGAAAATACTTAAAGGGTGATTCAAATACCTCTTTTGGTAAAAGTCATTGTTCGTTACTCTCACGTTAAACTCAGGTGTTCGTTATAAAATCGGACAACTTACAGTGTGCTGAATAAAACTGTAGCGTTAGGATCAAAGTGCCATGTTGTGGTCTCTGTCTCACAGGGGGCAGCGTGGCGTTCAGACCCGCCGCCTTATTAAAGTCGCCCACAGGAAGGTTTGCATTGCTCGTGTGGAGAGTACAGGTTGCTTGTTGGAAGTACAGTGCAGGTCTGGCGGGAGGCCCTCAGTAAGGGATCTGGTTCTGGTAGTACTGCAGCATGTCGTACGTTTTGCTCCTGTCGGAAAGAAGTTCATGAGAGTCAGTGAGAGCGTCTGAGTCACGACGCCGGTGATCATGCTGCTGCTGGTGTTCATGTGAGGTTACCTGCTACTGAGGAAACAGCTCTGGATGACTTTGATGATGAACACTGCTGCTTCTTTCTCACTCATTTGAGGATTAAACCGCCCTCTGATCAGAAGAGAAACACACCCGTTAATGTTTTCTGGCCACTTGGGGGCAGCAGAGGCACAACACACAGTATGTAAACAGACATTTATTTACAGTAAACATGTTAGCAAACAAATTAACACACGGAGCAACATTAGCGTTCGTGTTTGTGTCACCTGATGAACGTGAGCTCAACATTCACTCTTCTTTTAGCTCTGTTTATGTTCTCTACTGACTCCTGAGAAAAATATTTATCATCTAAATGATTTAATGTTTATTTGCATTGGGACACGCATAAACCAACGGCATTCACAGCCTAACAGATACACACCAGACAGAACAAAACAATGTCTCTTTAGCAGCTACATGCTCCTTTATGTTAACTTAAGTTTGTGCACTATCAGCACAGCACCAAATGGCAGACAGACGGTGTGTTTATTAGAGTTTCTTACTAAAAATGAGGCTGATGAGAGCGGCGAGGCCGAACCAGACAGGTCAAATGAGCCAAAACATGCTCAGACTGCAGAATTGGCTGATAATTATCTGGATTTGTCACTACGAGCGACACGTTTTATATTACAGCTCAGTCATTTCAGCCAGTGCTAACATAAAAACATTTAAATACACTTTATTTCCCACAAATAAAACAAGATTTTAGAGTTTTGTTTCTTCTCAGAGACCTAAGTTTGAGCCTAGAGAACAAATCTGAGAGGATCTATTCTCACGTCTATGATTTGTTGGTCTGAAACACACAAATCACACATCTGTTAGCCGACGGGTTAAGGTGCATCTACTGTATATACATATATATGACCAATAAATGAGTCTGTACAGTAGTGACATCCTGCTGTGGGACTCACTTGAGGAGTTTAATGGTTTGTCCTCTGAAGCACGGCAGTCCAGTGTCCAGCATGAGGGTCACTAGAGAAACCACTGCATCCATGTAGGGTCTTTATGTTTAGAGAAGAAGTGAATAAAACACAAAAAGTTAAACCACAATATAAAAGTTCTCCGTTTCCTTTAAAACTCCACATCTTTCTGCTCTTTTGTCCCCTAACGAAGCTCATGGAGGTCAAACACTCCCTGGCAGAAATCTGCAGACTTTTACTTTTGCAGGTTCTCACCTCACAGCCAGATATCCTCTGACACACATCTCCATGAACCATTTGAAAGGCGTGGCCTCCATCTTGCCTCCCATGATCATCACCATCTCGTCCGTCAGCTTGATGTCCGGCTCCCATCCCAGGTTACCGCCAGGAGAGCTCTCGAACATGAAGCCGAAGTCTGGAGACAACCAGGTAGACATGAACACAAACAATCACAGCAAAGACTTAGTCCTCACCGCGGTGAGTCCATGCTCATGTACCTATGTGGATGAGGTGGCCCTTGCTGTCCAACATGATGTTGCCGTTGTGTCTGTCTTTGATCTGCAGCAGGAACAGCAGAAGGCTGTAGGCGGCCATGCTGCGGATGAAGTTATAGCGAGCCTGCGGGAAGGACAAGAGGACATCAGTGAAATCCCGCTCGTGTTTCTTCACACGACATCCCTGCCAGAACTGTGACTAACGGTTATGGTCAACGATCTGTTATTTAATCAGGCCTGGTGGTGCGCCTCTCTCTCCACTGAGGCGCTGATACGCAACAGCGAAGTCTGTTCTGTAAAACAAACGAGCCCAAAAGGTTAAAACCTCCGCACCTTCTGGAAGGCGAGCGTGGACTCGTCGCCGTACTGGTTACGGAAGTAATCGTACATCCCGAAGTCCGTCTGTCTGCCAAGCTGGTCTCTGGACTTGCAGTCTGGGATGCACTCGATCACGCCGCACTGAGGAAAAGAGGGGCAGTTCATGAAAACCTGATCGTAAAAATAAATGTTTAGATAAAGTTTCAGTTATAAACACGTTTAAGGTGAAGCCGTTTCTAAACCACTTCTTTGGAAATGAAAACAAACGTGAAAACCAACGTCACTACCCAAACCTTTTCACATTTTCCGCATCCACTGTGCTGCAGGGATCCTCTCTGCCACTGTACTTTCAGCTTTACAATGCAAAGAATGATTATGACGGATGTTTTCGGGTATTTTCACATTTGTTTCCATTTGTGTTTGACATTGTGTTCAGACTGCATTTAGCCTGACTTAATCCTACAAAAATAGGATCCAAACTGTGAAAAGAATGTATTTAGGTGGAGAGAGGAGGTATAGATAAGAGAATACTGGATTTGGAGGGGGTAACGGGACACGAAGTCTCACCCCTGGTGCAGTGGCCACCACTCTGTAGGGGAAGACGAACAGATCCAGGCCCACCAGCTGGAAAATATTCTTAAAAAGCCCAATGATCTGCAGAGCCAGCATATCCTGGAGACAGAAGAACGCAGCAGAGACTCAGTCACAGTTTCCTCCCCTGAAATGTCCCAGAGTTCAATGCACCGGTCGGCGGGGTACCTGTCTACAGTCATCGCCCACTTTAAAGATGGCAGCCTGCCAGCAAATCCTGCGTGACCCGTCCGGATTCTCCTCTCCGTCCTCCAGAGAGTCCGAGGGGCAGCGGAGACCCTCCCTCTCCAGCTCACTCACCCCGCAGCGCTTCACCTTAAACTTGGCCAGGTAGGGAGCCTTGGCAGCGCTGTGAGATAAAACACAGGGTATGGGTTGATTTCCCAGAAGAGAGGTAGCATCGGAATTACTTTCAGAGGCAAACTCTCTGCATGAATCACCACCTCTGCATGGGAGTTCCAGACTTGTAGTCGATGTCCAGCACGATGGCTTCAGGGTTACTTGGTAGGTAACAGCCTGGAAAACACCAAGAAGAGACGGACAACAGTAGGCTGCGTTCAGAGACTCACAATATTCAGACGACAATAAATAATGTTTTACATAGAAGAATATACGATGTTATATATCACAAAACAAACAGAGCCACTAACCCTTCAGACTGTAGAGGGAAAATATTCAAGTTATCTGCGATCTCTATAGAGACAATTTATTACTTGAAAATATTCACAGCTAAGGAGCATTGTTAGAGGATAAATGTGTGATGCCAGGTTTACTAAAGCAGAGTTTGAGTCGGCAGTAACAGGTTTTACTGATGCGTTGCTGAGTTTCTTCTGAACATATCATAACCAGGGTCAATACTTTTCTGACACAATTTAAGAAAGCAATATCTTAGAGAGGGATGTAAGTTAATAAAATATAAGATAACATTGAGCCATCAGTTGGTTTTTTTCTGTGCTCTTTTGGGTTATTTTGCTTTTCTCCCTGTTTTCTGTCGTTCTATCTTTTAATATCTTTGGATTATCACGCGAGAGGAACGTGTCCAATAAAACACAAGTTTGTATTTCTGAATGTGAAACGAAGGCTCGCGTTTCCACCGCAGCACAGTTACTCTCTGCTGTTTGTAATCATCCAGATCTACTCACCTGGCTGGACTTTGATGTCCGACAGAGCTTTGAGACAGGCCCTCTTCCTCTCCTCTCCCTTTGGAACCGGCCTGAACAATAAAAACAAATCAGGGTTTACATTCCACCAGAACATTTCCTTGTCTGCTGACCATCTGCAGTGAAGAGTGTTGTTGGAGAACTTGCTTGAGAATGGCGGACACGTTGGTGATCTTGTTGAAGAAGTCGAACTCCCTCTGGTAGAAGTCTTTGGCCGGACCCGACAGAGAACCCGTGATCTCCTCGACCATCTGCTCCAACAGCTCCCCGATGTCAGCTGCTCACATCAGATTAATGAGGCAGGAATTAATGTGATTACATCAACTTCATCGGATTTAATTAGGCCTAATAAGGGTTTTCCCATTAGGCAGACAATGTAATTACACAAAGATACCACGTTAACTTAACACAGAGCAGCCAGAAGCACACTGACAGAAGGAGGAAATGTGGCGGAAGATTAACATGGCAACTTTAACAACAAATCAAATGTCAAATGTAAACTATCGGGAGGGTTTGTACTGCAGCACACATGAGATGCATTAACCTGAGTGGTACAGGGTTGAAGGTTTATTCCATCCCAACACTCTCCTCACCATAAATGAAGTCTGATTTTAATAACAGAACTGTTTAGGATCAATAGAACTGTTTCAAATTATTCTTTCATATTTATTTGATTATCTGGAAAGTAGAAAAACTAAAAGTACACCATCTTTAAAGGTGGAAAATACACAACGTCAACCATATTGTTTGATCCTCCTTATTCCACGTATCCTCTACCAATCTGAGTGTATTGAGATCTTTACAGAACATCCACTGCACGCAGCCATTTTGTCGAGCTGTTTCGTTGCATCGTTCTTGGATGTTTAGTTCGGGCTTTCTTCTGTTGACTGAATCAGGTCTGATTAAGCTACTTGTTGAACCACCTGCATGGTTTTCTGTACAGGTTTTGAACTTGACTTTGTTCACACAAGTGTAACACAGCTGTACTGCAAGTTGCCATTTTCGTATGAAAACGTATGTTATGTTATGTGGCAGCGTTAATAAGGTTCGGAGAAGGCGTCTTTGTTCCTGCACCAACACAAAAGGGTGTGAATAGCGGTGAGAGTTCCCAGGAAATACTAAAATCTCAAATCCAGGTATTCAACCTTAGCTCCATCCTTAAATCAGTGTGAACACCACCGCTGCCCTCGCTCACAGTCGAAGCGTCAGACTTCACTGTGGCGTCTCCGACTCACGGTCTTTGTGGTGTCCCTCCTCGTCCATGAAGATGTTGGTCTTCATGTTCCAGATGAACTGGTGGGCGAGAAGCTGAGACTTCTGGGCCGCCCACAGGATGTACTCTCTCACATAACCCATCTGAGCAGGACAGAGTATCACAGTTTATTACCTCTGCTGCATGAATGACGATTAAACTATTAAACACTCACAGATTCATTTCATTGGTTTACTTTAAATAATAATCTTGACTGGCTACTGATCCACAACCTGGATTAGATAAACTAAATATGATGAACTTCTGGAAAGGAAAGAGGAGCTGTTCTATTTAAAGAGTAAGATTTAAAGGCTGATGTTTACCTTGTCATAACGGAGAGCCTGAACAATCTGAGGAATGTAGAACAAGATAGCATCCTAAGAAGAGACACAAAACAAATGTCAAGAGAGCTGCGATTTAAAGTTACAGCATAGAGGAACTCTGACTGACCCACGAGTGTGTGACGTACCGGAGGAAAGGAGCGCAGCACTTTAACCCCGTACTGAGCAGTGAGAGGATGAGGAGGGTACATGCTGCTGAAGTAGGACAGACCAGTGGGCGGGTCTGCTGGAGCCCAACACAGGATGTGGCTCAGCTCAGGAGAGTCAGCATCGATAGTGTGCCACGTCACCAGGAACTGCAGAGTAAAACAAGAAAATATTTATTCACAAACATAAAGAGACACATTTCCAAAGCTTTACCAGACTAAGTGATCTCACCTTGACCGCCTCAGGTACATCGCTGACAGCTCCGGGGTCCAGTCTCACCAGCCGGGTCACTTCAGCAACGATGGCGTCATTCTTAAACCTGGAAACCAAACAGTTCAAATTAAACGAGGAAATAACCTTCAGTCTGGAACAGGAAGGTCGTTTTCAGTTATTTTCTCCCTAAAAGTTCATCTTAAAGAAAGTAAATATGTAACTTTTGCTGAGTGACAACAGCAAGCCGAAATACAACCGTAACGTCCAGGTTCTGTTCCACAGGTAAGAACACCTCATTTAAAAGCACACTTACAGGCGTAATGACGCTAATCTGTTAAAGGTGAATACAGCCAAATAGGAGATGTAGCTTTTGTATGCTAACAAATATGGAGAATAAACCCCAAGAATGTGGAGCGGAGCGGAGTCATAAAAGCAGCAAACTGACTCAGTAATGTCAGTAACAGAGCCACAGTTTGCTAACATTACAGTAGCTAACATTAGCCTCCGAGCTAGCAGACCGAGTACGGCTGCGGCAGCAGAGTGTGTTGAACTGAAGGGTTCACTTTTTCATTTTGAAAAGGGAGAAAGTGTCGTTTCTTCACTCTAAGAGATATTTCAGTCGTCAGTTTAGGAAATGAGAGAGTGACAACCTCGTTGGTAACTGCATAGCCAGGTAGGGTGCGATGCCCCAGGCCAGGTTCACATTGTCCTTCCACTGTTTCTCAGTCAGACTGATGTATTTGGACCTCCAGTTGGCGATGCTGGTCTCCACTGACTGCTCCGTGGCGATGGCCAGCTCCTGGGTGGAAAGGGGGTTGTACCACGTCGTCAAGCGTTCGATCTCACTGGCCTGGAGAGACGGAGGCAGACGGGAAGGACAAAGAGAGCATGAAGAGGGGCCGATACCGAGCCGCAGGGTTAAAACCAGGAAATGACGATTCATTATCAGCCCTCACCAGCAAGGCCAGCAACAGAGTCCTGCGTTTCATGTAGTATTTGTGAAGCTGCGTCCCTCTGTTGCTCTTCTTGGACGCGCCTAGAAAGTCAAGAAGACGTACAGACAGTCAAACTACTGTGTCAGTCGAAGCTCTCAGGGTTTTCTCGGTCTGCGTTTGTATCTTTGGATATGATGAAAATAATGCTGCTCATCTCAGCATCCAGCAGGCCGGCTCTCCAGAGGACTGCCCTCTGGTAACCTAGTGGTGGCACTGATGGCTCTTTAGTGTTTTAAATATGAGATAGAATTGTTTTTGTAAGATCAACAAAGATCTAAGAGAGTCGAAATCTAATATTTGTCCCCAAATGAGTTAGATAAACGAAGGTTTATTATTTTGTTGGACAATTAAAGTTGTATATCGCAGCCTTTGTGTACTTTTGGCTCCGTATATGTACGTATAAATATATAGAAATAAAAACTGTGAACTGTGTTGTCCCAATTGGATATTTAGCATACTGCATCCTCCCCTTCTCTCAAGTTCTTTCCAAGTTCAAACTCCCAACTATAACCTCCATTTATTTAACATGCACATCAGCCGAAGAGTCTGCACACTTTACAGGTTAAAATATAGCATCAGACACACAACTATGAGACCTCACATGTACAAACACACAATATAACAACAGGACTGAGGTTAGGAAACTGAAAACTCCCTGAACCTGGTGCACTACTGTCTGTATTGTTTACATGCTGAGTGTAAGCGCTACCTGACTTCTTGGACGCGGTGGACATGCCACTGGACAGTGGGTAGGTGTTGATCCATCCCTGGCTGCTCTGCTGGGAGCGAGCGCTGGAGTCCATGTTGCTCCTGAGGTCTGCGGCGTTCATCACCGACAGACTGTTCAAGGACGGGTCCTGATTATCTGTTTACATACAAACAGACTCAGTATGGCCCAGACACAGACACAAACTGTACCTTTACTCTTTATTGTCCAATTCAACTTGTTTTTTTTCGTATAGTAAATTTGAAGGTGAGTTTTTTTTCACACATGACACCCTCCTAAGTCATTATTACGTCTTCTAAACAGTGAAAAACATCAACAGCATGATCGATGATGAGGGAGTTTCTGAAGAGCGAGATGAGCTGCATCAGTTAGTCCTCTGCTGTGGTGATGGTCATGCATTTGAAAGCAGGGAGATCCAGCGGGATTTACATGTAGGTAGAAGTTGCCTTGAACCACTGATACTGGGTCAGATATTATGTGGTCTTGTTAATGCGCGGTGGGGCCGGGGGGGCTAGAGGTAGATTAATCTGATCCAGGATCAGCGGTTAGAGGACTCGTCTACCTGAAGCGCTTCGATGTGTATGAGAATGAGACCATGTCTTTTCTCGGGGTTGTCGGGAATGAAGAGGAGAGGACTTTCTGGGGTGGAAGAAAAAACATTTTTAATGTGTAGTTTCTTCTTTTGATACCACGTTGATCAGTCGAGGAGAGGGGGCAGACGGGTGGGCGGACATGATGAATAATCATGCATCTTAACGCAGCTGACAAATTTGCGCTTTTCCTCACAGCTGCTTAACAGTAAGAATGAAAAACAGACTGATTGTAGAAGTACAAGAAGTAAGACACTGAAAAGTAGGAGAAAGAGGAGGAGTAAAGGCGGAAAGTGTAAGAGAGAAGAACACGCTATAAAAACACAGAAAGCTAGATAGATACCAGGATCTATCAGCAGCATGGTGAGGACAAACAGCGTCAAATTTGACACGCGTGAAAAAGCATGCTCCTGCTGCAGTGCAGTCCCAGCTCCACCGCTTTAGGCTTACTTAAGATAGATATCGGAGAAGTGCTGGACACGATAAGCGATCCAAATATCCCGGCAGAGAGCGTGCTCGGGGCTGGGGTAGTACCAAGCTCACCAGGTGGGACCAAGTGGCACGCTGCCAGGTACTTCTTGTCGGACAGGATGCTGGCGTAGAAACGGATGATGATGCTGATGTCCTCGCGGAGATGCTTGTCACCCTGGGTGGGAAACTTGGGAGCCATGCTGGAGGGACACCCAGTGGAGACTTAGATTAGCTGCTGAGCTAGTTAGCGATATCTTTTTTTTTAAATCATGTTTTGATTTGTTCTTCATTGTGTGTTTTCTCTGAACCTTTGTGCAATTCAGATATTGAGGCAATAAAGGTTTGAACTGAAACAAGACGGAGCGCCGACAGCCCTGCTAGAGGCTAAATGTCAGCATGCTATCATGCTCACAACGACAATGCTAACATGTTGATGTTAAGCAGGTATAATGTTTACCAAGTTCACCATCTTAGTTTAGTGTGGTAGCATGCTAGCATGTGCTAATTAGCACTACTACTACTTTCTATCTTTCTATGTTCCTTTGGGTTTTAGACTCAAGCCATATGAAGACATCACATCTTTATCTTTATTTTCACTGTTTTCTGACATTTTATGGATGAATTGAAAAACATATTACTCAGATTAATTGAATGATTAAGTGTGTTTAGGTACCTGAAGTAATCAAAGGCTGTAGAGTAGATCTTCTCTCGCAGCACATTTCTTACGGTTGCATTGGTGAGGACATCAGAGTGGAGCAGAGCCAGACCCAGAGTCAGCAGCCTGAAGCATGGACACATAGGATCAGTACAAACACATCTGCCTCTCAAAGTCCCACACTTTCCTTTCAATCTGCATCCTTAAACCAAGCCGACTGTGACGTAGACAGGAAGCTGGACAGAGATTACGTACACAGATCATAAAACGGACCATACATTATCTTTCCACTTTGTTTGTGTTTATGTACCTGAAACGAGGTCCGATGGCAGCCACGTGGCGGTTGAGGCTACTCTTCGCCCCGCCGACGTTGAGGGACAGCGAGCGTTGTAGCAAACTGCCGAAGATCTCCACTTGATCTGCGCTGGAATACTTGGCGATCTCAAACCTCTGGACTAGAAACTAGAGGACAAGAGGCAGACGTGATAAGTGGAAGGGGAGACGAATGATAAGAACACGAAGTAATAACCAAAGCAGAATGTATTTAGTCGGACCTCGATCCAAATTTGGTGAGGGGTAACATCTGGAGGGCAGGGGATAGGCTGACTCTCCTCTGATGCAGCCAGAGGATCAGCCTCCACCTGAGCGTCTGAGAACAAGCCCATCTTAAGCTCCACGGTCATCTGCCACGCTCCCGCCATCTCTCGCATAAACTAGACCGCCACAGAGGAGATTGACAGTGTGTACACAACGCAAATGCACTCACACGAGACGAGGACACGAAAGCAAAAACGATAAAATACATCTATGTACCGGTACTTCCACTCCGACACGAGCTGCCAGCAGCCACTCCCAGCAGGCGATAGCCGTTTCCATGCCGTGCGCCGTAAACATCTTGAGAGGAGACCAGCAGAGGTGGTGCAGGAGCTGAGGATCGCAGTCTAGAGACCAGGGGGATGGCAGCAGTCAAGACAACAAGTCCAGAGCATAAAGAGAACACGGAGCAATGCGTTTGGTATAACACATAATCATGAGTGTTAACAGGGAAACCTTTGGCGCTGATGAGCAAAGCGGCCAGCTTGAACATGGCCTCAGTGAAGGCCTCGGGCTGCGCAGAGTCCAAAGCCTCTCCCATCTGCTTGATCATCAGCCGACCCAGATCGGACTGTCCTCGAACTGCCTGGGCAAAGTGGATCATACCGGATACCTACACACAGAAGAGGAAAGATATCAGCAGTTCAGATTACATCTCGCCGCTCCGACAAGGTTCAAACGTCCACCGGGAAAGTTTCAGAAACAAAGCATCTGTTCCTCATCAGCCTTAAAGTTGTTTTACTGACATTTTCCGTGTTTTACAACGTTTGCAGCTCAATTCGATGTGGTAACAGATCCTTTCCGAGGACAACATTTTGTTGCTTCTCTTATTTTAACTGATCACACAGTTCAGCCGCCATCATTAATCTGTCAAACGACGTAAAAGAAATAAGGCACCGCAGAACAGCTTTGGTTCACAGGGAGTATTTATCAGCCACAATCAAATCACTACTTTATACTTGGTCTGTTGTCTGGTAACAGAACCAGAAAAACAATGTAAATATGAACAATTACATTGTGAATTCAACAGAGAGCAGAGCAGATAGCCGGACTCTGTGGACAAGGGGCATGTGGTTTTACCTCTCCGGCGTATCTGTTCCTGAGGTTGAGGGAGGCCATGAAGTTAGAGTAGTCCTTCTTCACACAGGCTGGCCTCTCCGTCAGCTGAGTGGACTACAGGTGAAAGCACATAATTTAAGAATATAAACTGTAATCGATTATGTAGAAAGAAAGAGAAAATCTCTGAAACGGACGATTTATTTTCAGACATGGAAGATGAAACATTATGTAAATGTTCCTTATGGCTTTATTCAGACGTGACAGAACATTTACAGCAAGAGCCACAATGTCTTGTGTGATATTTGAGAGAGAGAGAGAGAGAGAGAGAGAGAGAGAGAGAGAGAGAGAGCAGTGTCAGCACTGAGAGTTTTTTTATTCTCTCACAGGCTTCATCAGTGATGTATTTCTTCAATTATTTTGCAGTTGAAGCCTTAATTAATGACCTTTGTGAGCGCAAGAGAGGCTCACATCTGCTTCTATCCAATAAATCTCCCACTAATTTTCACTGATGGAAGAATTTTGCAGCCTATTTTATAATATGCTCAAGTATAGAGTGACAAGACATGTAAAAATGTCACGGCCGTTTATTGCAACTACAATTGCCACCACTTTTAAGTAACGAAAACTTACTTATGTTATTTTCTTACTTAAGTATTCAGGATGTAAATCACAACTTTTTGGGCAAATTAATCTAAAATTATAATCTCTGCACATAGTCGTAAATGAAGAAACAGCAAATTAAGCCGCTACAGTCCCACAGTGGAGTCCCACAAGGCTCCATTCTTGAGCCACTTTTATTCCGGACATAAACCAATGAAACCATTAATAAACATAAGCATTTGAAAAGTCAGTTTGTGACCTACCCCCAGTGTGGTGCTCTGTCTGTTGTAACCGGCGAAGTGCAGGATGCTTTCTGTGGCCATGGCCAGGCCTGTGTGCTGGGAGAGACCCGACACCCAGTTCTGGTGTTTGTTCAGATACTCCTGAAAAAGACCACATGAAGTACAGAGGTTAAAAACCAGGTTAAAGGCCACGATGCAAAACTTTATTTATTACACGTGCTCTATATGTGGAGGTTCTGAATTCTACAGGACTCACAGTTTAAAAATAAATGTTACCTGGAGGTGTGATTTGGTCACAGATGGCGCCCACTTCATCGCCTCTTTGAGGATCTCCCCACATCGCGCAGCAAAATCCTTCACAATGCTCTACAGTTTAAGATATAACATGTCTTTTATATGTGACGTGTTTAAAACGGACACTTTTTAGATAGATCACACACACAGATGGAGAAAAATCAGTAAAGAGTGTACAGTGGTGAGTACTGAATACAATAACATTACCTCTCTGGCTTCATATGTATCCGGCACAGTGATTCTGTATGGCGTGTCTGGGATGTCGTAATAAGGTTGGTCTTTATGAATGTCCTGCAAAACAGCGTAAACATCATCATTAATGACATGGTATGCACATCCATGAAGTATAAAGACTGAAAGATAGATGCCACACTGATGTTTAGTCTGATTTTTTTCATCACTTACTGCACTGAGTGAGAGGGACAGCGTCTGCAGGATGTCCAACATGGTCCTCAGCACACGACCACTCCACAACAAGTGTGGGAACCTGAGCAGAGAGAAATACTGTTGACACTGCTGGGTATGAACCTGCATTTTAAACAGTTTATAAAAGAGTCAGTGTAGTTGTTCTGAGTGAATGAGCATGTGTATCGATGCACTCTCACGTTTCAGCCAGGCCAGACAAATATTTGTCAGCCACTCTGCGGATCCTCTTGTGGATGTGGTTGAAGTTGACCAACAGGAACTGAGCGTGGCGCTCCAGCTCCTCCTCGTGGGCTTTGGTTTTTGCCTGAAAATATAACATTTTATTAAGATTAGGTTTGCAACTAACAATTATTTTCATTACTGATTAATCTGCTGATTATTTTTTCTCGATTAGTCAAGTATTTGTTTGGTCTATGAAATGTCAGAAAGTCATCAAATGTCTTGTTTTGTTTCGACCAACAGTCCGAAGTTTAGTAAAGTAAAGTTTAGTTTACAATAATATAAAAAAAAGGGCCTCAGATCATGAGTGAATATCATCACTGTGTGATGAAACACACTCTAAACAAGATATTCTTCCCAAGTGAAAACATCTCTCTCACTTTTTCAGCCATCATTTGCAGGAAGACCTCAAAGACCTTGTCGCTAACAGCAATCACACACTGCATCATGCCTGCAAAGAATATATCAAATATTAATGCATTTAACAAACAAGTCACAGAGAGTTTTAAGTCTTTCTTCCTCTGCTTACCAGACTTATCCTTCTGTATCGCTCTGTCTTCAAAGTATCGAAACATGACCTGAAAGCGGTCCGAGTCCAGAGCACGCAGCATCCTGACAGATGAAAATTATAAATCATAAACAGAACATCGTCCAGCACATAGGCCAACATGCAACATGCAGACAGGTTGACATACCTCATGTATTCCAATCTGTAAACAGACAGCAAATATGTGGACATGGCAAAGTCCAATTTGTTGATGAGAGCAGCGACCTCAGGAGGAGGATCCAGCAGGTTGATGATGGTGCTGCGCAGATCATTCAGCTCCGCCTGAAATACAACAATGAACCATAAACTTAGGTACACTTTATGTGAGTTATATTTGCGTATGTGTGTGTGTGTGTGTGTGCTGTCATACTGGAGTGACGGTGTCATTCTTCAGTGCAGAGTTGTACTGCAGCTCTGAGCGTAAAGGTTCCCCGCTGGGAAATGTGAGCAGCGGTGATTTGGTCGCAATCTCACAAACTCCCTCATACCATTCCTCTGGCCACAGACCTGAAGCATCAACAGAAACCGGTCACGATGCTGACGTATAACACATTAGATCAGTGGGCGTCTCAACGTTACCCAAAAAACACTGATCAGTCATGCAGTGAAGCCAGGAATAAAAATGTATTCGTGAACCGACTGTACCTGAACCCTCCACAGCGAATCCCATGACAACAGAGTAGAGCCAAAAGTCCCTGAAGAGCTTCTGCAGACGTGGCTTTGCTTCCTTAATTGGTGGCAACCTCTTAGTCAGCTAAGAGCAGAAGAAGAAGAGAGAATATATGTCTGTGAATATCAAGGTACAGTTCACAGAACCCTAAAGAGCATTAAAAAGGATTTTATCATCATGTGTTCTGGACTCTAGAGGACCAAATTGACCTTTGTATACCCTAATTTATTTTTGCAATGTTCCCACTGACTCATAAAAAAAGCTAAATGCTGAATGGCTGAGTCTGATTGCCAGAAGGAGACGGTGATAAAAACAATGTGGTGAAAGCTGAAAATGTTGTAAATATCCAAAAACACTCACCACTGCGATAACTGGAATCAGGACGCCAAGGTTTCCAGCGCTGCTTGATGCCTGGAGAGACAAAGGAGGAGGGTACGGAGGTCTGTGCGTCAGCACGATTTAAATAAAGAGTTTGTTGTACTGTTGAACAGCGTCTAAAACCTTTCGGATGTCAGAATGGGGGGCTGCATCTGACAATTTCTGTATGTGTCCAGAACAAACAATCCGACAACGACGCACATAATCACGCAGTAATTGGCCAGGTTTGAATTCAAGTTCTCTTTTTTACTACTGCCATCACTTTTCATGTTATACACCCGAGTGCAACAGAATGCATGCCTTCCAGGGGAGACTGTCCAAAAACATCTTTTTATTTTTTTATATATTATTTTTTACAATTTATTGCGACACACAAAAGACACCAAATTCCCAGAGAGATATCAGGGGGGCAGTGGGACGCAGCTGCAGGCTGCCTTCGAGTGCGGCCATTCAGAACAGGTTTCAGCACTTCTGTCTTTAGATGAGGTCATGAGGCGAGTCAATCGTCCACGTCTCAGTTCCTTTCAGGCATGCTGAACCCTTTAGACGTGTTCAGACTGACCTCCACTTCCTGTCTGTATCTTTCACGTCACTGTTATGACATGATATGCAACAAAGCCGGAGGTGAACTGGAGGTGTTGCTGCTCATGGTCAGCGCCTTAAACCCCTAGACCACCAGGGCCCCCCACCCCCTGCAGCAATAATGTGCTCATCACCATCTTGGCACTTTGAGCAGTAATGTACACGAGATATTCCAGCTGAAATGAACACTTGGATGCTTTCTATTGGCCCACAGAGTGCATTACCAGCTGAAGCTGCACTGCGCTGCTGCAAAAGTTGAGTCAGGATTTTTGCTGGACTGTCTTGCATTTTTTTGGGGGGGAAGGTTTTGGAGCCTCCCCCCCCGCGCCAACACTGCGTGTTTCATTGCTACTGTGTGTGTGTGTGTGTGTGTGTGTGTGCTATACCTTCAGAGTTGGGCCTTTGTCTGAGGCTCTCTCGCTGGCTCTCTTCCCCTCCAAGCCCAGTTGAACAAAAAGCTCCAGCAGGTTGACCAGCAGCTCGTCGACCATCTGCTCCGCCTGGAGGTTGGCTGCTATATTACCCAGAGCGTTTATCACCGCCAAGGAACAGTGTCTACATGCAGAGGAGGGAACATTCATTTACAGACTGTGGATAATACTCGGCAACAACTCCAAAGAACTGTACTTGTGTCATTAAGATGGTGGTCACCTGTATCCATGGTCCTTGTAGTCTTTGGTAGAGTAGACCATGGAGCTGGCTTTGACACTGATCTGCTGGAACAAATTCCACACTTCCTGGTAGATGTATTGCTAAGGTGAAGAAGAAAAAGACACGTTATGACGTTAGACATGCTTTGAAACTCTACATTAGCTAATTAAACAATAGAGACGGTGGAGACATTAATACTTACATTGCCTGTGATGACCATGCAGCCAAGCTGGTCTATGATGAGGACATCAAGCTGGGACGGAGGCTGACAGAACTTCTGCTGCAGGATCTGGAGGATGGGCTCCATTACTCTGGGGGTGTCCCGTAAGGCCACAGCAATGTGACCCAAAGCCCTGATGGTGTGGTCCGGGATCAAGTGAGCATCCCTGGGGGAGGAGAGGGGAGGGAACAGGTGTAAATACACTCTCAAGTCAAGACTTTTCATCCTCATCCAAGTCAGTATAATATGATGGTTGACTTACTTATCGTTTTCCTGATAGATATAGAGACGGTTGGACAGACTGGCGAGAAAAGCCTCTACGATGACATTATCCATAGTCAGGCCGGCTTTCAGGCACCTGAGGACAGACGGAGGCCGGGGGGGTAAAGGCTTCGTTGATACCACTTCGTGTGCACATGCTGTTTAAGTGTGTATGTGGGTGAATTCACCTGCAGATGTTATCTATGGAGATGTCCCGCAGCTGTTCGTACATGGAGGGCTGGCTCTTCTTGCTGGAATGGGTACTGAGGGTTGACTGGGAATGCTCGTTGGTCACATGGATCTTTATCTCACCACCACCTTAAAAAAAATGTGTGTTTGGTAAGAAAACATTAAACTGGGAGGAATACTGTTATGGAATGATGAGCTGCTGAGTGTTGTGTTGTTACCTGAAGTGTATTGGCTGTGGTATTTGTACAGCTTCACCAAAACAGGAGAGGGAACCACCAAGAAGTCTCTCAGCGACATGGTGACAGAGTGGGCCACCACAGGAAAGCGCTCACACAGACGACCCAAGCCCTGAAGACAAAGACACATGTATGGGTTAATATCTACAGCTTTATAAAGACAAACCTGGAGCTGCTTCACAGCTGTTCACAAGTTCACACTTATAGTTAAGAGTTCTGATGTAACTTCTGGCCCGACGCAAACCGCTCTGAATAAAGGGAAGCACAGCCACTCTGAATCTTTGCTGTTTCTTTCCCTTTGGGCTTCATGTGAGAGGATGACAAGAGAAGAACAAAGGTGGATAAAAACAAAACAAGCAGCGAGGTGTCACCTGTAAGCAGCAGATGAGGAGCGGCATGTGAGCGATGATGACTTTGCTGGACGTCTTGGACTGCAGCTTCTCTGACAGTTTGGTGCAAAGGTTCTCAGCTCCTGGTGGAAAAACAAAGAGAGGAAAACATTTTGCAGAGATGATTTCTGAGACAGATGACTTCCTGTCTGACTGAACTGATTTCTCACCCTGCTCTTCAGTCACAGCCCACACCATGAGGTCCACACAGGCAGCGTTGGCCTGACAGCGCAGCTTGAGCGGGCTCAGTTCACTCTGGAGATACTCGACATCGTGCAGGATCCTCTGCAGCTCCGACTGGCTGCTGCTGAACTGCTCCAGCACAAAGTCATGGACCTCCTTCACGTAGTCTGTCTGAAGGTCTGGTGGACACATTGAAAAGACATCGTTAGTGCTAACTTCACATTTTGGAAGAAGAATTTGTGGCTTTAAAGGGATAGAAAAACGGGATTTTTTACCTTTTAAATTGTACAAAGTGTCTCTCAGCATTTTAAATATGGCAACGTACAGAGGATCACTGAAGGTTTTGTAGTAGAGATGAAGACCAGGATTCATCTGTCAAGAAAGTAGCACACATTTAACAATGAACCCGTAGAGTCAAAAACAGAGTGGACAAGCATCAGTAGTGATTTAAGAGTCATACCTCCAGAAGTTCTGCCAAGGAGTCATCCAGTGATTTTAAAAACGACTCAGAGACAAATTGTTCAACCTGTTTGAGAGAAACAACTGAATTCATTTTACAGACAATCCTCTGAATGAAATGCATCCATTCTGCTGCTGTGGCTGCTAACCATGTTAAGGAGCTGTCTGAGCATATCCAGAGGGACATGAAACTCTCCAGAGCTGCTTCCAGTGAAAAGAGGGGAGACAGAGAAGCTGGAGCTGATGGTGGAGAAGTAATAATCAGGGTCCACTGCGCTGCCGTCAGGGAGGTATGAACCTGAGGAGGGACAGCAGAATTATTTGAAGCACGTTTCTCAGCAAGTTACGGATGTTTCCTGAAAGCCCAACAGGCTCAACTGCCTCTGCTCAGGTACTTACCTTCAAAGTACTGTGCAGAGGAATCAGCAGGTGAGCTGGGGGTCAGACAGGCTCTCTCTGGACTGGCCTGAAAACACAGAAAAACAGTCACACACAAGTGTTTGCGTAAATATGTAGCTTTTTACAGGTTAGGTTTAGGTTTGCCAACTTTTCTTTTTAGCTTCCTTTACTTTTCCTGCATCATGTATACCTGCTGTGACACACTGGACAGAGAGGAGGCTTTACGTCTCAGAGTGTCTCCCTGACACACCGTGAGCAAAGAGCTTGGCAGGATGGAACGGAAGTCATTGAAGGACCGTCTGTGCACCGCGTCACTTTCATCGGCCGTGGGCAGCACAGGAGCAACCGGTCGAGGGAACAGCTTGGACAGTAGGGGCTCCTCAGTGTTGCTGTATCGGCCAAATGCTCGGGCGACACCGAGCAGGGTGGGCACAGTGTACCTACAGAGGTAATCTGTACAGAACACAGGTCACAGTTCAAAATATGAAGACATGGAACAGCGGCATAACATACAAGGAAGCATGAGGTGAGTCATGTTGGTACCTTTATCATGAGCTTCTGGATTCTTGCAGATATCTTGCAGGATCTGCATGATGTCCATGACCGCCTCCAGGATCTGACAACGACGTTACATTCTTTTAGATCAACGTTCACACGCTCATAGGTACATTGAAAACAGTTTCTGGTTGCTGTAACTGTTCCTCCAGTCTGTGACGGCCTTCAAGAGGTTCCTTCCCAACGCAACTCCAATGTAAGCGATGGGGGACAAAATCCACAGTCCTTATTCTGTGCAAAAATACATTCTAAAATTCAGCTGAAGCTAATACGAGGCTCAGAGGAAGAGTAACACAATGATACCACATAACCCCAACGTCCCCGGTTTGATTCCAGTTTGAGACCTTTGTTTCCTGTCATACTCCCTCTCCCTCCCCATGTTTCCTGTCTAACTCCACACTGTCAACAATCAGATAGATACCTAATCTGTCGAACGTAAACTGTCTCGTGTTAGCTTCAGCTAAATGCAGAGAGATTGTCCCGCATCTCTTACATTGGAATACCGTCTGGAAGGAGTCTGAAACTCTTCACAGCCAGTATGGAGAGGAGGAAGAATATCAGCAACCACACACACACACACACACACACACACACACACACACACACACACACACACACACACACACACACACCTGTCCTCGTGAGGTCTCATCACGCTGGGCGACGTCGGACAGTAGTGTTACAAGACAAAAGCTGAAGTTCTCTGCAACAGGAAGCGTCTCTGCAAGACATGAAGTTCTCCAAACATTAAAAAACCGCACCCTAACTTTATTATTATTACTATTATTATATTATTATTACAGCACAGTGGCGTCCATCCTTGAAGCACACAGAATAACAGACAGTCACATATGTATACTTACCCCTTCCTTTGCGTTCTGAGCTTTCTTCAATCCACTGAACTTTAGGAAGCCCTTTAAGCAACCCCAGAAGGTAAGGGACGATAGCATCTTTGTGCTGCAACAGAACATATATTCCATAGCGTGTTATATAGGGTTACCACGGCGATATCAACATCCTGTGAATTCACTGTTTGCACAAACGTATCATGAGTAAACAAGGTACAATGTTTACCTGCAGGTTTGACTCTACTAGAAAGATGCCCAGTGCAATGACGGCATCTCTCCTCCTCTCATCCAGCTGGAAGACTCCTCTGAAGTCCACGGGACACATGCATTGTAGCTTCTGGACCTGTGAGAGGGCAACACATGGCTCACATCCACTGCTGCTTCGATTAAGAAGAGCTGTCAGAATAAGCTAATCTTTTAAAAGTACAGGATTTATCTGCCCACGGGGCTTAAACAGACACATCGTTCACGTCTGCTTCCATTAGCGATAATGATTTTGTTGGCCTAAATGTGCTTCAGAAATTGAGCCAAACCAGCTTCTGGCATTAATTAGCCTCTTGCTAACGGGCCAGACTTAAACTCTAAGGGATTTAAACACAGAAAGTGAGATCATTAGTTCCTACAAAACTCGATGCAGAGGATCCTTTAAACTGATAAAGCATCTGAAGGATTTTGGTCGCATCTGACATAAAAAAAAAAACAGCTAAAGATCATCTCAGCTGTTATGTTTGTCAGTGCCAAAACAATAATGAAATGGAAAAAAAGGGGGGATTTGGGTTTTCAGCCAAAGCTCAACCTGCTGTGCTTAGACAGGATAAATGTGCCTCTACATTTTAATGAAAAGGTTGGAGTTGAACCAACAGCATAAATACAACAATATGTTCTTAAGTACCACAGGCTGTTCTGACGCCCACTGAAAGTGGGTTATTGTACAAACAATGAGGCCTACGTGCTGAGACAGACCCCCGGGGTCTCCCACTCAGACATTCAGAGACTAAACTGTGCCAACAGTCACAAGACTACAACTCAAACGGTTTATCAATAATCACTTTGGCGCTAACACGTGAGAATGTGCTGCTGTTCTTTGTCATATTTGATAGTTAACTGAATATTTGATGGTTGGTCAAATGAAACAAACACTTATGAAAATGCCTCTTTGGGTTCTGTGCAATTATTATAGTCATTATTCACAATGTACTGATATTAAAAAGACTAAACTGATTTATTGAGAAAACAATCAACAGATTAATCAATAATGAAAACGATCATTAGTTGCAGCCCCACATAGGTCAAAGAGATGGTTGATGCTTCTAGCTACACTTCCTAAAATGTGCTTATACAGCCCTTCATAACAAGCAAATTTAGAGTGACCTTACATAGACATAAAAAAAACCTATCTAGGTCACTAATCTTACCGACTGGGGCTGACTGCTTTTATTGCTACCACAGCTGTTTCATATACTTCCTGTTTAAGCCATTTCCCCATTTTGAAACTCAGTGAGTGTCTTTCCTAATCAGTTCAAACTCTGTTTCAGACGCTGCCTTGTGGCCTGCTGTAATCCCCGACCACAAATCCTAACCTCCTGAGTGAGTAACAGAGTAGTCAACCGCATTATTCCAACAATTCTGCAGCGTTTCCAGCATTTGCGAGATGAAATCCCACTTCAGGCAGCGTTATGTCTGCATTTTCTGGGACTTAAAGTAGGTTGCCTCCCTTGTATGATCTGCATGTCATGGCCTGTGCCTAGTTAATAATACATCTTCCTTTATTTATTTTCATTATGATGGGAATAATGATAGAGTTTATGCTTCCTCCTTGTTATGGCCAGATTACCCTGTTTAGGGTTCCTGTTGCCTCCAAGTTCCCATCAAGTACTGTGCACACAGTACACTTTAGATGGCAACTGTAGTAATTCTATACTAGAATACTGCCTGGCGTCAGATTTTCTGTATGTCCGTCAGTTTGTGGTAATTTAACAAAACACAACTTTATTTAGGAAAATGCATCATGTGAGCAGAATATAAACAAAAATATTAAAGGTGTTAGAGCTGTATTTCAACACAGGGCCACGAGACCACACATAAAACAGTGCACCTGCGACTTTTGGGGCCCTGAGGCAGCTCCCGCTAGCCGGGTTAGTGATCCAGCCTTGCCCCTCGTAGTTTCAACCGTTTTCATTTACTATTGATTGCTCCTGCCAGACATATCGACAACTTGTCACTCAAAAATGCTGCAATTAGTTAAACGATACACTGATCCACTCCACTGTCACCATGCAATGAATCTTAATTTAGCACTGATCGCTTCCGTGTTTGGGGTCAGGATTTGTATTTATGATCCTTAACACTTTTCGGAATAAGATGCAACAATGAAGTGAAGACTGCTCTTGCTTTGTGGAAACTGAATTAACTGGTTTTTGAATGAACACTGGACTGAAAGACAGCATGCTGCAGTTTTGAGGACAGACAGGAACTCAGCCTTAAATCAGAGGTTAGACTAGGGCTGCAACTAACCAGTTACTATTGCGTACCCATCACAATATCCCAGAGCCAAAGGCGGCTTCATCAAATGTCTTGTTTTGTCCAAACAACAGTCCAAAGCCCACCCCCAAAATATTCAATTATTTACTATAAAGTAGCGCCAAGAAAAGCAAATTCTCCTGGAATTATCACTAAATTTGGGATTTTTTTTGCATGAAAGATTACTGAAGCCATTATCAAAATATTTCCCATTTAATTTTCTGAAGCTCTACAATAGATACCCCCCCCCCCCCCCCCACACACACACACACACACACAAGCATTAACTACATTACATTGGAATACAGTACTTAGTGGGTGGCACAGTCCACTGTACAGAGAATTGAATAATATACAGGGTTGTAGTAGTTCTTTGTCCTTTGGTACAACACATTATTTAACTTACACAATAAATTATTATAAATTATAAAGATCTGAGTTAAGCGACTTTCTGTGGAAATGAATGGAGAACATTCACAGGTTCAGTTTCCGGTGTCCTGCTGAATGAATGACCGCCGAAGAAGAAACGATCTATTCTGAAAATCATATTAACACCAATTAAAATAGCTTTCTTCTCCTTTAACACCTCAAGTCTTGAGCGTTAACCTAAAGGAAGATTAACTACAGGTTCACATCGGCTAACGTTAGCCGACGTTAGCCTCCTCTGAAGTCAGCCACAAATGCTATCATGTCGCGGGCGCCATTAAATCTCAAAATGAAATAAACGTTTGTTTAATTCGGACATTAACAAACCGAGAGACGCGTTTACTGTGTTTTCAGATGTGTAGCAGAGCCCACACCGGCCGAGAATCCAAGTTAAGGACGGGCCTTGGTGTCAAAGACTCTCTGACAGGTATTAGCTTGTTAGCTACCGCCACGTATATAACGTTACCTTGTCTATCGGCGCCTGCAGGTGAGCCGCCAACGACCGGGCCAAAGACAAGACGGTGTTGAAGTAGAATCCTCTGCTCCCCCCTCCATTTAGAGACATGTTTAAATATGCCTTAGTGCTGCCTCACCGACACAAACATCCTCTCTCATTTGTCCCGAGGAGTGAAAGTCCGCACTGACAACTACGGCAAGCGCAAGGTCCAAACGGCGCAGAGCAAGGTCACAGTGCAAAACACAACAAATACTGTAAAACAATGAGAGGACGACATTAACAGTCTGATCCAAATGTTTAATTGTGAGCATACGTGTTAATTAATTAGACAGAAGGCACAATAATTGGTTTTAACTACTGGAAATGTTTCATGTCTTAATATGAAATCTCCCAAAGATATTTAAAACAGCCATGACAGAAGTTTACATGTATGCAAGGTCGGGTTGAAGCTGATTAAAAAGGTAGCTCAAAGTAAACACTTGTAAGAACAATTAATTGCATTCCATGTAAACATGTTAGACTCACAAGCTACAAACTCCAGTCTATAACATGTCATTAATACACATGAGCAGCAGTTGGCACATTGGGTCATCAGTTGGTGTGAAAAGTAAAAAGGTAATTAATGTTCAAAATTAAAAACAGAATCTGGAAATCTGCAATAAAAGCTAACCCACTCGTCCTCCATGGAATGATATGGAAGGCACTGTTAATGGCATTTCTCAAACAGGCAATTTAAAATTTAAAAAGCAAAAAAAAAAAAATTCATCGAAATACTAACAGTTACGATGAACTGAGAAGATATGAACATCTCAGAAATACCTCAGAAACTGCCTGGAATTAAACATCTGGTACAACTGCAGTGTGTGCAACCGAGTACATTATTAAAACAATCTGTTTAGTGACTACGTACATACAACATTCAATCATTCTTAATCTCAAAAGATCTCAAAATTAATCATACAACACATAGGCACTTTTTCTTTTTTTTTTTTTTAAAGCATCAATCTAGTAAGTTAATCGATTTAAAACATCTCTGCAACTTAAAAGTGAACCACCTCAACCGCCGTTTTGTGGAAATGTGCATTTCTACAGAAGTTGTGTACATATGCAAGCTAATTAAAAAAAAAAAAACTGCATCTCTACGGATTCATTTGACAATTGTGATTTAAGGCATTTAGTTGTTAATGTACTGTAGCCTCTGCAGCATGTGACATCTGAATATTAATTATTTCATCAGGTACTGAGTGAAATAACGGTTTAAGTCTGGTAAAAAAAGCAAAAAAATCTAAATACTTGCATATAAACGGGCTTTAAAATGTTTGATCTCTGGTATAATCTCTCATTTCAAGTATAATTTATGCGTCTACAGTGTCTAAATCACATTATATTGGGCCGGGAACTGGTTTCTCTTCTCTGTGCTGATAGTGTTACCATTTCTCTAGTCAATGGGATCCAAATAAAAGCCCTGTTCCTTTCCCTGAGCTCTTAAGGAACTTCCCCCTTCTGGAATTTAAGAAATAGGAGCAAGTGTAAGCAGTGACTGCAATCTGGAGCCGTTTTTTCATGCAGATAATACTTCCACTTGTAATAGCTGTGTTACAAATAAAATCAAGAACGTACCGATCCCTTTCTTTCTATCTGAAAATCACTGAGAGGTAGATATTAGAACCTAGGAGCAGGAGGTTTCAGGAGACCGGTTTGGGACTCGGCCTGGTTAATAATGTGAGTGGCCCATCTCAACACTCCTGCTTGTGTAGCACCGCCTTTCCTTCTCAGTCCGTCTTCCAGACTATGTTCAGCACCTTCACAACTTCCTCATAGATGATGAAGACTATGGCCACGTCCATACACACCCGACCCAGTCGAGGAACGGTTCCTTTGTAGAACCTGAAGGCGACAAAAAGAGAGTGAATATTTTACTAACATGCACCCGAAACGTTTCAAATACTCACAAGCAACTCACAAAAGTTATTGCACATCCCTCTTTTCAGAATGTAAACAGTAAATGTATTAATTACTCAGAGGATCCATAATGGGAAAGGGCTCTCTGTAGTCTGCGTGTTCAAATGTTCTCAACTATCTTCCAAATAAAGAAATGCATCATCAGAGAACCCAACACCTCCTTCCTAGGCTTATAAATAGCAACCCTTCCCTGGTGGTCTAGTGGTTAGGATTCAGCGCTCTCACCGCCGCGGCCCGGGTTCGATTCCCGGTCAGGGAACTACTTTTTCAAACTTTCCCCGCTGAGGGATTAATAAGGTATTATCTTAATAACATTATTTTTTTTTTTTATTTGTTGGCCAAAACTCATGACAGACAATTCAAATGACTGCTGACTTATCGATGTGGAAAGAGTGTGAATCCTTTGAAGATATGAGGCCAACTCGGTATCTTCAGGGAACGACAGGAATCAGATCAACTTACGCCATCGGGCCCTCGTGCTTCATGATCTTGACGGCGCAGTCCATCGTGCTTTTGTACTTGTGAGCTTCGAGACCCTGTTAAAGAAATAACACACACACACGAGTGAGTTTATCTGCTCAGGGATCAATCACAAGAGTCTAAGGAGTGAACGTGTTGTTCAACCAACCTGCATCCTGGTCTTAATCACATCCAGGGGAGTGTTTCCAAACACACTGACGGCGCCAGCAACAGCTCCAAACAGTCCAGTTATCAACGGGTTAATGGCTTTGTTGGTGTCATCACCTTGTTTCGAAAACCAAAAACAGGAGATGAATCTTCGGCTGCATTTTTTGGTTGTATGAGGCGATTATAAAGAAATGTTCACTCCCTCACCTTTGTACCAGTTCCTCAGGGAAGTCATGACATAGAAGCGGATGGCCTGGTTGGAGCCTTGTTTCAACACGGTGGCTGTCAGGCCTTGATAAGTCCCCTTGAGCCCTGAGGACGCATCAATATGATCAGTTAACTCTCACAGCTTTCCTGTTTAAATGAATGAACTTTTCAGGAGCAATGAGGCTGAGGAAGAACAGCATCATCTAAATAATTCATGGGACATGATGAACAACCTGAATGTGGAAAAATGATTTTGTGGTGCAGTTGGAACAGTAGGTGGCAATAAAATTCAAATAACGAAGCACAACATGAAGGAAGCCTCCTCACCTTGAGTTCTAATGATCTCCCTCACCCCGTGGAAAAAACCCTTGTACTTTGGGTTTGCTGATGTCTGATCGTGGATGAATTTCACCTAAAATGAAATCAAAACAATAAGAGAATCAACATAGAGGCGATCGCGGGGTTCTGCAAACAGTGATAGGAAGCTGTTTAGGTAACAAGTGGTCTTTGTTTTAGTGTCCCAGTGCAGTTTCTGTCCCGCTGTCATGGAGGTAATGAAGCTGCTTTTGATCAACAAAGACAAATGTTGAGATTTTCTCATCTGACAATAACAAGGACATCTTCTGTTAAGCATCTCCACAGACATTTTGTCATTTTGTTTTCAATAAAGTTCTCCGAATTGAACCGAATTCTCCCATTCGCTGGTGTTGGTGGTCCTGCAGGATTCTGTTTAGTCAGCGGTGGATTCAGATCCTTAACTTAAGTCAAATGATTGTCTGTCACATATTTAACTGGATTTTAACTCAATTTAAAAACATGTATAAATAAATGTATAACACATATATATATATATATATATATATATATATGCCTGACAAGATTAAAGCTGCACTATTCAACACTTTTGTATTAACAATGAAAAAAATAACAATACCTTCACTGTCTCCATGGGACAGACCACGAACACAGCCTCCGCAACTCCGGCCCCGAGGCCACAGAGGAATCCTCGCTTGCTGTCTAGTTTACCGCTTTCATCGCGCATCTTGTTACTGAGGAACTCGAACACCCCAAATCTGTACAAGTTAATAGAGAATAAAAAAGAGAAAGAAGATTAATGACTCAAAATAGAAAATACAAATCATTAGGGCTGCAATTAGCAAATCTGCTAATGATTTACTGTCAGAAAATAGTGTAAAGAGCTACAAACAGTCAGAGATAATTCAGTTTATCATCATGGAGGTATACTGGACATTCATGAAGTGTGTGTTTGCGCCTGCACAGGTGTGTCAGGTACCTGACGGCTGCTTTAGGTATAGATCCATACAGGAGGGAGCTAAGACCTCTGTAAAGACCCCTCACCCCATGACCGTTCACTGTCTGCTTCACACAGTCACCTGTAGGAGAGAGAGAAAACACTGATCATCAAAAACAGCTCACTCCGTTAAACACCCGCCGCTGCTTCGTTATCAAAGTCTCGCTGTTAAAAGACGAGAGCAGGTCACTGCGGCTCCAAACAACAGTTTCAAACATGATCTTTGCCAAAGTTCACAAGCTTTCATGGAACAGATAACAAAGAGTAACTGAAAACTCAAACACACGTCCGCTCGTTCAAACAAACGTCTGCTGAAGTTACTCGAGCGGAAATCTAAACTTTGGATCTTAAACACCAACTGAGATCGTTGATCGTTGACCTGCTGATTAACTCAAATCATCAATCAACAACCACAGTGAGCCGTTTATACTCAAAACACTTCGTCATGTTCGGGTCACATGCTGACCAGAAAGATCTACTGTAAAAGGCGACTTCTGTAATTTAACTTGTTAGGTTTAATGACGACATTCTATTATATTTTCTATAACATACAACATCACAGTTTGTCAGGGTTCGAACATTTATATCCACTGTTGTTCCTGCTGTCAATTAGAGACGAAGCATCCAATGTCTGACATTAAGAAATATTAGAATATATATTAAATATACTACAACTAAAAACTAGAAAATCGAATTATATGAACAATCGCTGATTTTTTAGAAAGCAGGAAAACGTGAAAAGACACGACAGACATTCAGTTCAAGATGCTAAAAAAATCAATGTAGTAAATAGTCAACATGTCAACATAATGCAGTCCAGTTCAACAGCCGGCGTGCGGCTGAGCTGCATTAGATTTTACAGGCGTACCTGATAAAGTGGCCACAGAGCGAACATCAACTCACCGATGCCTTTGTATTTGGGAGGGTTTGCCTTCTCGTCCAGCTGCAGCTGCGTCTTAACGTACTCTGTGGGGAAGGTGATGCAGATCTCTATGCCGCCTGCGATCCCACCTGGAGGAACAGCAACAACACGCCGTTAAGAACAGACTGACGTGGACGAGAGAGCAAAAAAAACAACAACACATTAAGACTTTAATGTTCTTTCTGTCAACACCACACAAGTGCATTTCAGGGAGAAACAGAGGCAAGTACAACTCCAACCAATTACTGATTGTAAAATGTAGTTTTTCTTTATCTAATCTACTTTACAAATGCAAACGTGTGTCTTTGAGAACTGTTCACGATCCATTAGCAACGTTGTGAACATAAACTTTTGTATGTTTATACTCAAACACTTCAAACTGCAAAGTTAGGTTTTAATAGTCAAAATGAATTATGCCGTCTTGCACGTTCAGGCATTCCTTAACAGTATTTTTCACAAAGACAATAACAAAACTTTATTTACAAAGAGCACATTTCATACAAAAGGATGCAATATGGTGAGCCTCACAAAAAGGTGGAAAAATGCAAATTAAAGATGCAAGAAAGACGATTAAAAGCAGCAGAAAGGATGTTTTAAAGGAGACAAATTAATGAGAGAAAAAAAATACACGTTTCTAGTTTCTACATGAAAGCAAACTTGTTGCACATTCGTCATCATCAGATTACAGTATTCCCTCCACGGTATGAAGCAGCTCCACCTTAAAACCCCGGTTGTCACACATCTGCAGTTCAACAGCAAACACGGCAGCCGGCAGCCGATTGGCTCTGCTGATCTCAGTGCGATGCTGCCTACAGATACTCCCCCTGGCCTGACTCCAGCTGAAGGGGGTGTGTAGCCCTCAGAGCACATACTGTTCACCACATCACCCTCCAGCGAGCGGCCTGGTTACTGCCGTGCGCTCACAAGTGACAAGTCTGTAAGGAAACTTGAGCTTTCTGTCAAAAACAAAGAGTACAGAAAGTGTACGACTGTTAGTAGAGCTGAAGAAGTTTGACAAGTTATCCCACGAACGTCCACGCTTCTGCTAAAATCTGCCTGGATTCAAACAAGTCAGCTACAAATGCTTCTGAGTAGCGAGTAAATGCTAAAGAGCGACTTGTATTTGGCAGAAGTGGTAAAGAAAGCTGGAAACTGAAGGCTGATTAATGTGAACAGTAGATGGAAAGCCGTTAAATCACTAACTAAATCAGCTTGAATTCATCCTCACAGATACCAAAAAAAAAGAAAAAAAAAGTACCCTTTGTTGATGCTTTTAACATCCTTTCTACCAAAATGTCATGCAGAGAAAATCCAGCACACTAGTGGTTCTGAGCTCACACATGCAAGTCAGGCTGCGCGTGCAGTCACAAGACCCCCGTTTTCACTAGAACATGGAGGACAGGAGCTGTAAAAGTGCTGGTTATGGCACAACCCGGCATTCCTCTGGTTAAACACTGGCTTTACAGCTGGAGCCGTACCTACAAATTAAGCTTGGATCAAAAACAGTCCACATCATCATCATCATCATCATCATCACCATCTGCAAACAAGCCTCCATGTAGTACCTGCAGCACGTCCCCCGAACTCAAGCTGGGAAAAGATAAAGAACCAGTTTGTCGCTTCAACAGGTACTTTGAAAGTGAGTTTGAGGAGAATACTTCATTTTAAGAGACACTTTAAGAAACACAAAGCGCTAATAAAGTAGCCTGTAGTTCAGTGGGATCTGCAGACAACATTAATAATGTCTGCCATGACGTGTTTATCACCTTTTTAACATTCAAGATGGAACATGACTGCTCCTGTATGTAACACCTATTAATGTATGTTCTGTTGATGACGGCGTCGTGAGGTGATGCTAGTGTTTGTCATGGATCAGACGAGGTTTCTCTTTACGTCTCATGATGTTTCAAAGGAATACTTCAACATTTTAGGACATATTTGCTTTTTTTTTTGTAGCAGAGATCGACACCACTTTAAAAATGTGAAACTACAACCAGGAGACGTTAGCTTAGCTTAGCTTAGCACAAAGACTGGACCTTGTTTAAAAACAAGGTTGGCTGGGTGCAGAGACGTCCATGCTAGCTGTTTACCCCTGTTTCCAGTCTTTACGCTAAGCTAGGCTAACTGTCCTCTGGCTTTAGCTTCATATTTAAAAACAGACACGAGAGTCACATCGAACTTATCAGTCAAGTTAATTTTTGTTGCACGTTGTGTGCATCGAGGCAGAGATATTCTGACCAACATCAGGGAAGTTTAGCTGCATATATATATATATATATAATATACATGCTGTCTGCTTCTGTGGGGATTAATGGTTTCATAAAGCCTCTGCATGTGATCCAGTTACTCTCTTGTGACTTGCTGATAGATGCCTTGTCATCCTGTTAGGTCAAAGATCTTTTGTTCGTCTAAAACAATATGTTAGGACTTTAAATCTAATTCTAAAATCACCACTCTTCCTTACAGCAGCTTTAACCCCCCCACCCCACCCCCCTTTCAGGTCCTGGCCTAAACTTGTGACAGGCATGTTGTAACCCAGGTTAACAGTGTGCCGAGGCTGACAGAGCAATGTGCTTTGTCATCGTGGCTCATGCAACTGAACATGGAGACCCGGGCCTCCGAGCACACTGTGGAGGGGCCTCCGGGCACACTGTGGAGGGGCCTCTGAGCTCACTGTGGAGGGGCCTCTGAGCTCACTGTGGAGGGGGCACACTGTGGAAGGGCCTCTGAGCACACTGTGGAGGGGCCTCTGGGCACACTGTGGAGGGGCCTCTGAGGACACTGTGGAGGGGCCTCTGAGCACACTGTGGAGGGGCACTACGTCAACAGAAAACACCACGCAGGCTGCTGACAGCAGAGTACAGAAAATGAGATTTTAAGACTCAAAGGTGGACAGCGTGACAGATGGAGCAGCAGCGAGGCGGCCGGCTGGTTGTTGTCCTGTTGATGTGGCAGTGTTACCAGTAATGATTGCCCCGTGCTACATGTGGAGGTGGAGCATCTGTCACTCATTGACTAATGAGACGGGCAGGTGATCAGAGTTCACGGCTGAAGTTTGAAGGTCCCAGTCTGTCCGGCCTCCAGCCCCCCACCCCCAAGTCAAGACACAAGGTTTAGCTGCAGTGTGTAGACATGATGTGTCCTGACAGGCTTCGCAGGGACCCAGGTATGAAGAGAGAGACTGTGGAGGTACAACATGAACCTCACTTGGACTTCCATTTACTTTTTCACTCCCACTGTGGAAAGGAGAGCCAGTGGGCCTTTAAGACCAGCTCAGCATGACGGACTACATGCAGAACACAATGCACTTCCTGTGCGTTCATCAGTGTCATTTCAGCCAACAGTTCTGCAGCAGGTTCAGTGCTGAAACTTGTAAACAAGTTCAGCAGCCCCCCCGCTGCTGCTCAGTCCCACTCAAACTTTTCTTACCTGCCAGGATAGCCTTGCCGGGGTGCGTGAGTTTGGCTTTCCCCGCCGGAGCTGCAGCGGCCAGACACCGGGGTCTGTAAAACGGACTCACAAATCTATTTTGTCCAGACATGACTGCGATAACACCCCCCCCCCCTGGCCTATAACTTTCTTTTAGTCAATCCGGACGTGCTCGGCTGCTTCAAAACCCCCGGTCCGCCTTCAAGCCCTCATGCAGTCTGGGTGCTTTGTGCAGGAGTCGCGGTGCAAACCTCCAGAGGCCAGGCAGCCGGCGTGGACCATTGGACTTTAGGTCCTGATCTGGACTTGATAAAGTCTGTGTACTTTCCACTGTGGGGTTCCCTCCGTGGCGCACAGAGAGGCTGATAGCGTCGAGTCAGTGTTCGCGCAGGGCGGGGCAGGCCACGACGCGGGGCAACGCCATGTTTGTCACAAACATTTAAGGAGGACCGGAGTGATTCTCCGCAAAAGCGCCGACACACGCTCCTCATTCGCCGGTTCGTCAATGCAACATTTCCGGCCCACTTTAAATACAACAGGTCGCCTGTAGAGGGCGCCACCTCACCCCACTCCTCAGCAGAAACACAGTATAGCTGCTGTACTGTATCGTTTTGAGGTACTTGTACTTTACTTGAGTATTTCCATTTTATACTAAATTTCAGAGGGAAATATTGCACTTTTAACAGCTATAATTACATCTGTAGTTACTCTGCAGCAGTGGTGGAAGAAGTACTCCTCTTGTACTTTTCTTGTAGTATAAATAGCAATACCACACTTTAGAAACACTCTGAAGTACTGTTATAAGTAAAAGTACTGCATTCCAAATTTGACTTAAGTCAAAGTACAAAATTATTAGCATCAAATTTTAAAAACTTAAAGTAAAAAGTAAAAGATCTCATATATTATATTATTGAAACATGAACGTGTTCATCACTTAAATGCTGCAGCTGGTGAAGGTGGAACTAACTGTATTTACTGCTGTGTAGTTTTACCCATGAGGATCAATACAGTCTTAACCTATCATAATAACATCACAATGTATTTGCTGATTATATTTTGTGTTATTAATCTGAATCCGCAAAGTAACTAGTAACTTAAGTTTTTGGATAAATGAAGTGAAGTAAAAAGTGCATTTTGGAGGAAGTAAAGTGCAAATACCTCCAAATTTGAAGGATTTTTAAACAGTAAAGTATCCAGTATTTCACAAGAAAACTCATACAAAATAAACAAAAGTGTGTGTAACAGAAATATGTATATTTTTCTGTCTTATCCCTTTAATCTGGTGTTTTTTGGTGTCCTCAGGTTGGGAGCCAGGGATCACGGACATGCAGTAATAACAGTAATTATATTTCACACTCAGCTACATTCACACACATGTGTTAGATTTATGATATTCATGCCTGCCCGGGTGAGGTTGTGGTCGTGGGATTACACTCTTGCTTTTACATCGACTCTTTGTTCGGATTCTCGCACTGATACCGCGCATGCTCCATATGTCTCCTTCATTGTGCCCTGTTCCCCTTATAGACGTTGCTAAGCTAGGCTAGCTGTCAATCCACTCAGCAGCATCACGCGAGGGACACTCCAGGCTCTGCAGACTCCCCTTCCAAACACATTAGCTCTGGTAAGAAGAATAAACCATGCTAATTCACCTCATGTAGCTTCGAGCTTTATAGTACGTGTATTATAATTTAATTTACTAATTGCTCTTTGGCTAAAGGTACGTTTCTCTCCAAGGTTAGCCACATACCTAGCATGTTGAGCGATTTAGCTAACGTTAGGTCTGTTATGTAATGATGTTCAGCCTTGTAATGCACAGTTTAATCCTTGGATGATAGGTTTCCCGTGTGATAGTGCAGAGAGACAAAACTGTAACGTTAGCCGCGCATTTAGCAACTTTCTCAGCTGGCTTTGTGACTAGCTGGCTGTTAAGGGGTGTGTGTGTGTGTGTGTGTGTTTTTGGGGGAGGACAGGCAGAGTACAATGAACGTTAAACTAACCAGTCAGTCAGTGTGCATCTGCCGTATCCTTTTCTTGCTAGTTAGCTAGCTTGTTACTGCAGCTCACACAGCAGCTAGCTAGCTGTCAGAACCCCCCCACACACACACACCTCGTTGACTGGCCCATCTGCTGCCCTTTGTCCAAAACTAGAGATGCAGCATGTTGCACCGACCATTTGTTAAAGCAGAAAAGACTTTTCCTTCAGCATTGTCCACTTGGGAATTTATCTAAAGCTAGCAGCTCATGCAGAGGACGCATGTGCAGTAAACGTGCAGATTTGTGGGAACAGCAGCATCACCAGGATGAGGCTCAGGGCCCTTTCTTTTTCTTTTTTTTTTACAACCTTGAGATGTGTTGAAGCCTTTTGTTCTCATGCTTGAACATCTGCTAGCTTAGCAATTTCATGTATTTCTCTGTACATTTGTGCTCATTTATGTGGTGAAATATATATTTTTGTGGTGCAGTTCTTGCAGGACCTTTTAGGTGCTAATAGCTTCTTGTTCCAGCCGGATGCAGAGCCCACTCGTTAGCTTCCCAGCTGCCTCTGAAGGAACAGCTTGTTCCCTTCAGCTGGAGCTCTGGGAGCTCTTTAGTTATGAGCTGTTGCATAGTTTTTGTATATGATAAAACCCCAGCGACTTTGCTTTTTGTTAACTACTGACTGCCTTCATTCAGGATAGGCTTTGCTAGGGGTGCAGCTCTCTCCCATGATGATGATGATGATGATGATGGTGATGAGGGCCTTCACTGTAGCACTAAGTCATTACAGCTCCTGTGTAGAAAACGTGTGCTTCAACCTGCTTTCTAATCTGTTCATTGTGAAATATGTGGTGTAAACAGAGAGTCAGTGGCACTGATCACATTACTGACTTTATCTCCTCCAGCACAATGGCTGTCCCTCCTTCATACTCAGACCTGGGCAAGGCTGCCAAGGATATATTCAGCAAGGGCTACGGTGAGTGCTATTTTAGCCCAAAGAGTCAATTATTAACTGTTAGGAATTCCTGAAACACAGAGCCTGTTCAAATGTGCCGTGAGACTCCTATCCAGTGTGCAGATAATATAAATAAATCGATGATAACATTTAATATTGCTGCCAGCGGGGGAAATCTGCAAACATTACAAGCAACCCCCCCAGAGATGAAATGAAGCATCTGGCTTGTAAAGTAGGTTTGTAATGTTTGAAATGGCATCTAGAAAGGTTGTGTGTCTGTTTGAGCTCGGAGTGGGCAATATGAATAAAACACTAAAATGTTATAACACAATATCTATATATATATCTATATATATATATATATTGTAATATAATGTATTTTACTGGAAAAACAATTGTGTGATCAATTGAATTTTTTTAAAAACAAAGAATTAAAACATGAGGCGAGCATTTAGTTGAAGGAATAGTTCAACATTTTGGCAAATATGCTTATTTGCTCTCTTTTCGAGAGTTAGATGAAAATATTATGTCCGTTAAATGTGAATCTGCAGCCAGGAGACAGTTAGCTTAGCATAGCATAAAGACTGGAAACACATTATATACCTCATATATGTAATTAATTCAAAAACTGAAATGCTAAAATGGCAAGTTGTGATTTTAAGTGCTGGACTTCATGCTAAGCTAAACTAACTGCATCCTGGCTGCAGCTTCAAGTTGAACGAAATGAGAGTAGCATCAGTTTTCTCCTCCAACTCTCGGCGAGAAAGTGAATAAACATATTTCCCAAAATGTCAAACCATCACTTTTAATTCTGTTTGTATTTGATTAATTTGATTACTGCTAACGCACAACTCTGCCGTTTGAAACCCACCAGGCTTCGGTGTCGTGAAGCTGGACCTGAAGACCAAATCACAAAGTGGAGTGGTGAGGACGCTTTTCTTTTCTAACCCGTTGTCATTTTCCGGATGCTTTCTGCTCAGTCCATCTTACCCTGCCTTCCCTCGTGCTGCCGTCAGTAGAATAAGAGTCAGATCACAGATCCTGAACTCCTGAACCCTCTAACTGTAAACGCAGCTTGTAGGTTTCTAGGTTGACGAGCTGATGCGGACCTGCTGGCTGAACCCGCGCTCAGTTCTAGAGAAACATGACAAACCCATGTTTGTTTTGTGGCCTGTCTGTCTCTCTACCTGTCTCTCTTCCTGCCTCTCCTAACCGCTGCTCTGTCTCCATGCTGCTGCCGTCTGTACTGGACTGCTCGCGCTCTAATGTAGATGGTAAGACTGGTGTCAGAGCTGACAGCTGTTTATTCATATAATGTCACCATGTTGTTCAGTCTCACATAGTTTGTTTATTTTTTTGTTTCTGTGATGATCGTTCACACAGCATGACTATCAACGTGTTCTCTCCATGTTCTGTCACATCACTCTCAATCACATCTGTCTTTTCATTTCTTTGTGGAGTCGGTTTCATCTTCAGTTCAGGGCTACATTTTCATTATCAATCAACCTGCCGATTCTTTTCTTGATTAATCAGTTAATCGTTAAGTCGGTGAAATATCAGAAAATAGTCCTTATATCCCGAAGCCCAAGGTGTCGTCAAAAACCCGAATATATTAAACTTAATTCTGCATAAGATTCCCTAATTGATCACATTTAAATTGCTGACAGTGTGGGACAGTTGGTCCAGACTGAAGTATCTTCACTAACTAATCTACTGGCTGGAGCACCATCACATTTTGTGCAGATATTCGTGACCCCCAGAGGATGAATCCTACTGACTTTCCCTCTAGCAGCATAATGAGGCTGATATTTGTGATTCAGAGTGAAATACCTCAACTATTATTTGATGGATTGTCATGAAATGGAAATGAATGAATGAGAATACACCCCAAAGACTTTTTAGTTCTTCATTAAAATATCTCATCAAATATCGGACGGGCTGCTTTGAAATTCAGCCTGAATTATAAAAACTTTGGTGATTTCTTAAGTTTTCATCTAGCGCCATCTTCAGGTCAACATTTTAATTTGTTCACTTTGTTTTATGATCAAACGCCTTCAGAACTGAAGACACTTCCATCAGCCTCAGCTGGACTAGTGCTAATTAGCTAAAGCTTGCATGCTAACACGCTAAAACAACATAAACATTGTACCTGCTAAACATCAACATCATGCTAGCATTGTCATCGTAAGCAGGTTAGCATGCTGATGTTAGCATTTAGCTCAGGTACAGCCTCACGGGGTCTCTAGCGTGTCTAGAGGGTCTCAAATATAAATCTGGTACCACCTTCAGATGAAGAAGCCAGACGTTCTTCCCTCATGAAATGTGTGTTGATGACATCCAGACCTTATTGATTATCAGCTGATCTGAACCTCATCTCAGCTTGACATTAAGATTTGAGTAGTTAGATCACAGGAAATCACTCCAGTTAAATTATTTATTTGAGAATGAATGAATAAATGATTTGGAGATCCGTCCTGGTTGTGATTTCTGAGTATTTTTGGGGCGAGACGCTGTAGAGAGATGGGGGGGGGCGATGTGCATCAGAGGTCCCCGGCTGGATGTGAACCAGAGACCTTTGGGTTCTGGGTCTACGCCACAGGGGAGGCTTCAGGACTCTTCTACACAGATCAGGGTTGATGGTGTTTCCTGATAAAGAACTGTGATGTATTATATTGATCTTACAGTTCTGTAAAGAGTCAGTTCGATGTGCGGTGCAGTTCTGAAGTATTGAGACATTCACTTCCTGTTGTGTCTCTGTACTGCAGCTGATCAACTCTGAGGGGAAAGTGCTGCCTTTCAGCTTTAATTTGAGATATCCAGATATTATTATAATATTTTAGGCAGCTGTGTTATTGTCCACAGACTCTGTCGTGAACTCTCTCGTCCAGTCATTCCCTTCTCCAGATATAACAGATAGTCAGTAGTCAGATTTCAGCGCTTACTAATCATCATTTTGAGTCTCCGACAGAAACGTAGAAGGGAAGTTTACGCATCTATAAAATGCAACACAACGAACTATAAGATTGTTATCAGCACGCCATGCACACTACTTTCTAATTAATGCAAATAGAAGGAAAGAACTGCAGCCATGAAACAACATGTGGAAAGTTAACTCCAGGTACCTTTTTTGTTTGTTTTGCACCCTTGTCAGTGTTTTTTTTAACCGTGCACTCTGTCACAGTGAAATTTAGGATGGTAATAATTCAAATCACAGTGAGCAACATTCATCAAACGTACCAGTGTGTGTTTCTGTCCATCACGTGTTGCCGGTGTCTTGCATGCATTCATGTTCGGGGCCGTCTGCTTGTCTCTCAGTTGTCTGTCAGCTGTCGTCTGATGTGTTCGGTGTTGCAACAGTTTAATACCTGCACGGTCTTTTAAAGTGGATGTTCTGTGATCACGTAAACACACACTAGTCCATTATTGTCACACTGTCCAGCTGTGGATATCTACTTTTAAATGATTTGTCCTCCTGATCGTCAGGAGTTCAACACATCTGGCTCCAGTAACACAGACACGGGGAAGGCCTCGGGGAGCCTGGAGACCAAGTACAAGATGAAGGAGCTGGGCCTGAGCTTCAACCAGAAGTGGAACACAGACAACACGCTGGCCACTGAGGTCACTGTGGAGGACCAGGTACGAGTGTGTGTTTGTGTGTGTGTGTGCTAACAAAGAGTTCAAACTTGGTTTTGCAACCGATAAAATGACTTTGTTGAAGTGGTTAAACATGAACACGAACTGTTACTTTACCTGCAGCTGACTCAAGGACTGAAGGTTGCCTTGGATACGTCTTTTGTACCAAACACGGGGTGAGACTGTCTTTATTTGTATGGATCAGTGATGCTTTATGGCGTTTAAAAAGTGTGGAGGACGGTGAAGTCAGAGCTCCGACTAGCTTCTCCGTTCTTCTTGTTAATAATTAGCTGCTATTTTTACACTTTTCTGAACGGCCCGAGGAGTAAAATGACTCACTTCACCTTTTTCAAAACTGCTTTGGAAGTTAGATTCATTCACACTTCACTTCTTTTTTTTTTCTTATTTTCTTATTTGAAAACAGCTAGTTTCATGTTTTAAAGGCGCAGTAACTTCCTGCAACTAACTCACTGTAGCTTTTATCAAACTAACAGGAGGAAATAGTGCATTTGTTGGGGACTATTTTCAGTGGCGGATTAAGATACATCAGGCTTTGGTTCACTCACGGTACCTGTTCGTAGATACTTCCACTGCTGGTCCTGTAATATTACAGAATTAGAAACTTTAACCTTACGAACCCATTTTTCAGTAAGAAGAGCGGCAAGCTGAAGACGGGCTACAAGCGCGACTTCGTGAACCTGGGCTGCGACGTGGACTTCGAGGGTCCAATCATCCACGCTGCCGCTGTGCTGGGCTACGAGGGCTGGCTGGCCGGCTACCAGATGGCCTTCGACACGGCGAAGTCCAAACTGGCCCAGAACAACTTCGCCCTCGGATACAGGGCCGGGGACTTCCAGCTGCACACCAATGTGTGAGTGATTTTGCACGTCAGATTCAGGTCACTAGTCGCGGGGAGGACCGACCCTGTGGGGGGGGTGGGTGGTCTCTGGTGGCTCAGCAGGGAGCTTTGAACACTTTGAGTTGGGGGTTGGAGACGACACATTTTTAGCAGAAAGACTTTTAAAAGTTTAAAAGATGGACGTTAACCAGGCAGGGTGAGTCTCAATGAAAAGAGGCTCTCAAGTTGCATTATGGGAATTGTAGGATTCATCATTCTTGCAGTTTATCCCATGATAGTTGGACTACAACTCTTTCTCTTGTTAGTTCTTCCAGCTTTATGGAAGCGCTGGTTTCAATACAAACGTTCTATGTGTTTTAGGAAGTAGAAGATTGGTAATATTTTGTACTTTCTTTCCCAACTTTTTTTTTTGTGATCAAAGCTTTGGCCACCGGAATCATCATTTTTAATTATTATTTTTAAAAGAAACTCACGAAAGACGTAAAACCACACAAAGAAAAGCAAGAATCAGAGGAAAGTTTGAAAATCAAAAGTTTTATAGATAGATATCCGTAAATATCTGACACCACTACAGGCATCACTTCTCCTGCCATGTGCTCAGTATATTAAGAAATAATGTATCTCAGTATTACTATGATTAAGATGTTGAACCCCTGAAGATCCCGGGGAGTAAAGGGTCTGCAGGATCTGGTCTCTGAAGTCTGTCTTTTCCCTCTCAGTAACGATGGGACCGAGTTCGGCGGCTCCATCTACCAGAAGGTGAACGACGAGCTGGAGACGGCGGTCACTCTGGCCTGGACCGCCGGCAGTAACAACACTCGCTTCGGCATCGCTGCCAAATACAAGCTGGATAAAGACGCCTCTCTGTCTGTGAGTGCTCCAACTATTCGTTTCCGACACCGAGCCTCAAAACGATTCTTGTCGTTTGTTTCATGTCTCGTCGTGTTTCAACCCGCAGGCCAAAGTAAACAACGCCAGTCTGATTGGAGTCGGCTACACCCAGAGCCTCCGGCCAGGTAGGCTCTCGTCAACGCAAACGTCTTGTTCAGAGTCACAACCGTTGTCAACCGTGTCCATGTGAACACAGCAAAGTATCTTACCTGACCACTAGGTGTCCTCGTAGCTAAGAGCAGATTATGTCATCAGTCACCTTCTGCACGTCTGAACACGTTTCATCCTTCGACAGGAAGATTCACCTCATGGCTGGTTTCACTCAGCTGTCCAGCAACGGATACTAACGGATTATTTAATATATATTTCATATTAATTAACAAAGTGTGGAACACATTCGAGCCTGATGAACAATCTAACATGATGTTTTGTTTGTTTTGTGCATACGGCCCCAGATTTGAAGTGTTTAATGTACGAAACAAAGAAAAAGAAAGAAGATTATCAAAATGCCAAACCACTTGTTTCTGAGATGTCCCTGCTCTTGAAGAGAATCAGGTCTTAAAGTGTTGAATTTAGTTTCCTAAAAAAGGCTTTAGAAGGTGAACTAAAAAGACACATGTTCTCTTTCCTGCCGCAGACAGTAACACTACTTATGAATGTATAATAATGTTATTCAGACACAGTCTCTACGGCAGCGAACTGTATCAAAAACTGAAATACAAACCTTAAATTGATCCTTTACTAATTGGTTAATCCATGAATCCATTTTCTGCAGCTCTGGACCAGGTCACTTTAATTTAATACATCACTGTGAATTATTGTCGTGAACTGCTGAGAGAAATGTGATATACATGTCAATCAATCCATGTACTTAGTAGATAATTGTATTTACATACATCCGTATCGTCTCTCCTGGTTTTCCTTCGTACTTCGTACTTTAAAAAGTCTTGAACTGAACTTGGTGGACCCTGCAGAAACCCTGTTTTGTGTCTCTGCAGGTGTTAAGGTCACCCTCTCAGCCCTGATCGACGGGAAGAACTTCAACGCCGGCGGACACAAAGTCGGCATGGGCTTCGAGCTGGAGGCATAAAGGGGGACGACTCGGACCCACCAACAAAGATATAAAAAAAAAAAGCCCTGATCCACATCGCCACACACTCCTCTCCCCCCCCACCACCACCACCACCACCATCATGTAGCTTCTCTCCGGACTCACCCACCCGTTCACACACTTCCTGAGCTTTTCTGACAGTAATAGTCGAGTCTCAGCTTCATGAGAGGAGCTGTGAGGTTGCGTGTTGATCCTGAAACTGACGGCACGTAGTTGTGGATTATTAGCGTTTTTATGGTCATTAAAGTGACACTATTTATTTCCCCCGTAGGTCTTGGATGAAGTAGTCGTCGGTGTAAACGTGCAGCTCTTTGAAGCTTCTGTATTCAGTCGTTCCCGCCTTCCTCAAAGCATGCGAGAATGAGAACGTGGACGCAGAGCTGAAGGTGTCTCTCTGTCCTTTTTCTTTTGAACGCGTTCGGCTGTGTTGTTGCGATCTGCGGACCACATATTAACGTTTTGACGCAACGCATTTCATGAACGCGCGGCTGACGTATTGAAGTGGTTTTAGTTGAGAGGTGAAGACTCCTGCTTTGACCGAATGAAGGATATTTAAAACTGTTAGCTTGCGTCGCTTCACAGGAACAACGAGTCTGTTCAGATGCTCCGAAATGATCTTAACGTCCTTTTGTGACTTCTTGTGTCGGTAGGTGAAACCAATGTAGTGGAATCTTCTGGTAGCTTCTGTAGTTAGTTTGCATTTCTACAACGTTGTTTTCATCTGTCTCGGCAGTCACGAAGAGACGGAGAATATTTTGCATCTGCTCGTATCGTCTCGTAGGTATCTCGGCTGTTTCCTCATGTTGCTGCACTCGTTGCTGTCGGTGCTCTCCTCAGATCTGTACGTGAACTACAGCTGATTGTCCTCTAAGTGATTCCAGTCAAAACACTTAATAGGAGTATATGAGAGGTTGTCGTGTCCCACATGACTTTCCGATTTATTTTTTTTTTTTGCAATCATGCATCAAAATGTGTTTTTGTTTTTTTCTCCATCTAATTGTGTCGTCATGATTATGAAGCTCATGTTTCTTTGTCACTTAGACACTGTACCTCTTTTTTTTTTTTTTTTTTCCAACGTCAATTAAGGGAATTCTAATAATAAAAAAAAACATTCAAAACACTGTCGGAGAGTTTTTTTTTCTCGTCTAAATATGGTGACAGACAAAAGAGTGCCACGTTATCCCACAGCTGGGTTTAAATGGTGTCTTTAATTTCAAGGGACTCCACGTTAAAGTTCATATTAGAAATATAAACTGAATACAGCACATTCATACGACATATTCATGACTCATTCAATGCCATCAGGTCAATGAGACATTTCATCTTAATGCTCCTGCAGCTCTGTGGTGACTTTAACTTCATTTCTTCCCATGTGAGCATGTAGAATATCTGTCTTAATAAATAAACTCGTGAGATGTCCCGTGAGCTACTAGCAACTTCCCATCTGCAGGTCGACGGCAGAATCAAAGCGTACATAAATATGATTGCAGTTCTTATACTGTATATTATTTAAGTCAAATTCACAGACGTATACGTTGTAGATTGTGTAGAAATATATATACTATAATACAGACTTGCACTAGCATTAATAAAGGTCACGCTGCGTCACATTTGACACAGAAAATGTTAGTAACCGACACATTATACACATCTGAACTTCCCTTAAAGGTGAATGAATACTGGTCTCACTCGTGGACTGTCTGGTTGAGCTGCCTCATGTAGTCTAGCTGTGAAATATGTCTTAAAGGGCCAAATCATGAAAATACGTATATTCTCAGTGACCTCCAGTGGTGTCCAGCCGGCTTTCATTTGTCCAGGTTTTTAAATATCTGTCTTTGAGATTCATTCAATTCAGTTTGAGAAATGCTAAATGCTAACGAGCAGGTATGTTTACCGTGCTCAACATCTTAGTTTAACGTGTTAGCATGCTAACATTTGCTAATTACCGCTCATACCGGTCATAAAGCAAAGTATGGAAAGTTCAGGGATTACTGAAGTTACTTTTCTTGAGGGGGGGGACATGACGTCATCAGCAGTGTGTACTGAACTACAGATATCTCAAAATCTGGTCAAATAAAAAACCTAAACTATCTGCACGGCTCGACACCACTCGAGGTAAGAGGGTGAAGTGGCCCTTTAAGTTTGTGGACCAGCGTTTTTCAAACCTCTTCACAGGATTCACGCCAGTCCTTTTGTTTTTTTTTTCCACTCTCACAAAACCCTTGAGAGCTTCGGCTCTGAGTTGTATCATTCAAGTTTCCTAATAACCTTTTACTCACTTCTCACGCAGTATTTCTTCATGGTTTAAAGAATGTGAAACATCCAAAACGTTTCCTGCAGAGGATTTCACAGCAGGTTGACCTTGGCCACCACTTGTTTGCAGCCTGTCCGGGAATATTCGCGCCCCCCTACCTCGGGGTAGTACTCGATCTCCCCCGCGAGGCGCTCTATGTTGGTATGATCCGGGTAGAACCCCTCTCGAGTCATTTCATCCAGGAAGCACTCCATCACGTGACCTTTCTCCAAAAGGCCCAGAGGTAAGACGTCAGCTTCTGTCCACAGCAGGTGAAGCTTCTCCAGACTGTTGCGTAATATTGGAGTCAGCTCTTTTACTAGGTTACTATGACGACCAGATGCCGTCAATGCCATAGAAATACTCGACGAGTTGTGTAGCATGTGTTTGGTGATGTGCGCGTGACCCAGATTGCTCAGGAACAGGTAGACAGCGTTCAGGTACTCGTTGGACTGTTTGGAGGCCACCAGCTGCCACAGCGCGTCCAGGATCTCGTCGTGCATGTGCTCGGCCTCGTCGAAGATGAAGAGCGGGATCTTCTCCTCCTCCTCGGCTCGTTCAACCATCTCTGAGATGACGGCGGAGAGGTCGCCGGCGCACTTCAGGGCGTCGGCCTCCTGGGGACAGTGGTGGAGGACGTAGTACTGCAGCACCAGCGTGTCCCCCACCACGGAGCGGAAGTGTCCGGCCAGGAGGCGTCCCAGGTGGCTCTTGCCCACCCCGCTGGGGCCGTGCAGGGACACCACCAGGGGCTTGTTGTGGACGTAAGTGGACAGGTAGTCCTTCAGGTGGGACAGCAGACCCTCCACCGCCCCCTGCTGCCCAAACACCTCTCTCCTCAGGGTCTTCTCCAGCCCCTCCAGGTCGTACCGGAGAACGTGGTCGTCGAGGTTCTCTATGGCGTTGTAGACCTGGAGAGAAACACGAGACAGATATTAAGAGCTGCGTCCCACCTCAATACTGCATATGAATTATAGACAGTGCTGATCTTTATAGAGCTGTTCATGTGGTCGGTATACAAGGAATCAACACACTAAGCTGTTCCATACAAACAGGAAATGTGGAGTCACTGACAGTGACTCAACAAAGACACAGCAAGATGTCTCTCCAGAAACTTGATAGTTTTCTGAGGTCTTCCTGGAGACGTTTCACCAACTTCCAAAACAGTTTTTTTCCCCCAGTTGTGAGCAGCACACTCAATAATAGTCTCACAGATCGACCAATTGTCTAAAACAATTTAAAAAATAAAATCTACACTTAGAAAAAGCCTAAAAGTGAAGAGGTAACCAGCAGCAGAGGGGACATTTGACAGTGACCGTTTCTAAATGGGCCTTGAAATCTGTCTGGTTCCTTTCTGCAGAACTGGAACCCTTTCCTTACTTTATTTCACCGAGACATGCTAACAACATGCTAGCAGCTCTGTGAGGCTGTACTTAGGCACAGTGGTTCTTTGAGCTACATGCTAACATCAGCAGGCTAACATGCTGATGGTTAGAAGGCCATGTTTACCTATTTTAGCTTAGCATAACACCATGCTAACAATAGCTAATTATCAATTATCAATGTATTGATAATGAATATCCAACGACGATTTAAATGCAGATACTTTTTTTAAAAAAGCTAATAAAAAGCAAATCTCTGGGGTTTGTGGATCATCAGACGACAGCTGATGGGATCCGAGATTACATTTCTTTTTACCTGCATGAGACCAAAGCATGCTCAAACGTGATTGGTCAATACTACTCGCACTACAAATGGACTACAAACAGAAACCAGAACACTTCCGATACCAAACTCTCGTCCCTTGCCTTCAGATGCTGCATTGATATGCAGATATCTCGATGCAGTGATGTAGAAGTGTACTCCCGGCTGTGTCAGTACACTGTGACCTAATATTCAACACATCATCCACAGCCGACTCATCGCGTTACCTGGATGAAGACGATGGCGAACAGCAGGTACAGGCAGTACTTGGCTCGGCTCTGCTCCTGCTTCGGCGGGGGCCGGCACCCCCCTCTGTTGGGAAACAAAACCCGTTTCCTCCTCCTCCTCTTTTTCTTCTGAGGGACGGAGGACGACTGGGCGGGGAAGCTGGAGGGCGTGAGTCCGTCGAAGGTGAAGATCCTGGGGCTGGTTCTCGTGGGGGCCCCTGCGATGGCCCCTGCGATGGCCCCTGCTGCTCCCAGCCCCAGGGCCATCTCCTGACGTCTCTTCTTCATGGCCTGGTACTTCTGTTTGATGCGTATGACGGCGTGCAGAGACGAGGAGAAGCTGGACAGACTGGGGGCCGGACTGTCCCTGTGTTTTTCATCTCTTTCTCCACCCCCCTCCACCTCTCCGTTCATCTCTTCCTCCATCTCTCCCTCTGTTTGAGAGGCCGAGGCGCTGCTGTCCTGGTCACTCATCTGCAGAGAGACAGAGACATCAGATATTGATTATTGATGGTAATAACAGGCGAGTACTAACACAACCAGCTTTACCCACATTAGAGACTAAAAGTCAGGATATTTCAGCCTCTTCTGCACCAGTTTTGATTGTTTCAGTCTAACCATCCTTCCTCTCTGTTATCTAAGCATGTGTTTCTCAACATCCTGGCCAACGGGGCTGGTACTAACAACCACAAACTGATGTTAGATATATATATATATACACACACATATATATTGCTGAGAAAGGCCGGGCGTCTCTGGCAGCCAACTTCAGAGGAGTGTGTGAAATAGTTGTAGCTGCAACACCACACTCAGTTATTTCCTCTTGTTACATGTCTCTGCTTTATCTCTGCAATCACACCTATTTTGTAATTTATAGCTTTAATCTGATTGGTAGATTTCCACGTGGACCTAACACAGTTTTTCCAGGTAAAGAGCTGCTGATTTCCTTCAAACATGATATTCAAATCAAGTAATTGAGAGTACTTTGGACATGTTCCTGCAGAAAGAAGGAAGTGCAGGAACATTCGCTGGCCTGTCCTGCAGAATAACTCCGCCTGTGTAAATGCACACTAGTGAGCTTTGTAACAGCTTTTGCATGTAACATACATGCGTCATCTTGGTCGATGTATCTACAACTGACTCACAGTCTCCGGGTTAGTTTGCAGATTTATGCACTATTGTACGATCTGCAGAACTACAGATTAAAGACACTCTGAATGTGAAATCATGCTGGTTTCACACTCGTCTTGGTGTTTCAAAGGACGCAGTGTGAGTGTCTGGTTTCCTCAGAAAAGAAGGAACTATCAGTTACACCCAGAGGAGGTCAACAACAAAATGTGCCACATACAAATGAACACAATCAATACTCCAGTCAATTATTCATTAGACGTTTAGTTCTGTTCCTGGCACAGCAGGGAGGAACAGCACCAAACCCAATGCAAAATGAGCACAATTTAAGCATTGTGTGAATGTGATCAGAGTCAGATATTATTCTTGGCACAGACGCGGCGTCATTTCTGGTTAAGTTATAAAACTCTTGTGTGACCGAGCCTCTTTTTCTTCAGCACAAAAGAATTCTGCAAAGCACTCGGGGAGGGGGTGGGGGGGGGGAGAGAGAGACAGTATCAGTGCTTTATCTGCCTCTTAGCTTTCTTTTCACATGCGGGGACCTGAAAGCACCGGCTGCATACCAGACATTTTAGACTTGTTCAGCACAAATCCCCTCTTCAGTGACCCCTCTTCCCTGAATGCTGTGTGAGTTTTGGTTGCAAAAACATGAAGAAACTTAAAAGACTCACAAAGAGACACAAGCAGCAGGTTTAGTGGCTTTCTTAAAAAGGTTTTCTTGTGAGTGGAGCTTCACTGATTTTTCACACAGAACACAGAACAGGTAGTGAACTACCACTTCACGCCCAGCTGCACACACACACACACACACACACACACACACACACACATATTCTTCAGCCTGCAGGTTGTGTCTGCAAAACAAGGAGAGAATGAAAACTCAGAGTAAAAACATGCAAGAAAAAACTGTTTTCGTACCTCCAATGTGGCTGAAGTCTTTGCAGAGAGAAGTCACGTTTGTGTAGGTTTAGTCCATAGTTCAGGAGTGGAGGACGCAGAGAACAGCCCCACAGAGAGCAGCTCCACTCAGGAAGGGCCCTCCCATCTGCCTATCTAACCTCCAAACCCTGTTCTCAGCTGCTCCTCCTCTTTCTTCCTCTTTCTTCCTCTTTTATTCTCTCCGTCTTCTCTCAGTTTCTGGAAGCGTTCGACACATTACGCCACGCTGGCTTCATTTAGCAGCTATTAACTTTCACTTGTGCCTTTTGGAAACAGCTCAAATCCACTTCCAGCTCTTTGTTTTCCACCTTGTTCTGTCACCAGCGCTGCTGAAAGAGTCTTCGTGGTTATATCGAGTAACACAGGAAACGAGATAAAACACAACTTATCTAACAAGAAACCAAAATGTAAGATAACCGCAAACTTCCATTTCTCAATAACTCGCTCTGATCAAGGTGCCCTGTTTATGACCCAGAGGTAGAAAGTAACTACACAAAGTACATTTACTCGAGTAATACTTCTACTTCACCACATCTCAGATGGAAATATTGTACTTTTCACTCCACTACATTTATCTGGCGGCTGTAGTTACTTTGCACATCATCAGTTAATAAAACATGATGGACTGGATCAGAATAAACTGGCCAACAGTATATAAAGTGGTTCAATCAGCTCAACCAGCTGCATTAAAATGCTTCATGTATTAGTCCAATGAGTCAGACAGGAGCCATTCTGCTCCATCATTTTACTGTAGATACATAAGAACATGTTGATGATAATACTTGTGTACTTTCTCTTGAGGAAGATTTTGAATGCAGGACTTTTTTTTTTTAGCCACGCTAGCGGCGGTCCAGACTGAAATACCTCAACAATGTTCGGATGGGTTACCATGAAAATGCTGTACAGACATTCATGATCCCCAGAGGAAAAACCTAAACTTTTCATCTAGCGCCATCATCAGTTTGCACCAGCTGTACTTTGTGTTTACTGCTAATTGGCTAATGTTGGCATACTAATGCGCTAAACTAAGACGGCGAAGACTGCAAACATCATGCCTGCTAAATATGTTAGCACGCTGACGGTAGCATTTAGCTCGATTTTTCAAATGGCAAACATTAGCCGCTTCCAGCTTCTCGAATGTGAGGATTTGCTGTTTCCTTTGCTTATTAAATGACAGGAGAGAGAATATATTTTTGGGGGGTTTTGGACTGTTGGTCGGACAAAACAAGCAAATTTGAATAGTGTAAATTTTTTGTGTTCAAACAAAAAGATGAAAATCGACTGTTAGCTGACTTTAAAGGCCGGGATATGAATAGAAAACCAAGAGTTGTGGCAAATGTTTGCACAACTGTTGAATGTAACTGAGTACATTTACTAAAGTGCTGTCATGTGCAATTTTGTTGTACTTGTATTTTACTTGAGTATTTCCATTTTATGCTACTTCACACTTACACCGTACTACAATTCAGTGAAAATTTTTTACTTTTAACTCCACTCCATTTATTTAACTTCAGTTACTATTATTGATAATAATAATAATCGAACTAGCTCCGCCTTCACCAGCTGCAGCGTTGCAGTGCTGAACACGTGAACACGCTGAGCTGCGATCATCTCTGTACACAGTTTACTTTCAACGAGCTGCTGTAAGTAAACTGTTGATGTTGTGTCAGGAGGGAGGGATTAGTCACATGACGGCGCCCCCGGGGCAGATGTGGAGTCAGTCAGCGACTACACTAACAACGCAAGCTGCACTTTGATGCTACAGATGAGCACATTAGTTTCTTTTAGCACGAGTACGAGGGCGGGGGGGCAGTTTCCCATGACGTTCTACGTGACTCATTTGAAAAGCTCATCGGTTTGCCTCAAAACAACGTGAAGAACTTTAGAAAACTATTTATTGAACGTTGGAGCAGCATTTCAGAGCCAACAACGACAACTGAAATTGAGATTTAATGGCAACAAAAAGAAAATGCACTGCTAACTGGACAAGTGAGCTGGCCAGTCAGCCATAACACACACACACGAGCCACATCCTTTTTTTTTTATTGATGTAGCTCCTGTAACAGCACAGACGACGCTACAAAACTACAAATCAGTTCTCAGAAAACAAACTGACATGTAAAGTGACAGTTTCTCTCTGGCACATCGGGTAGATTCAGCTCTGTTTCTCCTCGTCAGCTTTTTGGTAAACGCACTTGTTTTCTTGCCGAGAGTTAGACGAGAAGATCGATACCGCTCTCATATCTGTCAGTTAGCTTAGCTTAGCATAAAGAAACTGGGGGAGAGAGCGCCAGGCTAGCTGTTTCCCCCCGTTTCCATTCTTTATGCTAAGCTAAGCTAACAGTCTCCTGAAAATGTTGGACTCTTTGATCTCAGGTGGAAAAAAAGGATCTCTCGTCGTGACTTTGTCTACCTGCCGAGTGTTAACGTCCTCGTGAGCCAACTGGCTGATAAAAACACCAGCAAGTCCAGTTCTTCTTAAGGTCTTTGGGGTTCATCTAAAGCTTTGACACGAAGTTAAAACTGTTTAACTACCTCATGAAACTAAAACAAAAGTAGTGAACAGATCGACCTCATCGCGTCATCTCGTTCACGTCTTCTCCTCCATCAGGGGTCGTCCCTCTAAGGTCATATATCTGATGATCCCTCCAATGTTTCCACAATATGTCGTGGGCTCAGTTCTTTGTATACAGGACAGATGTCAGATGTACAGGCTCAGAAAACATGACCTAGATCAGTGGTTCCCAACCTTTCAGCTGGAAGAAGCATTTAGATCCTTCAAGTGAAAGTAAAGTAAAAAAAAAGAAGTGTACTTTAGTATGAAAGTGTCAGCAGCAAAATGTAAAGTATCCAAAGTAAAAGTACTCTGGATTATTATCACTGATGCATTAACCTGTGAGGAGCATTTTAACGTTGCAGCTATTTAATTAAATGTGTATAAAGGTTTATAACTGAACCAATGATCATTGATTAATCTGCAGATTATTTTCTTGATTAAATCAATTAATTGTTGAATTGTTTAATATTCAAATTCACTAGTATTTAATGACAAATAAAGCAGCATTATCAAAATAGCTGCCTATTCATTTTCTGTCACTCGACTAACTGCATTAGTTAAAATACTGGAGTAAAAGTACAAGTACCACACAATAGTACTTCAGTACAATAATGGAGTAAATGTGCTAAGTTGTGTTTGACCTACTAGTTTCAGTCAGAACACCTGAGTCAGGTGTCACAGCTGACTCAGGTCGGTGGGAGGAGCCACCTGTCACAGCTGACAGCTTATTGGTTGTTGTGGCCATAAATAAACTAAAGCTCCGCCTCACTTTGCAATCCAAATGTAGTTTATTTTTTAGTTTATGTGTGGAGATATATATATATATATTATATTAGAAGTACCCCCTGAGGTAAAAGTACCTCTGGTTGGGAATCACTGACCTCGATAACACGGGGTGGGGGGGGGGGGGGGGGTGTTAAACATGCTTCCTGTCCCTCCCTAACAGCTTCCTGTCAGAGGGCATGAGTTGGCTTCTGTTTTTCCAACATCGATCAGAAAAAGCAACATTAGCGGTCATCTTCGTCGTCCTGACTCATCTTCAGTGTTAGTTTTGGAAACTATTCAGAAATCATGTTCATAAAAACATTTCAGCATTTTACTTTAGATAACAGATAAAAAGGATTTAGGAAAACACGACAAAGTCTGGTCATAACTCTCCTTTACACAAAGCAAACGTTTGTCTTCGTCCAGCTCTCACAGCGACGTCTTTAGACTTTAAAGACGTATAAAGACGTCAGACAGACGCTGATAAGAAGTACTACTACAGGGTATCAGACTGGGCACAAATGAACATCATTTTGATCAAATAAATATTCATGACCAAAATAGATTCTCTTTAGATTTGGAAACAACAGATTTACATCACACAGTTGAGTTGCTGTGTCTTTAATGTTCTCCACTTCTCTTCTTGCGGGAGCTACATTACGTTAAGGTGGGAAGCTGTGCAGGTAAATATTATCACTATTTACTGGTCAAGAAGTTGAGCCTCTGCTATCGAGCCTTCGTGTCTCCTCCGAGCGCTTTCATTGACGTAGACGCATGTTAACAACAGGACAGCCATGAACACGTGTCCACGCTGAGAGGCAGCGAAAGTTTCTAGTGTGTTCCAGTAGATTTTACTTCCTTTGCCTACTTCCTCTTCCTGCCCCGGCCTCTCCTGCCTCTGCCAGACGAGGGTCCGGCTCCTGCCGAGCCCAGAGCGCCGTCCGACGGGCTGGCTCCGATGTTGATCTGTCCCTCCTGGATTTCACTGCGAGCCTCCGGAGGCAGGTGTTCGATCTGCTGCTGCGCCTCCAGATAAAACATCACGTCTCTCAGCTGCTCCTGCAGCTCTCCTATCGCCACGTCCTTACGGTCGCCTGGAGGACAACGCCACGCAAAGAGATGGGAAATACATCACATCCAGCAGTTACAGAGCAACATGATCCTGAATCCATGTGACAATGAAGCGCTGAGAGAACAGTCAAGATAAACAATGAGCTGAAACTCTACAAAGCTCCGTCAGAACCGAGAGGAGGTTCATCACTACGAGCCTTCGTCTTCACATCATCATTTGACGCTTTAATATATCAGAAGGAAGCATCACCCAGTTACTGATGGATGTCCAGCTCCCTTAACTCATAAACCCAAGTTAACAGTACAAACCCTTTGCTTGACACACTTCCATGATATATTCTATATTATATAGTCTATACGCCCCCTCACTGCTGGCCTCGGGGTCTCTGCAGCCACACAGCTGTGTGAACTTTCTGTCGACTCAAGAGACTGAAATAAACATTTAAACTCTCTCTTGCACTTACATCCTGTATGGTGTTCAGATCTTAGAGGGAAACGACGCTGCGGCTGCCTCATCAGATTATTTTACAGAAACACTGCGATAGTTTGTGCACCAGAGCGCACTGACAGCTTGATGCTTTTTAGCCGCGTTAGCAGCGAAGCTGCAGGGATGGAAATGTTGGCCGGTCGCTCCAGACTGAAACATCAACAACTATCAGACGGACCGCCATGAAATGTGGTTCAGACGTTCATGTTGAACTGTAATAACTTGGTTGATCCTTTGACTTTTCAACTAGCGCCATCATCAGGTCGCCTTTTTAACATTTGGTTTATTTGGACTAAACTCCTGCAAAACTGATGACAAATGTTAGCATGCTAACACGCTAAACTAAGATGGTGAACATGGGAAACATTACACCTGCTAAACGCCAGCATGTTAGCATGTTGACGTTAGCATGTAGCTCAAAGCACTGTCTTAGATCTTCGATCTTTGTCACAAGACTTCATTAATCACCTTTATCGTTTATGTCAAGACACGCCGACATGGTCAAATGAATGGTTCTGATGTAACAGTGAAGTTGTTAAAAGAAGAATAATGAAGTTCTGACTTCCACGTGTGTCTTTTGCCGCCCAAAACAAGAAATCTTCTGGAAAACCTTCACAGTGCAGTGCAACGGAAGCTAAACTCTGACTGCAGTCACTTAAAAATAACACACACTTCACTCCCGTGTGAACAGGAAACATGTGGTAACTATAAAAGCGTTTACATCGACTCCAACAGGACGCACATACGGAGCTGTGGACGAAACTCTCAGATCCCGCTCATCAAAACAAGTGAAATGTCACAAAGTGTGCGAGTGCCTCCCACATAAACACATGCAGCTGTGAACACTTGTTTAAACAATCCTCATCCTCAGAGCTGAAGGAAAAATACAGGTATGTCTAAACTGCAGGCCCAAAGTTTCCATTCAGACCTCCAGCCTGACATTTGCGTTGCCCTCGGGGCAGAGTGGAGAGGAAAACCTTCCAGGGCTGAAATGTCAGTGTGAGTTGCTCTCATGATGGTGGTGGAAGCACTTGTTAGGTAACTCTTACAAAGATTCTGAAGAGTTTCTTTAACTTCTGCGCTTCCTGCAGCCACAAACGGCTTGCTGTCCAGCTGAAATTTGTTTATGATTTGCAAATATTACCGTGTAAAAGAGGAAGTACAAAATGACTGCTGGCAAGAACAAAAATAACCCGTGTAGCTTCAGGCACGTATGACCCTTTATCTACGGGAGTTCTGCCATATTCTGAGCTGTGCTGATTAAACCAGCGACAGACCAGCTGACGAGACCAGTGCGGTACGTCGAGACGTCCCGACCCCGATCTTATTTTAATGGATCAGGATCAGCTGTTCTCCTCAGCGTCGGCCCGCAGTGTGAACACGTGTGTAAAAATGATTCTACATTTATGTAAATATAACTGGATTGGACTCAAATCAGCAGATACCAAACAGTAAGGGACACATCTTGTGGTATGTTCTCCTATGAAGATATTACTATCAATACATGTTGATATTTACAGCATTTAAACACTGAAAACTATTGTGTTGCTGACTGACCGGCTGCCCCCCCCTCACCCCCCCCGTCCCTCTCTCACCGCTCTCCTTTCCTTTGCGTTCCTCCTCTGCCAGCTGGGACTGCAGCTGCGCCTGATTGGCTCTCAGACAGCGGTTCATCTCCTGCTCCTCCTTCAGCTCTTGGCTCAGCTTCACCACCCGACTGCTCAGCTGAGTGCACCTGAACACACCAGACACAGAGCACCTGAACACACCAGACACAGAGCACCTGAACGCACCAGACACAGAGCGGCTGAGTGTCGGCAGGTTCTCCCTCAGACTCGTCGCTGGAAGTCTTGAAGGATTTACGACGACGTGGCTCTGCTGTAATAAGCCTCAGCTTTCCGTTAGAACACTTTAAACAGCCGGCATTTTAACTTGTCAGAACAGGAAAAGCAGATGTGGCACTAACGATGTTAATGTGAGCATGCACAATACAAAAGCCCTGGGACTGACGCACCTAATTAATGTCATCAATTACACCTGTGCTTTACCTGTCTGGACGAGTCAGACTGTCTGCTGGGAAAAATGCTGCACCGCTGCACAGAAATACGTCTAAAATACGAGTCAAATCACACTGACTCTGTCTTCAGTTGGGATATTCTGTCCCACTTCATTGTCCCAATTAAAACAAACAGTGGCGGTTGAAACATCCCTCTGTAGTCTGAAATAAGGCTGAACACCCGGCGTAAAACACCTGGGAGATGCTGGGTGTGTTCAAATACAGAAGAATATAACTACAACTTACTTTTAATTACTTTACTTCCCAATACTTTTAAAGCGTATTTGAATCTTTTAGCTGTCTTCTGTAAAACACCTTGAGCTGCATTTTGCTTTTATTAAAGACGCCTTCTCCGAAAATCTTCAACGCTTCCACGCAACTACAATAGATTACACTAACAGACTTTTTTACAGTAAATCTCACGTCACATCATCACCGTTTCTTTATACTGTGAACATTTTGCACATCCTTTTCATTTTAAAATATATGTTTCTATTTCATATTCATGCCTCTTGACTTTTACAGTACTTTTCTTTTGTCTTACTTTGTTTATTTTGACTGAGAGCGACGCGTCAGTCTTCACCTACTTTTTCTCGATGCCCTGCTTCTCTTTGCTCATGTCTCCGAACCGTCGCTCCAGGTTATCACAGCGCTCCAGGGTCTCCTTAAATTTAGCCTTCATGTTGTTTATCTGACGGAGATAGAAGACACATTTGATCAGAAACCAAAAACAAGACAATAAAGTGGAAGCTATTCAGAGACTTCAGCTCTCAGCACCTCCTCTGCCGTCTCCTTCTCCAGATGAACGATCTTATTCTCCCAGTAAATCCTTTGAGACTCCAGTTGACTCGTCAGCAGATACGAGTACTGCACACATGGAGAATTCATTACAACATTTCAGTCTTGATTTAACAAACAAAGCAACAAAAAACTAAACGCTCACCTCCAGTTGAAGTGCATCGATTTTCTCAGCGTGGCAGGTGTCGCCCTCACATTCATACTGCACCATCTTCCCGTCAGTCTTACTGGCCACCAGCCGATGCACGTAGTTATCTGTAACCACACAGATCACCGCGGGCCGCTCACTTAGAGAGACAAAAACCTCCACAAACATCATGGAAAGGTCATCCCACCGGATTAAAGCTCAAACAATCAACTCATATCTAGATGCCGTCATTGTTTGTTTGCTGGTTCTTTAAGGATTTGCTGCTTTATATTACTGTTCAGACAAGACAAGCAATCTGAATACATCACATCTGGCTCTGGGAACTAACAAAAGGTCATTTTCTCTATTTTCTGACATTTGGTTGACCACATGGATTAACTGAGAAAATAATCTCTACGTTGGATCCCATTTGACATCTCTGGGTGAGAACATGGCGTCAAAGGAAGGTTTGATAACCTGCAGATGGGAGAAAATTATCCCCCAATATTTTCTTTAGATGTTTTCTTTATTCACGACTTAAAGCTGCATCAACATTGTTTCCAACATTATTCTGACTGTAATGTGAAGGGGACTGCTTACCATAATATATAACCTCCAGTGACTTTTAACCTCCTTTAGCTCCATGTTTTGGTCGTGTGGCACGTTTACTGTATCGATCATCAGCCTCGTTCACCTGCTTACATTCATTAAGTGGCCAGAAACACGACTTGTACCTCCACCAGGTCCAGGATCAAGACTGAACTCTGAATCTTGACTTATGAGCCAACATGGACGAGAAGTCCTTAAAGAGCTCGGAGGAATAGAGATGCGGGGTGTGCTGGCAGACATCTGTTTGCTAACACATTAACTTTATAAAGGTTGTGATTAACAGACTGTTTAGGTATTCTTCTGCCCTCTAGTGGCCGACATTGATTAAAGCAGCTAAAACAGCCATAAACTGCAATTTACTATGACCATCCCGTGCCTGTTCACACAAACATCCACACGAGTTCAGTACCTCCTGCGTAGTCCCAGACCCGGTGGTTGGTGAGCTGCATAGCGTAAGTATGCTGTGTTTCCTCGAAGTGCTTGTAGGCATGCCGGCTGACGTAGCGTCCGCATCCGATGTGCCCGCAGATCAAACAAATCCACAGGTTCTACAGAGAAAAGAGCGACGAGGTGAGACAAGGTTCGGTCACAGACAAAAGCTGAAGTGAACTAAAAGAAGATCCAGAGTTAGTTAGAGATCAGTTACCTCCTGCACGCCACACTCAAAGCACTTGTTCTCTTCCACTGGTTCTGGTGTTTGACAGTACCTGCACACAGGACACCTGGAAACAGAGCACACATTCATCTATTGTCTAACCTGCGTGCAGAGGTCCTTTGTGAACCAGAAGAATGCATGTAAAGAGGGGGACAGACACAAACAACACATGACATGAAGCCCGGAGAAACAACCAGCGGACTAAGAATCAGGTGAGAGAGCATGTGATGTGAAGGTTCTTTTATTTATGTGGTTTTATATTTAAATCAATCTCATGAACTGTTGGCAGTGTGGCGTGTGTGTGTGTGTGTGTGTGTGTGTGTGTGTGTGTGTGTGTGTGTGTGTGTGTGTGTGTGTGTGTGTGCGTGTGTGTGTGTCTACACAACTCACGAGGCATCTTCCCACCGCTGGAGACACTGGCTGTGAAAGCTGTGGTTGCAGAGAGTAGTGAGGATGCCGTTAACGGACTCGTCCATCCTCTCCAGGCACACGGTGCACTTTGGCAGCTCGGTCAGCTCCATCACCGGCAGACTGGCTCCCTGAGGGGGGGGGGGGGGCAACAATCAAAAACCAAAACATATTCAGTTTACAACGATAAAAAAACAGAGCAAGTCCTCACATTGTCTCACACATCTGCCTGAAAAACGACCCTTTAAATCAACTGATTATCAAAATTGTTGCTGATTATTTTTCTGTTTACTGTTTAATCGACTAATTGCTAATTGCTCTAGCAAATGGTTACATTTTAAGAATAAATTGGGGGGTCTGTTCTTAAAGACTGATTAGAGAACCACCGGAGAATGTGTGTATTTACCTCTTCAGACTTTATAACCTCTGCCCGCTCCACGTAGACCAGCTGGCACACTGCGTCCTCTATGGAGTTGAACTGGCGGCCATTACACGCTGTGTAAAAGCTGTCTGCGTCTGCCTGAACGAAGACAGAGAAGAAAAAAAGCAGCATTAAATCAGACAGTGCCTATGGTCGGAAATATGCTACGAGGCATTAGAGGCGCAAACCTCCACATACATTACAAAGACTCCAAAGTCTGAAGCTGCAAACTGACCGCCCATGAATGTGATGACGTAATGCTGTTCAGCAGCCGACTGGGAAGTCCTGCCTGAACGTCCCTCCAGAACATGAACACAGAACAGCAGCTATGGCTGACAAAATCTACTGATCTTTAGGCAAAGATGGGCACTGACGTTCAAACAAACCTGCACAAGTGAAAAACTGTCTAATCGCGATTATGCCGAGATCTTACCTGCGTACAGAACTTGATCAGAACCATGTACTGGTTCGGGGTAGAGTCCCGTATGATCTTCATGTGCTCCATGACATCATTAAAAGGTGCCAGAAGCTTCATGAGGTCATGGCTGGTCATGGTCGCGGGGACAGTCAGGATGCACACCATCGCGCTGCGTCTCACGTCTTCAGTCAGTGATGTCATTTTGCTGCAACAGGACAAACATCCTGTGTTGGAACAGCTGATAACGTCTGAAGCAAAGAATAAACACGTCAGATGTGACTCACTTGGTCTTGTAGAGGTGCATGATACCGTGGATGATCTCCACTGAGGGGTTCCCACTGAAGAAAGAGATCTGGTCCGGCAGCTGCTTGGAGGGGGAGTCAGGAGCAGCTCCCGTCGCCTCGCTGTTGTCCTGCGAACCCTCAGAGACCCCCTGACTGTCTGCTTCAGGCTTAGCAGCCTGAGGGTCACTGTTCTGCCCTGCTGAACCTCCGGAGTCTTCACCTCCTCCTTTATCTGGAGTGAAAGTCCAGTAGTTACAAAACTGCATATAACTTTAGATGTGTTTGCCAATAGTCTACATTTTTGTTAATGTCAACAAATCCCATGAAAAAACTAAACCAACATTGTGTTTGTTAGTCTGGTAGTAAATTCCAACTTCCTGTCTGTGGCTCTCAGCTCCAAGAACACTGGTTCCTACTGAAAATTCCTAAATTCCTAAAACAGCTGCTCACTGTAGTGCATTTGTTGGGGACTATTCCCCCAACCTTATTTTTTCTTATTATCTTAGTATTTGTGGCAGCAGGACGTCGCACGTGAGATTTACTCAAAATTAACTACAGTACAGTGTCACCCAGTGTGACTCATTGATGAGATAGTTTTTGGACACTAATACATATATAAAATATTGCCAGTCTTCTCCTTTATCGGCTAGTTTACGACAGACTCTAATCTGATCATGAACTCTGCCTGGAACATTGAAGAACGATGCAACTATTGTTCCCTTCCAGCTTGTTGGTTTTAGAGCTTTCTGCATCATGCATGTGCTTACCTGGGCTGGGCTCAAAGGTTTCTATAACCATGTCCCCCATGGCTCTGCTGCCAATGTGCTGGTGGAGTACGGCTGCTCGTTCCAGATCCGTCTTTCCACCCAGAGTGTGTTTGGCTACACCCAGAGCTTTCTCCTGCAGCTCCTCATCTGACATGCCTTCAACTGCAGACGAGAGCAGAGACACAGAGACAAGCCTGTGAGCTCTAACGGACAAACTGGACCGCCAAGTGTCCCAACACAACGGGTATACATGACTCAGTTAGCCTAATTCAATAAATAATGTCTACTTTTGCTAACAACGAAGTGGCTAACAGTAGATAGAAGGATCTTCAGTCTGAACGCTTTCACTTGTCACTGCCGGTTAGCTTCCTGGCTAACTCAACACAAACGCAGCGACTTTAACGTTAACGTTGTTCGAAACTCGACTCACCAGCTGAGTACTGGAAACCTTGTGGAGAAGGAGACTGGTCGGCTAATTCCAGACGGATAACGACCAGAGACACACTCATGTGTTATAAAAGACACGGACACTTTTACAAAGAACAAAACAACCCGGTGACAGCTAGCTAAACCAGCTACACGTCCAGCTAGCTAGATGACGAGAAAGCTAGATAGCTAACGACTAAATATAACTTATATAAGCTAACGCCTTTTAGTTCAGGACTATCGGTGTTTTACTATAAACACAAACATCACATTTGTGTTTTGATAGCTAATACGTTCTAACTATCCAAGACTTCGGCTAGCTACCATATCTCTGTGTTCACAGCTGTTTCTAGCAAGTTACTCTTCTTCGTGTACAAATTGAACCAGCAATAATTAACCCGCTGTGTGTTGCTGCCACCTACAGGGACGAACTGTGCACTGCACCCGGTAGAATTGGAAATTGCCTCAAACATTTAATTGGTTTCTTCTATAAAAGGACAAAAGGCTAATTTGTGACCAGGGTCCTTAAACTTGGAACTCACAGCCTAAAGATCATATATTTCACAACAAGGTCCATTTAGTAGCTGTTCTGGTGCTTTTGATCGTATCATATGATCTTCCTCAGAAATTTGCTCAGTTTAAATTTTAGTTCAAATTCTCATTTTTTCTGAGCACTTTAAGGACTTCTCATGCATGTTGGATAAAATGCTGATATCAAAATAATTGATTGGTTGAAAACATCGAAAGTAAGATTGATTTTTAAGCGTTTATGGTCAATTAGTTATTTTTGGATCTAAATGTCAAAAAATCTAGTTGCTCAGTATGTTTGGGAAATAGTGGAATTCAAACTACAAATTCAGACAGGTTTCCTCTGAATTTCAGCCCCATCATGATCATTTCCAGGAAATGTTGTAGTGAAAGATTCCACCTGTGTGCTCAGTAATGGTTAAATTTAGCCATAAATTGCACAAGATTTTAGCAAAAATCTAATTATTGCGGCCTTTCTTTACTTCCATTCAACTCTGAATCCATCAACAGCTCAGACTTTTATTATAACCACCTGTCGAAGTGGGTTTTGTTCCTCACAAATAAAACACTGAGGACACAACTTGTTGTTGTTTTCTTGTTCATTATCGATAAATCTACAGATTATTTTCCTAATGAATCCATTGATAGTTGCACGTTCATTTTCTCTGTCTATAAACTCATCGTTGCAGCTCTATAACTTTTAAAATAAAGACAATTTAAAATAAAAGTAGACGTCAAAACATTTCACAACCACATTTTCACATTTACTTTTTTTTATTTAAAAAAAGCTTTGACATTCCAGTGTTTCTGTTTTCCATTTTCTAACAAAAGAAGGTGGTGAGATGACGCTCCAGATTGTCAACCATCATTCTGAACCTCAACAACAACAACAGCAACAACAACAACACATGCAGTCAGATCACATCTTCTCTGCAGCCGCGGATCCACTCAAACAGATGGGCTCGAGTCTTCAGAACAAGGCATTTATTAGCAGATGTGTACGTGATTGTAAGCGTATACAAGACTAACAGGGAGGGGGAGGATACACCATTTACTCACACCTTCACGTTGCTCTGCCAAATCCTTAATATAATAGCAAAACAAAAATCCAACTGCTCACCACCTGCAGTGCCAGCAGTCGTCCATCAGTGCTCCGCGGTGACGTCTGTAAACTATGTCTGCGCTTGTCTCATTGGTTATTCATTATTATAGTAGAAGATGCTCATTGTTCACAAACTGAGAAGATGCTGAAGCTGAGGATGTTGTGGTTCATGAGACTTTTCTTGGGGGGTGGGGGGGAGTGGAGAGGTTGTGGGTGTCTGAGGCGGGAATGACAAAAACATGAACACAAGACAAATCTGATCGTATCTACTGCAGCTGCTCTTAAAACACACGGACGTCCTCCCACGCTGTTCTCTGAAAAGGCGACCTCCACTTTTATTTACATTTAGGTCCAATGTTCGTCTGTGAAGCGCACCTGTCGGGGCGTGAGCTGCTCGCTGCCAACGCAATATTCTACGGAGCTGCATCTTGGCTGAAAATAACTGCCTGTACAATCAGATCTGGGTCAAAGACGACAAAATCCTCTTTATGTTCTGGTCCAGATTGAACCAGACCTCAACATAACCTAAACATGCATTCTAGCGTCACTACGGACATGAAAAAGATCTTGTCATGATTTTTCCTCGTCACGCTGCTCCATGTCTGTTTTTGTTGAACATCCATATTAAAAGATATTCGCACATGGTCTCTTAAATAATTCTAATCAAGTCAGTCTTAAAAGGATTGTGATTATTTGATCCACGCCTGATTTGTTTTTGTGCTGGAACAACCTGATTCCACGATAGACATGTTTACAAGCACCACTTCTACTAATATTAAAAATAATAAAGAAACAATAGCGGCAGACAATTCAGTTTCTTTTTAAAATGACCTGCTTATTGAACTCATCCCATCACTGCTGTTTATAATACTGCAACTATAGAGGTGGTTCCACCTTCAGTACCAAAGCCACACACAAGATACACAAAGCAAAAAAAAAAAGAAAGAAAGACGACGTTGACAAAATAATTCTTGAACGGGGAAAGTTCAGTCTGCAGGTCTCCAGGTGTCCGTGTGTCCACAGAGTGAATCAGTTTAATGTAAAGTTGTGCCTGTTCGCTCTGACGGAGAGAAACAGCTGGAACAGCAGCACATTGTAAGAACTTTCCTCCTTAGTGTTAACAGTCCGTGCGTGTGCGTCTCTTTGTTTTTCTGGTGAATCAAAGTGAAAAACAAAGCGGAAACATAACTGACAAACAAACTGAATAGTGGTTTATTGTGTCGTACTCTTTACTATGTACAATAATTTATTAGATTAGTTCATCTAAAACTGCGTATTCTTTTTTTCTCCCTAATTTGCTCTATTTTTTTTTTTTCTTTAAAAGGAACTTTTTCTTCCTCATTTTCACGTATAACTGTATAAAGTCACGAGTTCACTTACAAGCCTGTGTGCTATAAGAGTTGCAAATGTCCCAGAGGTGAGTGTTGAAGTGAAAGAAAAAGAGAAAAATAAATCCAGACGGAGAGTTCAGACGCTCAGAGAGAAATGTAGGAAAGGAAGGAGGTCAGTAACGACGTGTGCGCTCGGCGGGTGGAGTCGGGGGTTTGTCGGACCGGCAGGGGGGGGACGAGGACTCGTGGGTTAGCTCGTAGGCTGACAGACGGTGGTGTGGGGCATGGGGGGGGGGGGGCTGATGGTGGGGGGTATAAGTCGTCTTTATTTTGGGGCGTGTGATGGGGTTCAGATCTTGAGGTTCTTTATAGTTTCTGCTCTCTTCTTGAGCAGATCTCCCACCTCCTGTAGTGAACGCAGGTAACTGCTCTGCACCTTGTCCATAGCAGCCTTCATGAATGACGCTTCCTCCTGAAACACACAGAGAAAATAAAATCATGCTCGATGCAACACGATGTTCTCCGCTCCTGTCGGGGCCTGATGTACGACCAACTACATGTTGTAATGGTGCTGCACCTCATGTCCTCAAACAGATATTCACTCCAGGTTCAAACTGCTGTAATGTGGGATTAAATAGCTTGTTTAAATTCAAAGTACTCACGTCTTGTACTCTAAAATTCATTGTCCATCTGCTGCTAACTTTGTTAAAGTTAACATTACAAGCTGCTGCGTGTTTACACAGTAAGACTCTAGATATTTACTCACATGCTGACGCAAAAAGCAGGTGAGACTTGAAAATAGTGTGAGCAAAGTCGTCATCATCTGCAGGAGCTAGCAAGGCTAAAGTCGCCCTGCTGCGTCCCCTTTATCTGTCCCACTCCCCCTCTCAAACTGACTGGACACAGGAGACCCTGGCGATTTCGTGGGGTCATCCTGCACCCGGCAACGACGTCACCTCAGGGAGCAAAAAAACGTCTGACCCCAGCCACGACGTCTTTTAGGACTTCAACATATTACATGTTAGTTCGATAATGTTGAAACGTTTTTGATTTTCCGTCTTCGTTGGTGCTCTGCAGCGTTCAAAATGGAAACAAGCGTGTTACTGACGCTTGTATATTGTCACTTCTCCCAAAGCGGCCCAGAGGCAAACAAAGATTAATCTGTAGCTTTGATTCAGAGGCCGTAAAAACAAAGATGAACAGAGAGTTTATATTCTGCTCTCTCGTACACTAACCTGTGGGTATCCTTCCAAGGTTAAACTGGCCAGTTTAAGGGCCGTCATGCCAGTCTCTTGCCCCTTTATATGCTCCAAAGCCTGGGTGAGCAGGTCCTGCAAGCTCCCCGACAGCTCCTGGAACCCGCACACCACCGCTGGCTGCAAGAGACACCAGAGACGGACGGTTACCGTTAAAGTAGTGAGCAGGTGAGCGAGTGACCGCGGACAGACGAGGAGGATTCAAACTGTACCAGAGCCGTGTTTGCATCCTTTTTCTTCTTCTTCTTCTTCTGTAGACTAGTCTTGAGTGGTCGGAGGATCTTGGCACAGTGACTAGCCATCCACAAGACTATGCACACCGTCTGTGCAGAACAACATTAATACGTTACACCTTCGACACATCAGATGCAGTGCAGCGAGGAAATCATGCGTCTCTCTGTGGAGCGGAGATGTCTCACCTCAACAAAGAAGATTAGGTTTTCTAATAAGGTGGGATGGGTTTTTAATTTGCCCTCTTTCATTTCCAACAAATCCCCTTTGCATTTATTCAGTATTTCTGTGGACATAAAGAAGACAACGTGAATCACGACAGACAGAATAAACCTCTGCCGCTCACTGTGCTCGAGGTTCAGCTGCTAACTCACCTTGAAGCTGAACTACTAATGATTTGAAACCGTTACAGATCTGAGTTTGAAGCTCTGACGACTCGTCTGAGAGGGTAAAGAGAGAAGAAGCGGTGAGCGTAAAAGCATCAGGAGACTCTTCGTCTGCTTCATGTTTCTGCCGTCTCTTCTTACCAAGTCCGGCAGTCTCCAGCTCCTGGAGGTGGACCGACAGCTGGAGGGCCGCAGCCTGGCACTGACAGCTGCCACTGGACAGCGCTGAGGCCAGGCGGGTGGAGGGTGGTCCCAGGAATGGATACTGGAAAACAACACAGACACCATTACAGCAAAGTGCTCCACACATTTCTAGCATCATGCCATACAAAAGTACTGCAAAGATTTGAATATTAATATATGTAAAAAGTATGATTATTTTTTATTCCAAACTGACACTCAAAGTCATTTTTAGGGAGTTAAATGAACACATATCTACTTAACTGCAAAGTTTTAAGAGAGACATAAAAAAGGAGCCAAATTATACGTTTCATTATTGAGCAGCCAACATCCTTCAGTCGTGGCTTTGGTTCCAGGAGTTGGTGGATAAAGAAATCCCCTTCAATCCAACATCGCTGAGCTCTCTAATCTGTGCCCGGCTGCCCGTGAAGAAGCCGTTTTCATGGACGATCCTGTCGTGTTAAGATTTGCAGGTGTGACCTGCCTAAAAGAAGCTAGTTTTGTCAGAGTTTCTCCAGTCGAACGTCTTCCGATACCTACATGTTACACGTCTAAATGTATATTTCTATCTCTTGAGGCCTTGTGGAACAGAACGCCTGAACATTCACCGTCTCAAAAGGGTGCAGCATCCATTTTAAACCAGACAATTCCTGCAGCTGCATCTCTTTCCATAGACCAGATTAAGCTGCAATGGGAAGAGGAAGGAGGCTCACAAATGTCACACGTGTCTTGGCAGTTAGCGGCTGGTCTGAGATTGATGTCTCTCATCAATAGACATCAGGCCACCACAGTTTAAAAAGGACCTCATAGACTCCATCACCAGCAGCAGACTGGCAAAACCTTCTCTCAGGAGCAGATAAGACCTGTTTTAGATCGCCGGTGTGATCCAGGCCTCCACAGACATGTTTTGGTCATGTCCACAGCTAAGCTAAGCTAAACTGTAGTTGCGGGCTCCACTGATGGAAACAGACTGCACCGTCGTCGTATCATTAACGCTGGCTGGAGGATGTAACGACCTCAAACTCAAAAAGCTTAACGCGCGCTACACAAGGCTCAACCAGGAAGTTTTAAAAGATCTGACAAGCTTTTCTGTCCTGATTTAAAAACTGGACAAATCCCCACGAAGGAAGAGTTTACAGCCTGTATGTCAAACACACCTGCATGCGTTTCTCTGCTATCTGAGCGGCTGTCTGCAGCGTCTGGTTGAGCTGAGACAGCAGGCTGCTGAGGATCGACGTCTTGTCTCCCACTCCGTTCTCATTGGTCATCTCAGAGTTCTGTTGCGAGGGGGCGTGTCCCAGCGTGGCCAAAGAGGTGAGGAGGCGAAGTGTTAGAGAGCGTATCCTCAGCCAGACCGACTCTTCCTCTAGAGACCGACGTCGGTGCTCGTCAGTTAACTGTCTGTGGGAGGACGAGGACGAGGACGAAGAGTTCATTTCATCAACAAACAGTATGGAGGAGAATTACTTGTTGACAACCTTTATTCCACAACAAACATGAGGCTAAACTAAATAAAAGGCAACCTTTGGAAACAAAAAAACTACGACTACTAATAGTTTCAAGACTTATCATGAATTATAAACCTCTCTTTAGGGTCCCAGCTGGTAAAAACAGTAAGGTCTCTGTTGTCCCTCATATTATCCCAGGGGATGTCGTCCTCCTCTGCAGACAAAGACATGGCCTTCACACTCTCCTCCAGACTCAACACGCTGGAAGGCAAAAAAAAACAAAAACAGACAACATCCAAATGAAGAATTCCACTCCACAGCACAAGCTGCTATAATTTAGAGTGTGTTTCGAGCATATTCTCACATATCGGCCTCAAGGAACAGGTCCAGCAGCATCCTCTCAGTGCGGACCTGAGCAAAGTGCAGCGACTGGTTCAACCTGTTCCTGAGAGCAATGAACTCTGGGATTTTCTCAAACGCTCCGTACTTATACGCCTGGATGATATACTCTGAGGTCTGGAGGGAGGAGAGGACAGATAAATTAAGCGAACAAGGTAACAAAAGAACTTGTGACGCTGGCTTTCAAAGTGGGAGGGACTTACATCTTTCTGGTTAGAGTGGAAAAACCTGAGGGAGAAATTACAGGACTGGGAGGCTGCAGCAAACTGACCCAACGACTCAGCATAACGTGTTAACAGAAACCTGAAAATTCAAAAAGAAAAAAAAAAAGCATTTTTAGAATCAAACGCTGGTCCGGGCTCGTGTCTATCAAACATCTCAGAGGAGGAAATATTAGTCGGACAAAAATCCCATTTTCGGTCCTACTTTTAGGGCTTTAGGAGCTGCCAGGCATTCAGGCAGAGACACAGCTAAGCTTATTAAAAGATACCGTTTTTTTAAATCATCTTTTATGATTTCTCTCCACAAAAACAAGAAGGTCCTCGCGACTCATCAGAAAACAGGGAGAACGCAGCTTTGTCGGCTGTGACAGAAGCACTGCTGCTGCATCATTTTCTCAACTTTATTGACCATTTTTAAATTGTATGTGCGTTTAATTTTTAATCCCGCCTAATGGCTTATTGGTAAATATCAGGAGGTTTAAGCACTTCATTTTTGCCGTCACAGACTGAAGCAGATGCAGTAGAAGGGAACTGTGTTCATGCACCGACCCTATGGTGTCGTGCTGTACGTGCTTGGCGTCCAGGCTGGAGTACAGGTCCACTACCGGCTCAAAGGCTCCCAGGTGACAGTAGAGGAGCAGCAGCAGCAGCTTGAACTGGGCGTTGGAGGGACTGTGAGACAGACCCTCCTGGAGGACCCCCAGACCCTGCCACACCATGTTCTCATCCCCTATAACACACAGAGAAACACGATCAGAGACGTCGTCACGGAAACAGAGACACATCTGGAATAAGAGGAGGACAAACTCACCGGTCTCCGTCCATAAGTCGACGTATACGTGAGCTGCCATGAGACAATACATATCAGAGAACTGCAGCTCCGTCTTCAGAGCGTTCATCCCTGTCAAACGGAGATAAACAGGCAGCAGATGCTCAGAGTTTCTGTACCGACACCAAAACTTTTATATCTAACAAAATAAACTAAAACGTCTCAAGTCTTTGACAAACATGGTTTAAAATCTATTGTGCGCTCAGAGACCGGAAAGAGACACTTTCCATATGCAAACGTCTCGCTGCATGAACGAGTGCAGAACAACAGGAACAACATTTCCACACTCGCTTTGCGTGTGAAGGGCTTAGTAAATATGAGTTTGGCTGCTTCTCAAGAGGATGATGACCGGTCTGTCTGCACATCTGTCTCTCAGCAGGTGACCCTGAAAAGACCTCTGTGCTCCACGATGAACTGCTTCAGACTTTAATTTGGGCTGAGAAACTCAAGCAGTCTTCTGGTCTGATGAATCTATATTCCATCAACAACTACTACTACCATTAACACCTTGAAGCCGGAGCGCACATGTAGCACCAGACAAAGACAGCAGCAAGACGAAGCTCCCTGTTGTTTTCTTTAACAGTAAGGCTGGTGCAGGTCTTTATCGCTCCTTCTCAGAAACTCTGGAACCCTTTTATTGACTCAAGAACTTGACTTGCATCGTGGGAAGGTAAACCGTTCTAAATGTACTGCTCTCTGATGGCCTGAGGGCTATTGGGAAAGAGTTTGCAGCACTCAACGTTCACACACACTTGTGAGGAGCATTACTTTACACAATTAGCCAGCAGTGGCTGCCTGTAGTATCAATATAAGGACTAGGGAGGGGATTTCCTTTATCTATGTATTTCTGTTTAAACTAGGTTTTGTAACAGACTTCCCAATCAGAGGGGAAGCAAATCGAGGGTGAGCAAAGAAGAAAAAGAGGAAGCGCCTCTGAATATCTAACATCCATCAAATCATCATTCAGCAGTGAAATTCAAACAGCACCATGTTGACGGTGTTGTCGTCTCATCACGTACTCATTTTTTTAAATGAGTATAATTTGCCTAAACTTTTCTCACGTTCTTTTCCCACGATGCTGTGAAAACGCAGTCAAAAAGAGACGTTTGGTTCTTGGGACGACTGGTTCCTAAAAACGCTTTTACTGACTTACTGCCATGACGATGAACCACTGAGAAAATGTGGTCGTGGACAAGGGCTTCCATTCTTCTGGCCACTGAGCATGAAACACGGCGCATTTATACTTTGTTGTTAAAGTCACAAATCTGTCCGGTTTGCGCAAGTGTACAACAAGATTTTCTGCCTCTGAGCTCAGAGTACAATCTGATGATCCTGAACAAATGCCAGAAGGTCTCAGGATGAATAAAAGTGTTCTTACCAAACTTGAGTCCGTGACGATAGTGAGCTTTGAGCTCCGCGATAAGCCGCAGTTTTCCATCCACGTCGAGCGAGTGATGCAGGCCGAGCGCTCGACTCAGCTGACACGCGCACAAATGCCTCTGTAGCGCTTTGGTGTCGTCTGGAAAAGCAAAGCCCTCCTCTCCCTGCTCCCCCAGTGGAACCGCTTCACTCAGACGGTTAATGAACTAAAAGAAGAAGAAGAGAGAAATGCGTTTCACAGCGTTTTCACAAGAGTGAATCCGGGGCTGCTGTAGCTGCGTCTTACCTGGACATGTAGCTCAGGAGAGAGCAGATGGAGGTATAGTTTCAGGTCGGTGATGCAGCAGGGTTTGTCTCCAAACTTCCCGAAGAACTGCACCATTAGCTCTAAAGGGTCGCCTGTTTAAAGTCACATACAAGAGGATAAAGCACCTGGAAAAAAGGTGAAACTCAAGAGAGCAAAAGCAACTGTGTGTGTGTGTGTTTTACCTAGCAGGCTTTCTTCAGGACAGCCCCGGTCTCTCAGTCTGTGCATTAATTCAAGCCGAGCTAAATAAGGTCCTCTGAGTGAGCGAGAGTCTTTGCCGTCCTCCCCTTTAATCCTCTCCTCCACAAACCTCACCACTTCAGCCACAGTGTGATGTACCGAACCCTCCGAACAGCTGGAGACAGACAGACAGACAGACAGACAGACAGACAGACAGACAGACAGACAGACGGTCATCGCTGGATAATATTACATTCATCCTTCCAAAGTTTAGACTTGCCCAACAGAGCGGCACCACAGGAGCTCACAGTAAGAACCCTCTGTACTCACTGCTCTCCTTCCTCTGGCGGGCTCCACGACTGATCAATCAGGTGGAAGAGAGAGTCAAAGTAGGAGGGATAGAACTGCCAGTCGTCAGGACTAGAAAGAGAAACACAGGTTTGGAACTTGTGCTCATCTGTAGTTCTTCACACAAGCTTCTTACAGGCGGGTGAGAGCCTGTACTCACTTTTTGAGCAGCAGCTTGTGGGCCAAGGCGTTACACTCGGGCCAGCGTTGTAGTCTCTGGTAGAGCATCATACACTTGTTTTCTCTGCTCTGCAGCTCGCTGGTCAGCTTCTCTGTGGGAAGACACACACATATAAAAGATATTACAAACTATTCATGTGGTTATTAGCAGTACTTCCCATGCGTGTCCTGCTGTTTCACAGCGTTTTGTTTCGCTACAAACACTGAATAGTGGATATTATCATGTTATTGCGTCAATGTTTTGCTGCCTCCTGTTGCTCTCTATGATGTGTACTATGTTGAGAATGCTGCGTCTTACTGTCCTATACTTCTTATTATACTTATTATGCGTATTTCTTAACCACTTTGATTTGAAAACGTCTTGCCAACAGGACTGCAGCTGAGTTATCAGACAGCTGGTAACACTGTAAATGAAGACAAACTAAACACAGTAATACACATACGTACCCCCAAGTGGGCCCCTGATCACTTCGAGAGCCTCGACACACTTCCCCAAACGCTCCAGGATCATAAAATACAGCTGCACCTGCAGTCACACACAAACAGCCGTAAACCACTGGAAACAGTAGCAGCAACTCTGCAACAGGTAGTCAGAAATAAACGCATCAGCTCGGACAGAAGACGACATCTTTTTCTGGGAACTGCTTTTGAAAAAGTCGGGGGTCGTATTATATTTGAGGGCTAAACATTTGTGTTTTGACAACATCAGATATTCTCTGCGAGTACCGGAGTGACACCAGGCTACAGAAGAGCGTTGCATTATGGGCGGTTTGGAGAGTTAATCAGGAGTTCCTGACGGCTCGTGTGACACGTTCTGCCGCCACGGAGGAAACAAATTCCTGATAAGAGAAAACGAGTCGAGGCATCTGCAGAAACATCTGTCAGGCTAAACGGGAGAGTGTGAGCGTGTGACGGACGGACCAGCAACACAAAAGGGGAATTTACGTTCTGCTTCAAGGAAAGTACTTCATGTCTCGCTCTCACCAGGATGAGGAGTCGTCTGAAAGTGTTTTGCATCTTCACAAAGACTTTTGTCTTGTTGTCTTATTTTCGGGCCAATACAGTAACATACTGTAATTTGACTTTAGTCTGTTCTGTTCACAAGACATCGACTTCCTGTCTGTCCATCCTGGGAGAGGGATCCCTCCTCTGTTGCTCTTCCTGAGCTTTCTTCCATTTTTTCCCTGTTAAAGGTTTTGTTTTTTCCTTGAATCAAGGGTCTAAGGATAGAGGGTGACGTATGCTTTACAGATTGTAAAGCCCCTTGAGGGAAAATGTGTGATACTGGGCTGTATAGATAAAACTGACCTGAATAAATATAAAGATGGAGAACCAGATGTAGAGCCACCGTCACTAAAACTACTAAACACATGGTATTTCTAAAAGGTCAAATAAAGCTTCCTCACCTCTGCTTCTGCTTCGATCTTCTCCTCCTTGACCATTTTCTCCACCATGCGTTCAGCCAGAGGCAGGAACATAGTCTGGGCCAGTTTTTCATCTTGTGCTGAGATGGCCTGAACAACAAACAACACGGCATCTGTGTTATTTCCAGAATAACATTCAATGAAAGTGAAAGTCTGTGTGGTAAACGCCGGCCCATACCTGCATCACCAGACTCATGACAGACCAGAAGTAATACGGATTCTTGGGGATGATTTTATACAAGGCCATTCCTGCCTGTAAAGGGCGAAGATGCAGTCGTCAACATCCTCTTCATTATTCTGATTATGTGTCCATCTTTTTAAATTACCAATGGAGCACAGAAGCCACAGCTGTTAGTCATGTGTGTTTGCATGTTTATATGCAAGTGTGGACGTGAGCTTTCTCACCTGCTGCATCTTCTTGTACTCGCCCACGCGAGCGTACGCCATGAAGAGGTGAGAGTGGTACTCCTCGCTGAGAGGAACCTTCTTCACTGCAGCTTCGTACAGCTTGGTGACCAACTCCGCTGTGAACGACACGCACAACATTCAACATGCAGTCACCTCGGTGTTACCAGCCTTCAGGTGTGTGCGAGTGTGTGTGAACTCACGACGATGCATCTCTCTGTACAGTATCGTCAGAGCTTGTAGAGAGTTGTCATCGGTGGGCTCTAGAGTGGCCACTTCCTGGGCCAAAGTGAAAGCTTCATCCTGCTTTCCAGTCCGCTGAAGGCCAATAGCCTTCAGGACCTGAAGGGAGGAGGACAGACAAAGATCAGGGCTTACAGGAAAAAAACAGAGGATGTTAGCTACCCAGAAAATTACATTCACACGGGAGCCGAGCTGCTGTCTGGAGGGATGTAACTAAGACACATTTTCAGGCACGTGAATTTGGTTGTGACCTCACCAGCCACCTAATTATTTAAAGCATTAGAAATGATCAGTGTTTTTCCTTGAGAGTAACTTCCAGAGAAGCATAAGACAGATACAAAATCCTCACATTTAATCATTTTATAGTTTCTCACAATGGTTTTTGTGGTTGGGCTGAATTTGAAATCAATGTCACGACTGTGACGTTTGTAATGACAACGAATCTACATCTTATTAAACACCACAAGACGGCCTGTCCTCACAGTGGACCTCTTCTTCATTCTTTGAACTGAGAGACAAACTGTGACTCTGAGTAACACCAGCTTAACATCTCGTTAAGAACCTTTTCAGGCATTTCTTTGCTGACAGTAACTGGTTGTAACTTTGGGATATATCTGATTTTTTGCCCTTTCAGATGAAATAAAAAGGAGTAAGATGCACTCTGTATATCATCATCGAACATACAGAAAACTTTCCGAACTTAGAGAGGGTTTATCCCAGCCAGGGTTTGTAGTTGAGAATGGGTTCTAAATTGAAACTGGTCCCAAATTTACATTAACTGCTTCTCGATTCCGTCTACATTGATTCCTGACTACGGCCTAAACTTTCCAGTGAAATACTTTTCAGGTCTCTAAGAATATTCAAATTTAGCAATCTGTGAAAGGAAAAAAATCCATCTTTGGTTGAACCGCTCACAGCTCAGCAACCCGTACGTAAGATGTCACAAGTAGCCATTTATCATGTTTAAAAGAGTCATACAGTCAACAAAGTGGAAACCATTGAACTAGGAGGTTAAAATGTCCACGTCATTAATAGCAGACTTATCAGACAGTGCAGGGCACCCTCCAGATGTTCAACTCGTTGTGTATCTGACAAATCTATAACAAATGGGGTTTTTTCAGCTATACCAAAGTTACACACATTTTTAATGGCTGGTGACAGCAGGGGGGTCTTTTTATTACGGTCTAGTTGCCACCAGGTCACAGGTTTGACCCCCACAGCAGCATGTGCTCATCCCTGTCAAAGTGTCCTTGAGCAAACTGCTGCACTCCTCACTACTAAATGTGTGCATGTGTGTTTCTCTTAGACATGAATACAAAGAGAGAGATTACGACTGAGATCCTACTGTGTATTATACAACAGCTAACATGTCTTACAATAACAATCATAATAATAATATATGCAGAGATCAAGACTACATCAGTGCACTTGTAACTGTTTTGTATTTTCTTAGATCCGTGTGCCAACAGTGGAAGAGGCTTTGTGGGAAAACAAACACAACTCAACACTTTCTGTGTGTATTGCCCCTTAGTCACCCACCTTGGCACAGTGCAGGTCCTTGTGTTTCTTCAGCAGTTTGTCTGCCTGCTGTATTGCCATTTTATTGTTGCCATTATCAAGGTAATCTGGGGAAACACAGGGGACAACATTATTACATTAATGAGGGCGACTGTAAATATTAAGACTTGAATTCATTAAACATATACGTTTGAATGCAATGGGCAACAGTGACTTAGCAAAATGCTGTGTGTTACCATGTAAATCTTGGAGATTAAACGATTGGTCATTTAAAACGGACTAGCTGATCAACAGAAAATCTTTCTTGAACTGTTCTGACAATCGATTTGCTGCTTTTTTTTGTTTTACGGGACAGTAAACTGATCATTTTTGGGTTTCGGACTGTTGGTCAGACTAAACAAGCAATTTGAAGATATTAACATGGGCTTTACATAATTGTAATAGACATTTTTTTGCCATTTTATGGACCGATTAACCTATTAATAGAGAAAATAATCAGCAGATTGATGGATAATGAAAATAATAGTTAGCTGAAGCCCCAGTTAAGCCGTCACCATCAGTATATACATGTCTTTCTGAATGGTTTGTAAACGTTGAAGTATGTGCAGGCAGCCTCACACAAACAGAGACCCTCTTCAGGACAGCTGGGTGCCATAATTAACTGTGCCAGACAGTACACTGTGATTATGTCATGTCTATTCTCTCTGTTCAAGCTGTCATCACACAAGAACCAAAAGTTGACGAAAGTCTACAGAAATGTGAGTAACCTGGACTCACTAATCACTGAGATCCAGGGGTTGATCAATTCAAACCAAGCAGCACTGACTGATCCCAGCCAGGGATGAAACATGGAGACTTGCTGACTTATTTATGGTTTTCAAACTACGTTTTAATTTCACTGCAGCTGCGGAGTTGAAACATCCCTGCTGCTAAATGCTTTGACAAAGTTCCCAACAAAACCTGTTCAGTCTCTGTTTGGATCCGTGAAATACCGTTAAATTTCAGTCAGTACAAGGCTAACAGTTAGAAAGTATACAACTACTACTACACAGGTGCGATTCCTCGCAGTTCTTATGCATACTCATTGATACAAAAGGGCTAGAGTTAACACAGTGACTGTCCATTATTTCCGTTATTTAGCAGCTCACTGTTCAGCCCTCTTTCGGGGCTGTAAGAGGTCCGTGAGCTGTGACAGCTCCATGCTAGCTAGCTAGCAAGCAAGCTAGCTACCGCTCATGTACAAGAGTTAGCTTGAAGCATTGTCCTTACACTATTATGATCCTAATGCTAGCTGAAAGCTAACCGTTTAACATTTAGCTAGCTACAGATTCAGACTGGACGCGAACAGCTGATCACAACAGAAATGCCCGTCACCCCGAGGCACACAACCGGCACTAACAAACAACTTTTCCTCAACATGCATACAGCTGCAGCCGGTACATGAGCTGACTGGCTAGCTGACACATTAGCGCGCTAGCTAGCTGTCAAATAGCGACCGTTAGCAAAAGGAGAAAGCACTTCGACTTTGAGAATGAGCCAGACCGGACGACAAACATCTCCGGACCATTCAGTGCTCCAGCACCACCGAGGGGGTCTGTAGGTTTAACACACGGGTGCACGGTTTCATCCAGAGACCCGTGGCAGCCGTGTCCTACCCCGGCTCGGTGGCAGACCGGGTAAGGTGCACTGTCATTGGGCGCTGCAGGCAGCAGAGTCCGTGGTCGGAGCTGGTGGGGCCGCATCGCTGCCCCCCGACTCCAACACCTTCTACTTTTAACACATGCACCGATAGAGAGCCCAACAATGTTTACCGGACCTCCAAACACGCATAAACACGTAACTCCCCATTGAGTCCTCACCGTATATGGGTCTGAGTCTCCTGTCGTTGGGGTCCTGCACATGGCCTCTCGCCGCCATGGTTGAATTTACCTGCTGGGTAAATGTTCACACATGCGCAGTGTGAGCTGCCTCGAGGAGCGATTAAAGGCTTTTTTCCTCGCTGAAACTGTCATCTTCTGTGCACGAGCCTGTACTGCAGTACCACTGTGTGTAAACTCCAGATATGTGTAGTACTTATGAAGGGTTAGCGTGTACTCTGTCTGGTTTGTTGTTTTCCACAAAAAGTTACATTATCTTGTTAAAAAAATCTTTGAAATACCTCAACTTTACCTCTAAATTAAAGTACATTTACTCAAGTACAATTTGAGGTACTTATATTTGAGTATTTCCATTTTATGTTACTTTGTACTTCTACTCCACTGCAGTTATAACTCCACAACATTTAGCTGACAGCTATAGTTACTTTGCAGATTCACATTAATACAAAATATACGATCACATGATAAATTATAATGTATTGTTGTTATAGATATATGGATATAAAGCAGTTAAGATTAGCCTCACATTTACCTGCTGCAACAATAATGATGCTTTCTTATGAATGCATCAATAATTATATTCCAATAATATAATATTCTCACATGGGACATTCTGTATAACCTTTCATACTTTTACTTGAATGCAAGACTCAGAGTATTTCTACACTGTGGTAGTACTACTTTTACTTAAGTAAAAGATCTGAATACTTCTTCCTCCACTGCAAAAGGTTTTTGGTAATACCTGTACATGATAAGTGATATTATACTGTGTATAAGTATGCAGAAATGAGGACCATCACGGGCTACAGGCCGAGCAACAACAGAGGAGCTGAAGGCAGTGTGGACCGGGCCAACGAACTTAATCTGTTTTTCAACAGATTTGACTCTGTGGGCCCTGCTCAACCCCCCCATGACTCTTCCGCTGTCTGCCTCCAACCTTCACCTATTCCACTCCCCCCTCCCCCTCCTGCTCCTCACAGCCCCCCACCCCCCTGTGAGAGCTTTCCTCACACCTCGTCCCCCAGTCCACCAGGCTGACGGCACTCTTCAACCTGATGACTCCACCCCTCCCCCACCGGTCACCTCTACAATGTGCTTCACTGCCGACCATGTTAGAAGACAGCTGAGGAGACTCCACTCCAGCAAGGCTGCAGGCCCCGATGGTGTCAGCCCCAGGGTGCTTAAAGCCTGTGCCCCCCAGCTATGTGGAGTACTTCACCACGTCTTCAACATGAGCCTGAGTCTTCAGAGGGTCCCCGTGCTGTGGAAGACATCCTGCCTCGTTCCTGTTCCAAAGACGCCGCGACCCAGTGGCTCCAAGGACTACAGACCCGTGGCACTGACCTCCCACATCATGAAGACCCTGGAGAGACTCGTCCTAGAGCAGGCCCTTGGTCAAGCCACACTTGGACCCCCTTCAGTTCGCCTACCAGCCCCGACTTGGAGTGGAGGATGCCATCATCTACCTGCTCAACCGCGTCTACGCCCACCTGGATAAGCCGGCGAGCACTGTGAGAGTCATGTTCTTTGACTTCTCCAGTGCGTTCAACACCATCCGTCCGGCTCTACTGGGTGAGAAGCTGACGGAGATGCAGGTGGATGCCCCCCTCGTGTCCTGGATTGTCAACTACCTGACTGGCAGACCACAGTATGTGCGCTTACAACACTGTGTGTCAGACAGAGTGGTCAGCAACACCGGGGCCCCGCAGGGGACTGTCCTCTCTCCCTTCCTCTTCACCGTCTACACCACGGACTTCAGCTACTGCACTGAGACCTGCCATCTTCAGAAGTTTTCTGACGACTCAGCAATAGTTGGATGTATCAGTAAGGGTGATGAAGAGGAGTACAGGGCTGCTGTGGACAACTTTGTCACATGGTGCGAGCAGAACCATCTACAGCTCAACGTGACAAAGACAAAGGAACTGACTGTGGATCTGAGGAGGACCAAGGCGCCGATGACCCCTGTTTCCATCCAGGGGGCCAGTGTGGACATTGTAGAGGATTACAAGTATCTGGGAGTTCACATAGACAATAAACTGGACTGGGTAAAGAACACTAATGCCCTCTACAGGAAGGGCCAGAGCCGTCTCTACTTTCTGAGGCGGCTGAGGTCCTTCAACATCTGCCGGACTATGCTGAGGATGTTTTATGAGTCTGTGGTGGCCAGTGCTATCCTCTATGCTGTTGCATGCTGGGGCAGCAGGCTGAGGGTGGCGGACTCCAACAGACTAAACAAACTGATCCGCAAGGCCAGTGACGTTGTGGGGGTGCAGCTGGACTCTCTGACGGTGGTGTCAGAGAGGAGGATGCTGTCTAAGCTGCGGGGCATCTTGGACAATGTCTCACATCCTCTCCATGACGTACTGGTCGGACACAAGAGCACCTTCAGTGGGAGACTCATTCCTCCCAAATGTCCAACTGAGCGACACAGGAAATCATTCCTGCCTGTGGCCATCAGACTGTTTAACTCCTCTCTCTGAATGTCAGACACTCAGGAAGAGACTGGAATCCGTATCTGTATCTACCTCACCTGTTCATACACCACCTCACTATTTATTCAAAATGTTTAAGTGCAATACATATATAGTCACACACTTTAGTGCAACACATACATACATATACATTGTTATTGTATATATTTTTACCTCATTTCACTTAAATACTGTAAATGTGTATATTTTGTATTTTGTATTTCTTATTTTTATATTTTGTGCAAACTTTTAGTTCTAAATTATGCTACTTCCTACTCTTGAATGGGAGCACCGGTACTGTACAATTTCCCCCCGGGGATCAATAAAGTATTTCTGATTCTGATTCTGAGAAATACAAATAATATAAAGACAAATACAATTTTTAAACTTCAAAAGAGACTTTCAAACAAAACATGTTATCAAGAACCAACTAACCTTCTGTTCGTTCAATTAAAGGCTCAAACATTCAGAGACTTGAGTACTTTGCGGTAGTATTTGTTTTTGGACACAGAGGTCGTCGTGTGTTTGAGAGAAATGTTTAAAAAACAAAGGCAAACATTTAAGGCACATTCAGCTGGTTTAAAGTTATTGAATGAACACATTTAAATAAATGTATAATAAGAATGGGATGTTGGCATTAGTATAATACAGTCATGGTGGAATTACCCATATATTTGACTTAAATACATAAAAGTAGAAACATCACAATGAAAAAAATACTCTAGTCCTGCATTCAAAATCTTACTTTAGAGAAAATACACAGGTATTAGCAGCAAATTGTACTTCTACATATGAAAAGTACTTATTATTGTCATTTCCATCGAAGCAGCATCTGAATGTTGTCACGGTTGAGTTCATTTGAACTACTGTGTTGGGCAGTTTCATCTATAACAAGGTTTTATTTTATCAACTGATCGTATGTTCAACGCAGAAAATCTTTAATAGCATAAAATGGAAATACTCAAGTAGAAATACCTCAAATTGTACTTACGGTACTTGATTACACATACTTAGATTCAGCCACTGGTCTACTCGGTGTTACCTGTTCTTTGTGATGCTGTATAGTTTTCTGCTGGACTGTTAGAGGTACATGTTTACAGCCCTGAAGGAATCATTTCAAAATTAAAATGTCTACATCGGGAGACGTGCTTCTCTGTGGTTTCTTATTTGAGCATTGGGAAATATTTGCATCTTTCCAAAAGTGATTTTGTCAACACTGAGTGAGTGTTGTGAAGAGACACATCCCTCTCACACAACAAAAACCAGGAAACGGCACATTGATTCTCTTATTTGTTCAAATTTATTAGATATTCTGTTATGTTCCATTGTCTAGACCTTCTGTCACAGCCTGAAAGCTGTGAAAAAGAAAAAAAAAAAAAAAAAAAAAGGAACTAATTGTATTACATTCACTACTAATTCCCCTGAATTTTGCCTTATCAGAAAAAGAGAAAATTGAATACATTGTGAATCTTTGTCTTTCAAAAAGAAAACAAAAAAGAAAACATAAAAGAAGAAACAGTAGATTTTGCAAGTGCTTATTCATGATTACAATAAAGAAAACAGTATTTTGGACTCCATCTGTTCCCTAAGCTTCTATCCCTCCCCTCACAGTCATACCCTGGCTGGCATCACTGGTAATGCTACAAACTGTACATCACACAGCCTATTCTAGTCTACAGGGCGACTCCCCGTCATCATCAAACCCACTCAGGCTTTTCGCTCCTCGTCTGCGATCCGAGGTCGAGCTGAATCCAGTTTGATTTTGAGGAGAAGCCCCCCCCCCGCCCACCCCCTTTAAAAGGATTTCCCTTCTTGTCTGATGCAGTTCAAGAGCTTCTCAAAAGCACTGAAGTCCTGATCAAACACAAACGGAGAGTAATCGAGACAAAAGAAAGGAAAAGGTAAAGAATAAAAACAAAAAAAAAAAAAAGAAGTGTTGAGCATGCAGATCCAAATCTGGAGTCGTTTCAGTGAATCTCTCCTCATGTATTGATGATATAATGGCTCCATGTCATGCCTGTACAGGTGTGAAACACGTCAGTGATCCTGCAGTTCAGAAACCTCCTGCATAGTTTGACACGCCTGTCTCCTAGCTGTACATTCATAAGCATGGATGAGGTACGGTTAACGGTACGAGCGACAACACGTGGACAGTCTGCTCCACCTGACACACTCAGCACACTGTCCACAGAGCTGACAGCACCTGTCTGACAACATCATAACATACTGAGTTACTTCAGCAGTACAGTATTGGATGATAGACCTGACATCGCTTAGTAGCTGTGAATACTCCATTCAAGTCAGTGTTTGTATGTACAGTTTGTCCATTTCTATAATGGGCCTATTATAAAGTACACTTATAACTCTCTCTTAACCCGTCCAACAGAACACCACGCACAGACAGGTTACGACAAAGACCTAGACACTCATACCCGATCGAATAAACAAAGTCTTAATCACAGCTGTACGACCGCACTAAGCTACGTCATGATCATATAAAACATCACAAGAGCCCAACAGGATCTGCATTACGCTCAAAATGAAGACGGCTGAAGTGAGCTCTTTCTACAACCTCGAGTCGATGCAGCCAATAAACCAAAAGCTAGGATAAAGAGAGCAGGATAAAGATGCCGCCTGTTTCCAGATCAAGGCTCGCACTAGACCACCCGACACCGATTTAAACCGCGAGGGTCAAATTATTTTAACCGTCAAGAAAAGTTCAGACTGACCACAGATTTTCTTGTAGTTCAGGTAGATGAAAAGCTTTTCAAAGCTCACTTTACGTAAAGTAAAAACTATACACCCAGAATGCTCGTCGATCCACAACTGATCTGCCTGGACCCATTTGTTCTGTCAGTTGAGAGGAAGCGGTAGTTTGACGAAGATATAAAAGAAACTACCTTGATTCATGCACGCAGCAACGCACAGACTCTCATCCTCTTTTGTTTTAGTTTAAAAAAAAGAAAAGAGAAGCTTCTGTGGAGGCTGTGGCGGCCCTCCAGTTAAAGCCCTAAACAAGGAGGAAGGACATGCAGCGGCGGCACGAGGCGAGTTCAACAGAGCGAGCGCTCGGCTCAGAAGCCTCGATATTAAGCTGAACGTTATTCATCTCAGTCCCAAGAGTGACGGTCCTTTAAGAGCGAAGGCAGTCGATAACACAAACAAGCACACAAATGCACACACTAACACACAGGTGTATTGTACAGACTCTCCTGGAGGGCGCTACGCTAACCCTCTCGCTAAATCAACACAAACAATCCACTTGAGCGAAGCTGCATTGCAGCGACTAAACACATGCAATGACAGTTTAGTGAGGAGTTGCCGTTGTCCACATGCACTTGTGACGGAGACGGAGGCCTGGTGTGCATGTCGAAATGTGGGACGCGTTTGGAAAACGATAGCAGAGAATTATCTATCATGCGTGAGTATTAAATTTGCTTTGAACCATAAACAGGCATGGATTAGCCTCCAAATTAAATCTATAAAAAGAAATAAAAACATCTGTATTCCCAACCAACTGCCAGACAGAGGGGACAGTGAGACAAGGGGGAGGAGAGCTAGACAAACTTCATCAGGACGAGAATATAGACAATACTGAGGGGGGAGACAAGGATTAAAGTAGAGACAGACAGTTATAATACAAGGTGGGGAGATAAATGGTCCAATACCTGCTAAAGTCATCTTAAACCAATTGTTGTGGGAACCTGTTGACCTAAAAACAACATTCTAATGAATTTAAAAGGCTTGACTTTCTGAGTCACGGTTTACACACCTGAATAAAAACAAAGCCCATTGTAATAATCAACTAACAATTACATATCAGGCAAGTTACGTTCTGTGCAAAGAGTTTTTTTTTTCTTTTTATATGTATGCAAAACCATGTTTTTTGTTTTCTGAGTGAACAGGAGGCTTGTGATTGGGGGTAGGATCTGTACAGTACTGTTAACCAATCTTTGTCAAACCCCCCAATGAATCATGTGAGACAGGAAGAGAAGAGGCGACGTCAGGGCCACTTCCTCATCGTGGTGGGCGTGTCTCTGATGACATCATCATGACAGGGTTTGGTTGATTTGCCTCATTGCTCATGAGCAGCACTGGTGCCTCGAATCGGACCTTTTTGACGCAGCTGAAAGACGGAAAAAGTAGAGAGAAGTCGCGTTAAGTTTGGCTGGAAAGTCTTCACAGGTGTTTAAATCTGTTCGCAATAAGCCGTGCGCATGCAGGGAAACCAGTTAACTCCCAAAAATCAAAAGGAAAACATTCCAGCGAGGTTAATTAATCACAAAACATCAGGAGGAAAACACAGCGAAAGCACAGAGTGACGCGTTCGAGACGAGTGAACGAGCTGCAAGAGAACGTTAAAACGTGAGTTGATGAAGAGCAGCTGAGGGAAAATGAGTCAACAGAAGACGGTCCCGTTCTTCACCTGCGGTTCACCGAGTCAGCTTGACTGTTAGTTTAGGATTGTTCAGTTCTTCTAAGCTGCTTTTAAGTTTACCTAAAGTCTTTCTATACTATTACAGTTTGAGTCACACACATGAAACCATTCTCAGATAAGAGTGACGCATTTAAAGCTGAGCTCAATTTTGATAATCAAATAATCGTTTTCAAGCAAAAATGACTAAAAAATAAACTGATAGATAAACTGGTTCCAGCTGCTTTTCCTTGTTTTCTATGTGGTAAAATTAGCATAAATATGAAATATGCACTTGGACTGAAACAATCAAGTCATCTTAGTACAAAGAGTTGGTTTTGTAAATTATAGGTTAGTCATTAAATAAGTTTAATGTTCTTTATGAGGGAGTTTTAGATGAAGTGCAGATGCAGTAAAATGTGACGTCTCTGTGGCCGTATCACCATGCCAGAAATGACAGAGCACCATTACTCAAGATATTATTAAGAAGAAGAAGAAGAAGAAGAAGATCAATTGTCAAAGAACCAAGTTAGCCAGCTGAGAAATAACAGGACCAGCATGTTAGCATGTTAGCCTGGATTAGTTAAACCACATTTGAAGAACGGGGCCCATGAGATGAAAACAGAGGAATGGAAAGACGACACGGGGCTGAAAAGATGTCAGAACAAAAAGATCTGAAAACAAACGGGTGAGTTAGACAGCAGCTTCAAGAAGAGGGTGGAGAATGATCCATGCAGCGCCACCACCTCCGCCGTGTTGAGACTTACTCAGCCTGCCTCTAGGGTTTGACCTACAGCGACGGGCCTCTACTCGTCTGTCGCAGAGGTCCCTCGCACATCTCCCTTCTGACGCATCTAATGTGAAATTCAGGAGTAAAGGGTTAAGTCAAGCAGATTAGGCGTGTCGTGTCGTCTCCAGCCGTCTGGTCAGAGCAGAACAACGATCACTTTCACCGTTATCACGTTCATCATTCACAGCAGAAAACTTCATTTCATGAGTGGAATCTACTGAATCCTGCGTTCCAGTTTATATTGAAACACTTCTGTCTGAACTTCACCACACCAGGAAGAAGACGGTGCAGGAATAAGTCTGGTGAGTTAATTACCTCCTCGAGCTCTTTTTGGGTCTCCTCTTCCATCCGCCTGATGTCCTCCATGGTCAAACCCACCCATCTGTCAATCCAGCAGAACAGCTGGCGGTGGAAGTTGGTGAAAATACGCTTTTCTTGCTGTTGAAGGAAGGAAAGTTTTAAAATGAAGTAAAAAAAAGAACTGCAGTTATAACAGGTGGGGCTGAAGTGGGGGTCCATGTATCCCCTAAATATTTAAACAGCAGAGCTATGGCTGTAATATGAAGGCACACAAATGCATGTTGGAGACTTCAAATGGTTTCCATATTAAATAATCACACTTTTCCCTGAACTTTGCTTTGCTAAGTCTCATTTTCTCTCCCTCCAGTTTTTAAAAACACTGAACTGTTTCTCGGAGCCATGTCTCCCCCTGCTGCCCGAAACAGAAACAACACTTGATTTAACATTTAATCCCCCGACTTCACTGACATAATAAACAATACCAATTCTTCATTAAACTGTAAATGTACGACATGAAGTATAAATATGTATAAGATATTATGCATTACCCTGTGGATGAAATTTTCCACTTTGGTCTGCAGACCCCACCATCTGAACTTGACAGTGACCAGTTTGTATGCACACATGTAGGGACAATCCGTCTTCAGCTCATTCTGCGAAGGAACAAAAGGCAAAAACAGAGCTCACTCATCACAGATGTGACGGAGGACGGACGGTGAACGTCACGATGTTCAACAATTAGTGCATGTCTGCTTTCTGTTACTACGCCAGGTACCTTCCATTCAGGGCCGAGGGGTCCTCTGCCTGTCTTGGTGGAGTGGAAAAGAGCAGGATCTTCTTCTGGCTTATAGTCCTGCAGGAGAACAAAAAGGGCAACAAAGCATTAAGATCCTGCAGGAAACAGACCGAGACACATCCGACGACCACGGCTGCTGCTTCCACTGACTCTGTACGGTGGCCACACCGAGGCAAGAGGTGGACATCTTAGTTCTTCCTGGTGCTGTTGGTTGACACCAGCAAATGTGCTCAGGGCCAAATTCAGCAGAATCACGTGAAGACATAAACAAAGTCAGATTCAGAAACTGATTATGTGTTGCTGCGTATCATCTGGATTTATGGAGCGTGCAGTAAGTTAAACACAACCAGTGTTTCTCTGACATCTCGTGCAGACGAGATATAGTGAAGGGCTATACATATAAACACCTGAGGGATTAAAGGGGCTCCGTGGAGTTTTCTTATAAACAAACAAAAGTTGTTTACATTTATCTTTGAGGTCCAACAAATGTGTTAAATGCATTTCCTTCCTCTTAGAAAACATTTGCAAAGCCTTTTTTTTTTTAATACTTTAAATTGTGCAATGTTTTCCTCCATGATTACTAGCTTGCAGTCATCTTCTTCACCGTCTCTTCTTGGAGCATTGCTCCTCTTCCTCGTACGTTACTGCCACCAGCTGTTGATCAGTGGAACAGTGTGACAGGATGTGTGTCACGTTGCTCAGGTGCACAACACCAATAAAACAGGTATCCGCTAATAAAGACATTACTTCATAGCAACACTAGTGGTGAGAAACTCCACAAAGACGCCCTCCAATTACAAAGTTATCTAAATGACTTCTTCTCCCTCATTGGAAAAACACAGAATCTACGAACATGCAAACATTGCTCATTTCAAGATGCCTCCCACTTCACTGAAAGTCCATTCTCAGTGTTTGTGAGCTGGTGGTGTAAAGTCTCCTCATCACACTTGTGTTAGTTGCATACTGGAACACAAGTGGCTTCCAGACTGGTTGTGATATCGCTAAATCATGTTTGTACATACACGTCTTAAAACTGAGATTTAAGGTGAGCACAGAGAAACTTTCCCACTTCAGCAGATCAAACATCAGCGAAGGGGAGCGTAAATAAGTTAAATAAAGCATTTAAAAAGCACCGACACAAAGCTGAAAACAGGACGTGATGTACTGACACATGAATGTCAAGCAGCCACTGAAACCATTTACTCCATGTGTATCTTGAAGAGGGCGAGTTTAGACCAGTCAGTGCTGACTCACTCATACTGAAGCTCTTTAGTCAGACTTCACCCCTCCAGCAAGTGTTCAGACTCCCGTCCAGGAACACTGAAGAATCAGCAACCGCAAGACTGTGTTTTTACTGCACCCCCCGCCCCCCCCTTTCAACCCCCCAAATCCCAACCCCCGAGCTCAAGGCTCACTGTGCTGTTTTAATCCATTAGGTCTGTTGAGAAAGAGTGGTGAATACCTGGAGCAGATGGACATTCAGATTAAGCCTTGGCCTCAACACTGATCCACTTAAGTCATTATTGTACAGGAGCTAGTGTAAGAAACGCTGGGACGACTGTGACCCCACCTGGAGGAAAATGGCTTAATGCCTCCTTTTAGATTTTAAACCACGGGCAACATGACGGTTTAGGTATTACTCACTGACAGGTGCCCACGACGGACTAATACGAGGTTTTATAGGACGGCTGAAAGTTTCATTCATCAGTGGTCTCATGCTGTTTGACAAAGTGTGAGACTTTCTAATCACTTTACCAGTCAAACCTCTCTGACATCAAATCAAATGTTGCCAGAGAACTGATAACCCTCCACGGCGCTATTCCTTTAGCTAATAAATGCAGCCCAACTGAATTCTCGATTCCACGACACTGTACAACTCTGACTTAGAGGTGTGCTTTTAAGATAGGTAGACACAGATGATACTGTCATATAAAAAGATAAATGAAGAGATAACACACACGCTAGGGCTGAATAATGAAGCAGCTGCTGGGACACTGTGACAGCAGTCAGGGGATTTTACTGGGATGCTGCACATTTTCAGAGTCACAGCTAGAAAGCTGAAGGAGCACTTTTTTTTTTTGCAAAGCTTCTACAGACAGAGTCATTCTCTGACTCAATGTCAATGGATACACGTCAGCTGGTGCCAGCATTCATTCAAGTCTTACTGCTCTGGTTTCCAGCTGAGGGAGACAGCTGTCTGAACACTAGATATGGAACGCCTAATTTCTCCTATCAATAAAAGGCAGACAGGAAACTTGGGGAGACAGTGAGTGGACGACATGCCGAATCAAACGGGGGTCGTTGTGATTACAAACAAAGATCTCTTATTGCTGATACGTGAGGCAAAATGATATGAATCCTCATCAGTCAGCTGTGGTAATCCACGATTAATGTTTAACAGTCAGAGCTACAATATAATATCAGAATAAAATAAATACTCATCTTCACATATACTTCCAGCCCAACTTCAAGCTTGTTACTGCAATTGAAGTTCAGTGAGGCTTTATGGATGACGGCCACGATACGCGTGGATAGATAGATAAATAAATAAATAAATAAATAAATAAATAAATAAAGCAGCTGCATGGCTGTCCCAGCTCCTTTGACCCTTCAAGTCTACCTGTATGACCACGCTCCTCCTCAGGGTGGAGACATCCTGCTGTAAACCAACACCTGCTCATCAGGCTGTCTGGTCACAACTGATCCACTCACAAAATATTAGTTTGTTTAGGGTTTTGAAAAGGACCTTAAAGCCCCACCAGTGTAAAGACTCACCCCAGTGGCCACTTCGTCTTTGTTTGATATATCTATGGGGGAAACCTCCACAGTCCTCCACGTCTGCTCGTCCAGGTCATGGACCTGGCACAAAGAGAAAAGACGAGCAAGTAAACCTCAACTCAGCACACAGACAGACAGCAAGGGACACTTTGTTCCTCCTGGGGGGGGGGGGGGGGGTCTTATTCAAATCTGTGTTGAGTGTAAATCAAATGAAATTCAAATGCAAAGCCACACAGGTGTACTGTGACTTGTTCTCTTGCAGGTGCATCAACCTATTCGGCCCGTTTTTGTTTTTGTTTTTATTTAAAGGGGCACTCCACCTCCATGTCTGGGACAACAACCCTGATGATGTCATGGTGATGTCATCAGGGTCATCTCTGCTTGGACCTGGAGACTTCAAAATCTTTAAATTATAAATTTGGGGCATATGACTTGAAAGAACCATTCATCAGACTGGGAGGGTCTAATGAAAGTTGTACTTGTGTTGCATTATGGGAAATGTAGGATACAGTGTTTTGGGGTGTGATTCATACCAGAGTCAGGATCATTGAGGATCTCTTCAATGCTTCAATTTTGACCATTTTTTTTATCCGTTTCTCTGGAAGTGTAATACCAAACTGCTGGAGCACCCTTAAGTACCAACTGTCTTCTGCCCACTTACATTTTCTACTGTTCCCATGTCAGGTTTGTGCCACGTCTCGATCTTTATCATAAAGTCGTCCTTCATGTACTCATTCTGAAAAAACAAAACAGAAAACACACAGATTTCATGAAAGGGACTAAAGAAAGTGCGTCCTGCTGCTAAACTGAATGGTGAGAGGTGATCTCAGCCAGTACGGACGGTACTGAGAACACCATGATCCTTCATTCATGGTGTTCTGATGTACTTAAACCCTACAGCTCAATCCAATTAACCAATCAGACGTTTAGACTGAAACAACACTGCTGATGCTGCACTGCTCAGCTCAGGTCTATTTTCAACTCTTGCAACAAGTTAGCTTGCAGGTAATGTCGCACAATATTGGGCTGTGAAAACACTTATCAAGAGACAGACAGGTATCAAATATCTGTGTTACAGATCGATGAAAGTCTGCCGCATACGTCAAGCAGTATCTGTGTGTGTGTGTGTGTGTGTGTGTGTGTGTTTATAGTGGTCATAAAGCTAAAGGCCCAGTCACACCAGAATTTAAAACGGCAAAAATTCATGGACAAAATCAATTCATTTCAGTGGCACTGCAGAGATCAGTGACTTTTGTTCGTAAATCTGTGTCAACTTTTCACGTCAAATTCAAATTTGTTGAACTTTGACCGATTTGACTAAAAGCAAACCATCCCGACGTTGACGACATGTGAGCGAACAGGAAGCCGGAGAGTCCAAAAAGGAGCAAGCTTTTGTAGCTTACAAGCTCAGTTGCAGCATCCACTTTTATCTAACTGCCTCTGTGGGAGCACAAACTGCTCCGGTTTGCAAACGACAGGACTCCACGGTACAAATATGTCCCTTGAATAAATTGTGTGTTGATCGTTGCCCCGTTAGAAATCCTTTGGAGAGTCATTTCCCCTCTTCAATCAACATTTTATTGAATGAAACGATGAAAAACCCAAAGATTAAAACACCGGGGGTAGTAAACGGCCCAGTACAGGGAAAACAGAAAGAAGCTCAGAGAGCTATAGTGCTAGCATGTTCCCGTCTAGCTAGCGTGTTAGTGGTTAGCGCCCCAGCTATAGTAGTTCACCAACTGGTCCTGCGAGGAGTCACTATGTCACAAAGTCATGCAGATGAATTTTGCTGTTTCCCTTTCTGGTGTGAACAGGCCTTAGAAGACTTAAAACGTTTGACAAACAACTCACCGTCACAACTGCAGAAGAAGCAGGGAGAAAGGAAACACAAGAAAAAATGAGTTTTAACACTTTCAAACAACATAGAGACAAATACATAAACTGTGAGGCCATGATTACAGGCAACTTTAACCTTTCATGTTTATAATATCACATATGCACACTGCAGTAAAAAGACAGCGAGTGTGAACTGATTCATTCTTCAGCGTGAACTTACTAGTGCGACAGTATGGGTAGGCGTTCCAAGCCTTTTCGTGAAAAACTAATGCTCCCTCTGGTGCAATCATCTTCACATACCCTGGGACTTTACTGCAGCGGGAGAAAAAGAAGTCAGACAATCAAGTCCACGGTCCTTTCAAGAGAAATAACTCATCAGTCTGGAGCAGACTGTGCACTTAAAACCTCCAAGGACCCATTTTGTTTTACCTGGTTTAAGATGAAAAAGGACTATTCAGCATCTTCATGGTTACATTAAGACATTTTACCATTTATAATGATTCTATTTGTAATGAATTGTCCTTTTTGTTGTTGGTGGCACTGAGCCGAAGGGCCTGAAGCTCCGACGCTTACATCCTGCCATATCAAAGAACCAGTCACACAATAATACAGAGGGTGGACAAAATAAGAGGAAACACCTGACAAGAGGTGAGATGACCGTTTCTCTTCAGTTCTCCTTCTACTGCTATGTAGAAATTCTGTATGTAGTTATTTGAGGGATGAAGAGGGAATGAACGATGGGGACTGAGGAGGACCTGACTTCATGAAACTGCTCTTGGATCTGTGTGACAGAGTGTACGGAGATGTTATTATGTGGGGCTGGTGTTTGTACTGTACGGTAAAGCTGGCTCTGTAAAATGGCTGCTTATTTCTGGCTGTTGCACAAACATGCAGAGAAGTCATCAACACCTAATGTCTCCCCTCTGGTGGCTGCCAACGCAGTTCTACCATCAGATTTAACAGCTGGCAGCTGGCACAAACAAACAAGTCCAGGTGGGGGCAAAAATTCAGACCATGCTGTCAGGTTTCATGTGCCTTTCTTACTTAGGTTACTTGTACTGTTGGCCAAAGATGATAACAATACCATACATAGCTGCTTTGTGAAGTGTGTATTTATAAATAATAAATATTCCTAAGAACAAATATTATGAAACTTATATCTATGACTGTCACAAAAGGTGCTGCATCAATTCTGTGGTAAATACTGAGGCTGCAGATGTTCATCTGTCTCTACATTGCAACCATTTTTGCCACATGCTGTTTCTTTAAAGCTCACAAAGTGTTCAGCAGAGCCGTCATGGTGTGTGTGAGCTCAGGTGAAAGTTCTCTTTCCAATGGTGACTCCATTATTTTGTCCACCCTACGAAATTTCTGGAAATTACATACAGAAAAGCAAACATCTCCTCTCTTATAGAGTATATTTCAGAGACTTGCCTCTTTAGATGGTATATTTTATGTGTGTACTGTCCCTTCTCCCCATCCTTCTCATAAGGTTCGTTCTTCAGCACTTCGATGCCTTCTCCTCCTCCGGTCTCATTCTTGCTGGCCTCAGCCACAGAGTACAGCTGCCCTACTTGATACTGTGAGAAATGGGAAGAGAGAGAAGACAGACACTGAATATACAGCCTTAAACTACAGGGACAAATCCTGCCATTATTCTCTAGAATAGGCAAAAACTGAGTCAGTCCCTGCAGCCAAGGCTGGTGCTTCAACGATGCAGTACCACTAACAGCCACTAGATGCTAGACTGTATTTAAGTCTACTCAAAGCACCCAGACTGGGGCTGTGTCTGAAATCGCATGCTAACATTGTTTACTATTCACACAAGTACGATGTAAAATTGAGTACGTAGTGTGTTTAAACTACATAGTATGTGGATTTTGTGTACGCATGAAATATCCGGAGGTATTCTAGATTAGCAGGAACTTCTGAGTATGCTACGTGAGCTTACTGGACATACTCAACTGTCCCAAAATGCATTGCGTCTCTTCAGACAGCGTAGCGGTGGTAAAATAATTACAAACGACGGAGAGTGAACGTGAAACACAGGACAACAGGTGGAGTTAAGAGGAACAACGCGGGAGCTCACATATACGAAGTACTGGGACCGGTCATGTGATCGATAGAGTCATGTGATGCAGAGAAGACGTACTGCATGAGCACTTCAGTGTGAACGTGTGGTGGTGTATGTTCACTGACAGGACTCTCAGCCTCTCAATTGTGGTGTTTTTGTGCTCTCATTGTCCCTTGATCCAGTATTTCTGGAGGCCTGTAAACTCAAATTAAGGCCTCAAAACATCCTGTTATCAAACTGGGCTTACTGAGCCTGAAGTTGTCTATTAGATGTACAACTGCACAAAAAATTATTCTATTCAGAGCACGATGACAAAGAGATAGTTTTACAGGCTGAGCTCACACCCAGTCCAGTTCTCTGTGCAAACACCACCACCAGCCTGTCGCACCAACACCACTGCTCTCTAACAAAGGCTATTCTGTCTTAGTATGTGTCCCAGAAGAAAGCCCGAGTGGATGGGCATTCTGCGTACACGAGAAAATAAGCTGTGACTATTCCAACATGCTGTGGCTGAAATATATGCTGTACTGGGATCTCCAAGGAAGATTCAAAGAATATTTGTTCAACATATTGTGTCATATCAAAGAGGGTATGGAGGTAATGATACTCACCTCTTCCACAGAGACTGGCAACACTACACGGCTGAGAGATGGAAAACAAGGGAGAGGTGGGGCGGCAAGAGGAGAGAGAAACAAATCAGTTAAACACATTTGTTTGGAAACAAAACAGTGTAAAATACTGGAGATGATATTCAAAGCAAATGGTAAAGATTTGAAAACAGTCCACGACTGAGCCAGAAGGTACTGGTCCCAAAGTACAAATACTAAAAAACTAACATCACGATCTTTGAATGCACTGAGTGACCAAACCAAGTGCTCTCTGACCATCTTTGGGGACAAAATGAAGTGACCCTGTGCTAAAAGAGGAAAATCTCTCTCCCAGACTGAATGTCAAAACTCTGCTTTAGTCTGCAAAAGTATGTCATTTGACTGACAGCATGTGGTTGTAGCTGCTCCCCAATTATAAAACAAACAATAATTCCTCGTAATTGAGAGCCACAATTTAAGAAAGAAAGTAATGAGTGATTTTGTATTTACAGCAAGACTAAGACATAATAATGAAAATATGAATTTATGCACAAGGCAATAAAATGGACACCATGAAATTATCTGCACTGATTATAAAAACAGGATGTTATCAGGATAATCATAACATATAGCTTATTAATAAGGATTTTCATAATCCAGCTTCAGAAAAAGTTCAACATTTAGTGTTTCTTTCTGTTTTTAGTTTTAGTTGATACTTTCCAATTATGTGGTGATGAAGGAAAGTTGATTTTTCTCTTTCTTTCATTGTTTGAATCAATGACATCAAGTAAATAACTTTAACAGTTACAAACAGCCATGGGGAGAGCCGCAGCTCAAACAGCAGAATAACCAGGGCTTGATTATGCACAGCCTATATATGGATACTACAGCTTAATTATGGAAGGAAGGAGTCCACTAAATAGACACACAGTAAAAAGGACACCTCCTCCTCTACCTCTCACAATTCATACAAACCCTCTGCTACGATTGGCAGATTCAGCACCCCACCCTTAACCTAAACTACAGAAACTGATTGATGAAGCTTGCTGGGGGCGGTGCACAGGCTGAAAATATGCAGTCTGGCGCACCCAGTTCAAGGCAGAAAGCCCCTCAACCAAAAGATCTACAATGTAAACAACTTGAAAGCTATTAAATCTTAAGGGATGAGTGCTGTAGAAGACTTTTTGAGGGATGTGGCAAATGATACTCAAAACTTCAGAGCTGAAACAATGCATGTCCAGCTTCGTACTTGTTAGGATTTTGTATGTTTTTGTAAACTGAAAACCTTTTGGTTTTGGACCGTTTGTCAGACAAAACAAAAAAATCTGAGGACATCATCTTGGGCTTTAGGAAATTGTGACAATTATTTCCAGAACAGACCAAACGATTAATGAAGTAGTCGAGGAAATAACTGGCAGATAATTGCTACTGAACTTAGTCGTTAGTTGCACCAACAAAACATCCTAAACATCTGCATCTCCCAGCTCATATATGCCATCCACCAAAGACTTTAACCACCACATGGACATATTGTGTGTGCTACACAAAGAGTACTTCATTTATAATGTCATAATAATATTTTCAAAGACACATCCAGGTCACTGGAGGAACGACGTAGCACAACTGTAAAAACAAAGGCAGTCCAGTGTTCCTGGTCTTGGCTCATACTGGCCCGTGGCTTTTGTGACATAGAGAGATTAACATGCTCTGCCAAAATGTACAAACGCATCAACTGCATGAGACTGTGAAGTAGATCAATCAGGCACAGAGACCATGTTACACCAGAGGGGTTATAATCTTGTGCCACGAAGAGCAGAGAGCTTTCACTCCAACTGAAGTCTACACACCTGTTAATTTCCCTGAATAGCTTAGATTAGATTTCAGCACGAGATCAGAAATTAATCAGTGAAACCACCAGTGGTACACTAGCTTCCTGTGATATTCACTATAGTTTTCTATGGAAGTATTTTCCAAAAATATCGGAGCAGCAGTTTCATTTTACTGGCAATAAAAAAGGGAAAGATTACTAATCGAAACCTATTTGTGTTTTGCTTCTTCATGAGATCAAACGTGACCATCATGACAAATACAAATATGAGACAAAAAAAGAGTCTGTGAACTACAACAACTACTGAAATGACACCAAAAAGGATCCAGTTCTCTTCAGCTTACAACCAGGTGTGTTAATTATTAATCAGTTATTGATTATTCACTGCTGAGAAATCGATCGTGTTGTGCTAGGACAATGGCCCATGTCTATGTTTAAACCTGCATTATATGAAGTGGAAAGTGACATTAAATTGCTGGCAATTTGCTTTCTTAGTATTCAGTGTCACGCATTCAATATACGTCCAAATGAACTGTGTTTACACTCACCAACACTCAGCAGAGAGTTTACACTGGAAGCAACTTTGTTGGATTATAAAGGGCAAAACTATCTGAACAATTCGACAAAGGCTGCCCAGTCACAGTTCAAGTGGTCTTGTAGTCATAGTTATGCAAGATCCAGTCTAAGTGTGTCTTTGCAGACATCACAGACACCTGCAGGTACTGTGATGCTTAGACACAGAGGTGATAGAGATAGTAATCTGAATGTCTTTGGGTTCTGGATTGTTGGTCAGACAAAACAAGCACATTTCAATAAAAAAAATATATATAATTTACGCTTCTGATATCTTATACACAAACGTTTATTCGAGAAAATAATCGGCAGATAAATTAATAAAACTAAATGTTAGTTAACAAAATAGGAGGAGAGATAATTTAATTACAAGCTTAGCATTACCTGCAGACCTGCACAGACATGTATAGCATAATGTTTCTCTGTCAGTCATGTCCAAAGCTGAATTTCACAACAGTGATAACAACCCTCCCTTACATGCAATTTTACAGTATGGCTAAGTAGGTTAAGCAGGCGGTCATGTCTAAACCACACAGATAACCGTGGTGGCATGACAGAGCTCTCGCTCAGATGCTGTAGATAATTCACCTCTATAAGGGTGCAGTAAGAAGAGGAATTGGCAACGCTAACACTGAATTGACTTTTCTTTGAACGAGCTCCTCAAGATACAGGCCTACACATTTTCGCCTAAGCCCAGGTTTTGTTCCAGGTCAGGAAAACATGATCATCCATTTGTCATCCACTTTATCTTCCATATATAAAGGCTCCTTTTAAACGAGCTGCCTGTCATAAATGGATTGTTGTCAAAGAGTCACAGTATTCCAAACTGTCATGACAGCTGGAACATGACAAGGACATGATTTGATAGGAACATCTGTTTGTTCGATGATAGTTAATACATTGTTCCACATTTTATTTACTATTATCATTTATCTGGTTTAACCTCTTACTGTACAGTTGTATTACTGTCTCTAGTGTAATTTGTCAATGCACTGTTAATAAAAATGCTAGTCAAATATTATTTTTTGTATCATTATTATTTTTTCTGCTAACATAGCTATGGATAGATAATTCAGCTATGAAACACACCATTCCTGTAACAGCTAGCTTCAGACACGTATGTCTTATAATAAACAAGTAACACTACTGTGTATACAAGGTAACACAGGGTAGTGGGTTAACCTAGGCTAGCTTAACATCCCATGGCTACAACAGGTACCGTTATCTCTGGCGGATATAGGTTAGCCACTTAGTAAAAGCTAGCTTTGCTGAGAAAGAAAGAGGATAAAAACGACCACCGCACAGTTCCAATACAACAGAGTTCAGGGCAGAATTCTGATGATTGATCGTGTTAAAGAGGCAGCTTTACTCTGATATTGGTATTAGCCGCCCAGTTAAAGGGCTAACTCTCTAACGCTAGCGGCAACAAAGTAACAGCAAAGTAGTTAGTCCTTCCATAACCTCAAGCTAGCTTGAAGGGTACAACTGCTATGTGGTATGGGCCAATATTGGAGGATAATTCCTCCCGGACTCTTTGTTAAACGCTAAGGTTAAGCATGATACACCAGCTATAACTTAGCAGCTAGCTAACGTTAGATCTGTGCTTTGCAAATGAACTCCGTTGTCAGAAAATGGTCATGCTAGCAGCTAGTCGGCTGCTACAGCTAGCTAACTTAGCCAGCTAGCATTAATGGTAAATCCGTAGGAGAAGGAACCTTAATCTGTCACTCACGGGACCAAAGCTTAACATTACGGCACTTTAGAGATATAACACGCTGCTAACTGGCCAGCTACGTTAATGTTGGTGATGTAATCAACTATCAAGGCCATGAACTAGCTGAATGTGCAGCTTGTTTGTGTGTAATCAGTGCAGCCTTTTTATGTAACTCATTTTCATTAAGAAGCTAATTATCCCCTCTGCTGCTACAACCCAGTAGCTAGCGTTAGCTTGCACTAGCAACGCCTAAAAAGACCGGTGTGTCCCGTTATCCACGTCCTGATCCACCCTGCTCAAAGCTGCCTTTTTACGGGTTGGATGAGTGTAAAATCCAGCGAACGACACCACTAAACGACACACACACATTTACTCCTCAGTGATAAGCTGTCGGATAGATGAAAATGCCCCTCTAAATGCGCCAAAAGACATTTTTTAAAAACACTTCAGACTCACTATTCCTTGATGAGCACCATCTTCGTCACCCGGGCTGCGCCTGCGCACTGGGAGTCGACACCAGATAGAATTATCAACAAGTTCGTTCCGCCCTCCGAAAAAAATCTGATTGGCTGAAAAATCCACACCACACTGTCTCATACACAGTATTAATAATATAATAATATACTGTATTATTACTGTACATGTGCTCTGACATTCATTCAAACAGCACGATTGGTTGATTTATGGACATTGATGTGTGAGAGATATTTGAGATATTTATCTATATATGATGATAAAATAATGATGTATAATAATGTACATTGTACAATACACTTATTCTATGATTGAGAATGTAAGCTGAAGTTTTGAAAAGATTTGGAGGAATATTTAAGTGATTTAGGTCACAGATAATTAACAAAGACACCGTTGCTTATTTTGATTATAATCCTCCCACTCCAAGAGATATGATTATTTGATTGGATTGTTAGGCAAATTAAACATTGCAAATCTCCCCCATTTCCAGAGAGTTTAAAGTTTAAATGGTTTTTCTCAGGATTCATGACCTTTTCACTAATTCCTACCAGCTTTGGTAGATACTCACTTAACATACCACCATCTTTAAATCAAATATAGTAATACTGTACATTACTTTGTATATAAATACGAGTAAACTAGAGTAAGTGGACCCTGTCCTTAAGGACACTTAAGTTACTTTCCACCGCTGCATTAGAGTGAGTTTTTGTAGGATTGAGATAAACATTCCTACTTCTGAAATCTAATCTAAGATTTACTGTTTCATGTTTATTATAAGTGGAAAGACTGCACGCAGATATTTTCGCTTCACAATTCATTTATGTCATGAAAGCAAGACAAAGAAAGGAACATTTTTATTCGTCAACTTCTTTTGAAGAATTGAGAATATCTCTAAATACGAGGAGTCTGGCACCGCTGCAAAATTGTACATTATAAAGTTACTAACACACTGAACAGCAAGAGGAACCAAGCTGACAATCACACATGAAATCAAATCTCCGTAAAAAATATCAAAATGTTTTCTTTAAGTCTTCCTTGGTTTAATTGTCTTTATAAAATGTATAATAATGACTGGAAAACACAGTTTACTTTACAAAATAAATGACAACAATAAGCATTGATAATGACATTTAACAATAATTATTAGACAATAAATCAAGATCAAATTCAGGTCAACTTACACAAATATAGCGAGCATTTAGGTGGATAAAAACTGTTCTCCTTTACCCAGGCATTCAGTCAACAGACTGTAGGTACAGTACATGGAGGCATTGAGACACATGCTCTCTAGTCAGTCTTGAAAACACAGTTAAAGCCAGAGACTCAACACTTCTCTAAGAGTCATTTTGTCCTTCCAGCTCTCTCCAGAAGAAGGCACAATCATCACATTCAAAACATCCCTTCACAAAAAAAGTAATGACATGTAAAATCACTGTCAGTATGAAACAGTACTTTTCGATCCTTGTCTTCAGCAGGTATTGCTAAAAATGTGGCTGACAAGCTGGACAGCTTCTGTCATGGTGCAAAAACACCAAAAATGAAGCAGAAGATTGGCCCTCTGGCTCTGGGCTCAGCATGGCAAACATCTCAACTCTCAACACTTAGAAGATGGAAAAAAATGTCCAGGCGAGAGAAACTTGTAGCCGTTCCCAGAGGGAAGTTTGATGCCTCCTTTAGAGTTTGTGGGAAGATTAGAAGATGGAGGTTGAGGTGGTTTAGCCTCCAGTTTTTGGTGACCATTTGGTCTGTCGCCAGTGTTGTGATCCTCAGATCCTTCTACATTTTTGCTGACAGACTCATGTCTAGGTGAGAGATTAAGCAAACCCAAAACATCTTTCTGGACTGTACTCATTTTTTTATTCCCACCTCGGAGTAAACTGGCAGCGCACGGCACCTCGTGTTTCTGGCCTGCGTTGGCCCAGAAGGTCTTTAAGTTATGAATGGCCTGGACTTTATTATCCTGTTTTGACTGGTTCGTGTCGGGGGTGTTTGCAGGGCTGGAGGAGGCTGACATGGATCCTGTGGAGGAATAGGAAAGGGCCGGCGATGGGGCACTGTCAGCAGGGGAGCGGGAGGGTGAGATGTGGGATTTGTAAGGTGAGGTAGGGTATTTCAGTTTGAGCTGAGCCTGCGCATGCACATCTGGGGAAGTCGTGGGGAAAGGCGAACCCTGCTCTTTCACAGAGAGAGATAAAGACGGAGAGGAATGAGCCGGGCTGTTGTAGCCGGAGCTGATTTTCTGCAGTGACGAGGAGCGGGATGGAGGTTTAGGCCGAGTTGGGGGAGGTGTCGAAACAGAAGTGCAGAGGGGTGAAAGATGACTGGACAGGGAGAGAGGAGAGGAGCAAGCCTTTAGACTTGCTCTACTGGGTGGTCTGCTAAACGCACTGGTCTCAGAGGGCTGAAACCCTCGAGCTCCTCCAGTGGGAGTCAAAGTTGGGGTTGTGGGAGTAGACAGGGAAGGCTGCCTGGCATGTGCCTCTTCTCTCCCCTCGGGCCCCCTCAGTGTCTTCCCTCTAATGTTTGCTTTCTGCAGGCTCTCCACAGCTTGCATGTGGCTCTGGGTCTCCTCCAGAATCTTCTGGGCCAGTTCCTGGGGATCCAGTTGTCCCGCAGGCACCGTCCTCTCCTCCTGGGACTTGACCGTGCTGTCTGTCTCAGTACTCGACTGGTCCGACTCGGAGCTGCTAACCTTCCCTTTCCCAGTCCTCTGAGGAGATGAGCTGGAAAACAATGAAGAAACAAACATTTCCAGTTATATTGAAATGAACCATTGAGCTTGAACCACAAATGCTATGACATGTTTTGTAATTGTTACATTACCACTTGATGAACTGTATAAAATATCAGAAAGACCAAAAGACACATGGCTGTGAAGTGGGAGGATCTGGGGCGTCCAAAATAAAAGTCCCGTTCATTTTCTGAATAAAATGTCAGAGCATGTCGAGGCATGAATGGACATGAAAATGTTGCCAGTGCAGTAGAAACATTTCTACTTCTTTCTGACGTAAATCAGACCTTGTTTCAGGTTTTACTTTGTAAAATCAGGCTTGTTTTGTCTTGATTCTAGTGCAGTGACTCTCCTTGTTCTTTCTTGTTTCAAGATACAGACGATCATTTCTGGAAAATTCTTGATACAAGTTGATTTCTATCAGAAACAGGTTGAAATTAACTCACAGCACTGGCAGGTTCTTTTACTTGTTTTGTAACGTGTAACGTGAGCGATGAAATGAGAGTGATAGTGTAAAGACGTAAATTGAGGTGTCATTCAAGTGTAACCCGTCAGCTGAGATCTAAGACACATATTCTCTGCTGTGTACTAGAAGGTTTGTGTGTGTGTGTAAAGAAAAAAAGTCATTGAGCATTTTATTTTGAAAAATTAAAATCAAACCATGTACTACAGTGTACATGGACTCAAGTTATACTCAATATCACTGAACTTACATTTCCTGCTTGGGTTTGGGGCTGGCAGGAACTTTCAGGGGCGGCGGCGGGGCTTTAATTGGAGATGTAGGCGTGCTGATGCTTCCCTTGGAGGAGATTGTGATTGGGTACCCATGACCCCCGGCTGATCCTCTCCCAGCACCGCCTCTGCCGTGTCTGTGTCCCGCAGGCAGTGGCAGCGTGTCACACTCCCTCCTCCCCCGTCCTAACGGCTCACTGCTTATAATGGAGTACCCCTCGTACTCCTCTTCCTCCCCTTCTCCCGTTAATCCTCCTCCGTGATTGGTCAGTCGACCCCTCGACAGGCCGCCGGATTGGCGGTGTGAGGCGTAGAGACCCCCTCCCCCGCGAGGTCTCTCTAGCTCCTGCTGATGTGAGCGCTGGCTGATGATGTCACTTCCTGCGGGCTCAGGTCGGGACAGGAAACTGAGGGAGGAGGCGAGGGAGCTGAGGCTGTAGACGGAGATGGCGTCGCAGGAGAGGTTGTCCGGGCAGACCGGGGGTAAGAAGGAGGGCTGAGGTGGGTAGCAACCAAAGGAGAGGGGTAAAGAGTGCGGCTGGGAGGCCGACTGGGAGGACGACAGAGACTCCAGGGAGGAGGAGCTGTCCATGCTCAGGCGCTTGGGAAGCTCTGTGGAGTCTAAGAAGAGACAGGGAATGACTTCAAGTATCAGGCTGGAATAGAGAAAAAGATTTAGTGGGATTTAGTTTTGAAAAAATGTCCACAAAGTTGTTGCATTATTCTCACCAAAGAGTGCTAGAAGAGACTGAAGGGCGAAATGCATGATGCGCCTGCTGGCCTGCTTCCCAGTCTTCAGCACGACCTCCTCCTGACCGACCTCACAGAGATCGAAGCCTGAGAGACACAGCGGAGGAATGGAACCAAGTACATTTACACACAACTAACTTATACTTCTGACTACATTTCACAGGGAAATAATGTACTTTTTACTCCATTACATTTATTTGAGAACTACAGTAACTGAGAGATGAACATTACAAAAGACACGATGCATTATTATTGATTAAATTAGGCAACAGCATTTAAAGTAGTTGAAATTAGAACCTCCTTGACCAGCTACAGCACCAAAAGGCTGCATAGCACTTTCTAATAAAGGCAAATGCTATTCAGCATTTATAATTGTAGTTTTATTAAGTTGTTAATAAATGAATTTTGGATCAGCTGAGACTTGTAGGTCCTGTAGGTACGCAGTCAAACTATCCTTTGGGGAAGTTTTCTGATCAATTAAAAAGCTAAAAAGACTAAAAGGTGAGTAATGTTGGAGGGTGTTCACCAGCAAGATGGATGTGATTAATCTATTAAGTATTAATAAACAATGTATTAATCCTAATTAGAGAGTAGCACCACTAAGTCAATAAGTAATTAACACTATATAAAATTAAAACTCTGTACTTTTTGTTGATAATACTTGTGTACATTTACTTCAGTAACAGTTTGAATGCAGGACCTTTACTTCTAATGGAGTATGCTTTATAGTGTGGTATTGGTACTTGTACTTAAGGATCTGAATATTTCTTTATTTCTTTTATTGCTTTTTTTTTTTTTTTAATCTGAAGCAACAATAAGCTTTCATTCATTAAACTCATTCAGTCTCATTATGACTTCATGAATGTAGTGTTTTCTAATCTGAGCTGTTTGTAGCGATCAGTTTAATTTCACAATCAAAGTCAAGCTTTATTTATTGTATTGACGACTCACCGAGCGCAGCCAGGAACTCGTGGCAGCCTGGAAGCCTCCAGAGCTGCACGCTTATCGACACTTGAATGGGAGCCAGAGAAAAGTCCTGGTCTTTGTCGCCCGACTGCAACTGCACCAGCACTTGGTGAAGCTTTGGAGAGGAGAGAGGCAGTAATGATTGCGAGAGAGGGAGAGAGAGAGAAGAGGAAACAGCTGTGATACACAGACATTAACAATTAAAAATGAGAAAATCTCATTAAAGCAAGACTGATGTTGCACCCACATCACAAAGATTATGGACAACAACTTAGTGTTGTTATCTGCGTTGGCCAGTCTTACACTTTCTTTGAACTCAGGTCAGCATCATGAAACACTTACCATTCCCACCATGCTTTTAACCGCCTTTGTGAGGTGGGTATGAGAGAAGAGGAAACAGAACTTTAGTGGTTTAATTCTGAGCGAATGTCATGTTTGAGTCGCTGCACACTCGGCCATGCATGAACGATGACGTGCTTATGTTGATGATGACACCTGATGATCATATGGTACTGTACTGACTGTACTGTGATGAAACACATCAATGCTGGTGTTAATATTGACACTTCTGACCAAATTTATTTTTCATGTGTTGAAAATGGCTCGACACACTGTTTTAAATCAGCCCCCTTACTTTTCAAAATGCTATTTTTGTTCCCCTCATTTTTATAATTTCAGGTGTCCTCTTACTGTCCAGCTGCTAAAATCCAGATGAGGGAAGTTCTGAGTTGCTAAAAATACTGATGGACTCATTTGGGTCACCGTCAGGTATTTGTGCCCTGGGTTTCGCCTCTCAGGCTACATACGAGCTGCCCTGATCGATGCTGGGCCTGTATGCAGCCTGAAAGGAGTACCTGCAGACGCTACACAGGACTGATGACTTGGTTTTTCAGGTAATATTTCTGTCTACAGTTAATATAATTATTATAATTTTTTCTTCATCAAGCCCCCCCACTTCTGATACCAAACATACACACTTACATGAATTACTCAGATGTGAACATGTTGGCATGAACCAGTGGTGGAAAGTAACTTCATACATTTACTCAAGGACTGTGCTTGTACGATTTTAAGGTACTTGTACTTACTTTAATATTTTTTATATTTCCATTTTGTTACTCACTGTATATAAAGTAGTTAAAACTAGCTAACTGTATATAAAGCAGTTAAACTAGCTAACTGTATATAAAGTAGTTAAACTAGCTAACTGTATATAAAGCAGTTAAAACTAGCTAACTGTATATAAAGTAGTTAAACTAGCTAACTGTATATAAAGCAGTTAAAACTAGCTAACTGTATATAAAGCAGTTAAACTAGCTAACTGTGTATAAAGTAGTTAAACTAGCTAACTGTATATAAAGCAGTTAAAACTAGCTAACTGTATATAAAGCAGTTAAACTAGCTAACTGTGTATAAAGTAGTTAAACTAGCTAACTGTATATAAAGTAGTTAAACTAGCTAACTGTATATAAAGCAGTTAAAACTAGCTAACTGTATATAAAGCAGTTAAACTAGCTAACTGTATATAAAGTACTTAAACTAGCTAACTGTATATAAAGTAGTTAAACTAGCTAACTGTATATAAAGCAGTTAAACTAGCTAACTGTATATAAAGCAGTTAAACTAGCTAACTGTGTATAAAGTAGTTAAACTAGCTAACTGTATATAAAGAAGTTAAACTAGCTCCACCTCGAGCAGCTACAACAGTAAAATGTTGCTCTAACATTGATGCATCAGTATTAACAATCTAATTATGTAATATATAATAATATATCAGTCACAGGAGACATTTTACTGCGGAACAAATACTCTTACTTTGTTATTTTAAGCATATTTTGCAGACAATACTGCTGCATTTTTACTTGAACCTTTACTCGTAATGTATGAGTATATTTACATTGTCGTTTTGGTATCTAAGTAAAGGATCTGAGTACTTCTTCCACCACTGGCATGAATACCTGTGCACTACTTTACAACATGGCAGTACCTTATGAATGAGCTGTTCTCCGGCCTCAGACACTGTGACCAGTTTACAGAGAGCCTGCAGAGCCGGAGGAGTGAGACCTGAGGACGTACAGAAGGCTCATTAGACCTTCCACATATCATCATGAAATCCTTTAGTTACAATGATTATTTATACAACTAATATGGTCAAATTTTAAAACACATTTTGGTCAAGTTATTCTCTAGCTGATGTAATATTCACATATCAATTGCAATTTCATAGCAGACTGCTCACAATTCTTGAATTCTGGATCCTGGAGGGACTAAACAGGTTGTTATTCTATCAGAGTGATTGACATGAGAGACATTTTGAATAAAGGAGACGCTGCGGTACCGAGCAGGGACTGCAGAGTGGTGCTGCACTGTTGCAGCCGATCCCCGGGGTCCGAGGTGGGGAAGAAAACCGCCGCAGGGAGACCAGCACCGCTACCGGAGAAGTCCAACCGGAAACCCACCGCAGACAGGAGGGCCTGCCACCCGGGCACCCCACCAACCTTAGAGAGGAGAGAGGAGAAAGTGGTGGTAAGTGGTGGTAATTTAATTTTCTGCTACTTTATAATTCGACTGCACTACACACAGACTGAGATTAATAACACAAAATATAGTCAACAAATCAAATATGAAATATCATTATAGATTAAGATAAAACGGTATTGATCCTCGAGGGTAAATTCACCGCAGTATACAGAGTAATTAAGATCAGAGCTGCAACATTAAAGTGATGAATGATAATAATAACAATATATATGATTCTGAAATGTTCTGTATAATGAGTACTTTTACTTCAAATTAAAATTTTACACTTCTACACTGTGGTACAAGATCTGAGTACTTCTTCCACAACTGCATTACAACATGAGTTTAAATTGAGCCCCATCTGTACCAGCTGAAGCATTAACTTGGCACGTACATTAATGCGTCAATATTTATAATACAATTAATTTAAAATAACTAAAAAAGAGACGGGAAGGCCGACACTCTCACCTTGTTCTCGACGCTCTGTTGTGACGTGTACATCGGGTTACACTGACCACTCTGGATACGCTGCAGAGACTTCTCCACCTGCAGAGACGAAGAGACGCAGTTCACACCGTCTTCATTAATCACTGAGGCACCTTGAGCTGCCCTTTACGACATTTTGGGGATTTCAGGGCCGAACCACTTAGCAACATGCTCTGATGGAGGTCTGATGATGATGGCGATGATGATGGAGTGACGCTAAAGTTGTATTGATCAGAGTGAGAGCTGAGTCTTTCCCGTCTGTCTCAGCAGCATATATTTATATTATGTTTCAGTAAATGGAAACGGAGCCCGAGGTGACGTCTTCAAATGTCGACCAACAGTCAATAATCAATTAATTATCACTGAAGACGAAGCAATTTAGCAAATATTCCCATTTGAGCAGCTGGTGGCAGTGAAGTTTTGGCACTTTTGCTTAAAAAGGAATTACTTTAACAATTAATTGATCATCCAAATTGTTGCAGATTCATTTTCTGACTATCAACTAATGAATTGATTGCCTGATAATTTCAGCTCTATATAAAACCATCTTCTATATTCGTGAAAGATTGCATTCAGTGTGTTTATGAGTCATAGTCATAGCAGAGTTTCAGGTGTTCATAAGATCTGATTTTTATTCCCTATTGAGTGTTGATGCTACGACGAGTAAAAAAGTGATTTTTAAAGGTAAAAGTCAAGTTGGAATATTAGGAGAATAAAGTCATAACATATTGAGAAAAAAAGTCGAAGAATTACAACTTTATTCTCGTAAAATACTACGACTTAATTCTGGAAATATCAGGACATAATATCATGACTATGACAGGGGCCCTTAATGCTCGTCGTATGATGGAGAGTTGTCTGTCCACGCTGACGTGATGCTGAGGTTCAAATTCATCTTCAGGAGTTAAATGAATAACGATGGATCTAAACTAATAAACAGGAGGTGTGAAGGCGTCTCACCAGGTGTAACAGCACTCTGAGGGCGTCCCTGGCCCTCTCTGGGTACTGGAGGATCTCTGCCAGGGCTTGGCCAACCAGCGACATGGGGCTGTTCAGCTTCACGTCGCTGCCAATCAGCATGTAACCTGAAGAAAAACACACACACACAGATTTTAAAGACATTTAGTGCATTTAGAGTAGATGTGAGGAGTCGGGTAGAGGACTAGACAAGTTATCCAAAAACCATCCAAAAATGGTAGAAAGACAGAACATACTGGTCCATATTCTGTCCCGGCTTGCTGTTCTGGTCCTCCTCTATTTTTGCCAAATGAACATTTAGGGGAAAGTTCACCTTGAGATCCACTTCACTTTCCACCCTGGTTTGAGGTACAGATCTCACTTTTTGACCCTGTGTTTCGCCTCTCAGGCTACATTCAGGCTGCCCTGCCTTATAGCTAGGGACACTTCTTGGGGCTGAAAAAAGGGACTGCAATGTTTTTATTTACAGTTAACGTCCTCCTAAAAAAATGCTAAAATACATCAGTCAAAGATCACAGAGCTCTTTGTAGAGCACGCAACATCATCTATTAGGAAGCACAAATGATTTTAAGTTGGGTTAGTGCTGTTTCTTTTTGTTTTTACTTGTTCTTTAAATTGTAAAATCGTATAAGTTCAGGCCTGACCTGGGAAATAATGATTTTACAACAACAACAACAAAATAAACCCTTTCTCAAGGTCCTCCTACAAGCATCTTCCAGAGCTTTCAATGCTTCTCATGGTCTTCATCAGCGGAGTGAGACCCATTTTTAGGTCACATGATGAAAGCTGGGCCTACTCCAGTGAGATGTGTTGAAGACTAATAAGTGGACCTTGAGTGTTTGCGTCCAGGGTTGTTTGCTCACCAGCCCAGTTGGAGGGGTGTGAGAAGTGCTTGCTGCTCTGCAGGGTCTTCATGGCCTCCGTCAGAGCCGCGCTGGCTTTGGTCCCGTTGAGGAGGGCCGTGTAGAAGTTGTTGTTGAACAGCTTGGAGGCAGCTACCGGCACAGGCCACAGGGAGACGCACACGCACTGGACCCCCGCAGCCAAGAGGGCTCGGGTCAGACCCACCACCCCGTCAGCCGACACCCTGCTGCTGGACTCCGGGTACAACCTGCGGTGACAAGGACTCAGAGGTCAGGTGGATCGGTCAAACCTAACAGGCTTTGTAAAACGTTAAATCTGTGAAAAGTTATACCTCAGAACCACCAGTTTGACGCTCAGGCACAGGTCCAGAATATCAGCAGCAGTGAGGAGGAAGTCATGAAGCGGTGGACTGTCACACACACTCTCCACGTCACACACACTTTCCCCGTCCTCGCTCGTTTCATCTCTGAATCTCTCTGGGCTGCTGTGACTCTTTGTGAACGAACCCTTCCTCTTTCCGTCCTGATCCGCGGTCTCGGAGGTCGACGCTGCACACGGTGACTTCTCCCGGGGCCGGCCCCCTGCCCCCTCTCCTCCTGCATGCTCCTGGCTGGGGGCGAGGACCAAAGCGGCGAGCTTCCAGGATATATGAGTCGCAAAGTGAACGCACTCCGCCTGACTCAGCGCTGCGAGCACACGCTCCTTTGTGGCATTAGCTCCAGTTAGGGGGTGACACCCCAGCTGTTCCCCCAGCCAAAGAGCTTCATCTTGGGCTGACGGCAAGGGGCCCCACAACCAGCGGCCCATCACAGAGGGGGGCAGGCGAGGAGCCCCAATCACTGCAGCCACTGAACCTCCATCTGAGCAAAGTAAGGGACCACCGCGGCGAGGATGAGGCTGTGGGTTGAACACAGTTTATAGAGATTTTCTATAGTTTAAGAAGCCAAAAACAACGTAAAAATAAAATATAAAAATACACCTGTTACATTAAAACATGACATCATACAACAATACAAACATCAAAGGGCAACATGCAGCACGAATTAGGTGATGTGTGAGATATGTGTGATATTCCAAAGGGACCAATACAGCGTTTAAGATAAAGACCCACCTTGGTTGTGGCTCCCAGGCTGGCTAAAGATGGTAAAGAAATGAGACTGAACCTCTCATAAAGGTACTCATTAGAGGAGCTGCCTTTGAGCAAGGCGAATGGGATCAAGTACAGTTCTCCCTCCAGCACTAATACGAGCTGCCTGTGTCTGCCCACGGGTCCACTACTGTGCATCAGGCCCTGCAGAGACAAGAGGACAAAGACTGACGTTAAAAAGGCATAAAAAAGGAAATGCAAATAAGCAGTCATGGATGTTTCCATACGTACCCCTTCCATCGGTGCTATGAGTAAGTCATAGAGGGCTCGTAGAGGAGGTTTGCTGATGTTACTCGGTCGGCAAAGAGGAGAGGACAAGCCGTCCTTCACCGGAGACACTGTGGCGCTGTACAGACTCGTCATGCTCTGACAGCTTCTGGAAGAGGCACCAACACAAACACGACATGTTTACTCTGTTTGAAATAATAAAATAATGAGACCAAAGAGTCTGCAGCCATGTTGGCAGGCTGTGGGTCTTTGAGCTAACATGCTAACATGCTAACATGCTGATGTTTAGCAGATATAATGTTTACAATGCTAACCCAGCTTATCATGCTACCACTAGCTAATTAGCAATAAACAAAACAAAGTACAGCTGAGGCTCATGGGAATATTTTGCAAGTATTAGCCACAAACCAAAATATGGGACAAATTAATATAATACTGACATGATGAAAAGTTAAAGGATCAACAAATGGATTTCAGTTCATCCTGTAAACATGAGTTAGGGTACTGAATTTCATGACGATCCATCCAATCATATTTGGGATATTTCAGTCTGTACCAAAAATCAATCACAGCTAAAAAGCCGGACTCGGACCTGTTGAAGAGGTTGTTTCGGGACACCATGCGCAGGTAGCCTGTGGGGTCGGTGGCTGAGGTGAGTTTGTTGTTCAGCTCCTCAAACTGTTGCTCTAACAGATCTCCGGCTTCACTCTCGGTCTCACTGCTGGAGCAAACTCTGCCAAGTGGAGGGAAACACGGGCAGACTGCGTCACTACTGCGGGCCAACATCACCAGTGCTTTTCATGTTACTTTAATGTGAACGTTAAGACTGTGTAACCTTTAGCTGAACAGCGCCCCCTGTGCCCACAAGTAGCAGTTACAGGCTAATGTCAAACGCTAAAATATGAGAGTCACAAAGTCAACAGTGAGTTTGCTAACATTAGCTAACACCAGCGAACCGACTCATGAACGACTCTTTATTTTTTTAATTTCTTCTTTCAAAATGAAATGAAACTAACATCAGTGAAACTGTCAGGGAACATTTTAATTTAACTTTGAATTAGAATCAGAAATACTTCATTGATCCCCGCGGGGAAATTGTACTAAAGGCACTGCTGAGATTCGAACTCAGGATCTCCTGTTTACTAGACAGGCGCTTTAACCAACTAAGCCACAGCGCCCTGAAGATGTGAGAAAGCAAGTTAGGTAATGGTGATGCTGCTTATGAAACAGTAAGTACAGGTAGTGTTCGGCAGTGACGCCTCTTTATGAACTGGACTGACGGCTCGCAGAATTTAACATTAGCAAACATCATTACTTTTTGTGGACTCCTCTGGCTGCACTTTTCACAGCTCAGGGAGATTTGATTTGATTTGAAATAACAGTTTCTGCTGTCTGGGTCCATGCTGGAGGGGAGCAAAACTCCACTGGTGGGTTTGGAAAGCGCTTTAATGCTGCATATGTGCAAATACTTTTCATGCTGTGGATGAACAGGATTCATGATCATCGCCACAGCGTTAACACACACACACACACACACACAATGAATGGCTGCTGGCTGCCGTAACTCCACTGCAGTGGTTTTACAGAAAGTTGAGACGCAGTTTGTGTGGGGGAACATTTGCTGACAAGACACATGGTAGTGATTTACAAAGTCGTCCAGTTGTGCCAACCAAGGCCTGAAGTTGCGGGCAGGATAATTGAGAGTAAGGAAATATGGCAGCAGAGAGCAGGAGGAAAGGAAGACAGATGACATGCAGCATGCGGCTCCTCTGCGTCTTGTTTTGCTCACTCTCCTGCCTCGTGTTTTAATGAATGACGACGTACAGTAATAAGACTCGGAGTCTGCTGCTCTGTGAGGCTGTACGTGAGCTGAGGTCAGCATGCTAACATCCTCACAAGGACAATGCTAACACGCTGATGTTCAGCAGGTACAATGTTTGCCGTGTGCATATAGGAGATGTTTGGCTTTAAGGCTTTCTGCCAGAAAGCACTATGGCATCAGGCGACGTAGTATCAAGAGCAAGAGGGGTCTGAGAGAGGAGAAGATTGTGGGAGGTAATCCAGGAGGTTAAGGATCAAGTCCCATGTGAGGTTAATTTTGACAATTGTGCCTTTTTATTTGTTGAAATATTTTCAGTTTTGAGTTGCAGTTTGGTTAGCATTAGGCAACAGGAAGTACTTCTTTTGGTGTCTGAGACTAACCAAACTGCGAATGTTTCACGACGTCTCCCACGTGCTTTCCATGTTCACCATCTTAGTTTAGCGTGTTAGCAAGCTAACACTTGATTAGCACTAAACACAAAGCACAGCTGAGGCTTGATGGGAATGCTAAATTAGTTTTGTACGTATTAAATAATGAAATATTAAAGGTATTAAATAAATATGTGTGTTGACCGTATCACCAAAGAAGAAGAAAAACCTGCTGTAATGGCTGTCCACTCCGAGAGCCTCTCTAGCGTTGTAGATGTACTGCTCCACAGACCGAGGACCTCCACCTGCTCCTCCTCCACCCTGCGGGCTCCCACCTCCATCCTGGAACTCCACTCCGGCCTCTCCAAGGTACACCTCGTTAAACTTCACAATACCTGTTGTGGCATTTCAGGAAGAACACGAGCGAATTAGTGCACGCTGTGCGTCTGCATGTGAGTGCATGAGAATGTAGGAAGAGTTTACAATGTGTTGGTGTGTGGACTCGAGGCTCTGTGAGGGTTTGTTACTGCAAAATAACGAGAAAAACTGGGACGAGGAGCCACTTTAAAGCTGGCCGTGCAACACTGCAAAGCATAGGCTGCATACACAATTGCTCCAAACTCAGTATGCAGGGCAGATTTTGGGGAAATATCTCAATTATTAACAAGGCTAAAAGTCTAAAGCCCAGTGCATCTCAGCGGCTGCGATGTTTGTTTCAAACCCCGACACAAACGTGTTGGATGGAACAAACTGCTAATGGGGCTGCGAATATAAAGCTCCCTCGAGGGTGGCCTGAGAGGAAAGGTCCCTTTATTCCTCTTCAGCGCATAAATGTCGAGACAATTAGATGATGAGGTTTGTGTGGTTGACATTTTGGCCTGAGGGTGGCGCAAGAGGAAAGATCACCCACTGAGGAGAATGAGCGTGCTCCGTCAATGTCAGGGCGATCAACCCAGTAGGTTTTTGGCCCAGATCCAGAGTCCACTCTCACTGGCTTCAGAGAGGGCTCAGGGCAGTCCTGGTGTGAAACCGGTAAACTGCTTTAGGAGGTTTCATGTGGACTTTTTGAGCCCTTTTCAAAGCTGCAGCCAGGAGGGTGGATTTCATGTATGAACTATGACGTGCAACACTTTAATCATCCTCTTCAAGAGACAGACTGACTTGTTAACCCCAGTAACACATTACTAACTAACATAACCAACTGCCGGCTAAACGTTTGCTTATCAGTGGACGGATTCAGACTTTTTTGGTCGACAAAAATGCATAAACAGCTGTGTAACATCAACATCAGCAGTGGAGAAAGGAGGGTCACTGGGGGATGCTAATGCTACCTGTACAGCAATGCTGACAGATGCTAAATGCTACAGATGCGTCAGGTCCCGGAACAGATATGACGGACTACTGGAACCACACTCTCAAGGATAAAGCTGATGACAGATCAGTGAAACTGGACTGAAGAAGTTAAAGAAAACAGGACAGACTGAAGAGTGTAACTGAAACAAATTCAGGTTCAGCTCTGATGGTGGCGCTGTAGGAAAAGCCAGGAGTCAATGAAGTCATGGTGAATAGAGAAAGTGCATTTTCTACATGACTGTGTGGTGTGTTCAAGTGTGTGTGTGTGTGTGTACCTGTCCCTGGAGATATCAGCCAGCTGTACAGAAAGCCTCCAGCCAGAGAGTAGTAGAGGACCATGGCCCTCTGACCGTTGACCGTCTCCAGGATGTGCTCTACAGTCACGGGGACGTAAGGGTCGGCGCTCGCCGCTTGCTGACTTCCTTTCTGACGTTCGACCAGGAGATCTGCGAAGGCACGCGTCCGCCCTCGCTCTGCTATGGCCAGCGCCTCGTCGTGTCGGCCTGAGACGCAACACAGAAGGTAAGTTAGGAGTCGAGAGGGAGTTTGGGAGAACATCTGGGAGAACAGACTGTCCGGAGCAGCAGCATTAACAAACAAATGCACTCAAGACATCGGGTGATAATTTGTGCATCGCTAACGGCAACACACAGAACGAGAGAGCGTGAACGCGAGAGAGGAGAGGTGAGAACACCTTACAGACAGTGTGAAGCTCAGCGATTCACAAGACAACGACACAAGAGGGGAGGACGGCTGATTCACCTAGGCTGACGAGGACTCTCTGGAGAGCCTGGTACGAGCTGGTTTGCAGATCAAACAGAGAGAGCTTGTAATCCGTGCTGTGCTGCGTCTCATGACGAATGGTCTCAAACAACACCGACGCTCTGTACAACTGAAACACACAGCAAACAAACACACATCACGCTGGTACTTACACACATCAAACTGTCTAAAATACACACACACAGAAACACATGTGCAAATGTCTCCAACGTGCTCAGCCGGGTTGAGATCTGCTTTTGTTATGTGATGTTCTTATTTCAGATTTTACTTTCTTTTTCGTCATCTGTCTGTAAACACAAAACACGTTCATTTAAAGCAGACTGATTTTAACTGGCAGTCAATATTTCAAACGTGAAAGAGCATGCTGTTACAATACTAACCACTGGGGGGCACTACAAACACACAACAAGCAGGATGTTAAAGCTCCTCTCTTCATCAAACTGGGAACTTAAAGCATGAATGTTTCTCATAAACCACTGGAAACAAAGATGGTGGAAGTACTCATATCCTTCTCATAAAAGTACTACATAGTGTACCAATACCTCTACGAATAAATACTCCAATACAAGTTAAAACCCTGCAAGTATTACGTAATTTAAGTATCAAAAGTAACATTATTCATTAAGCAGAATGGTCTATTTCAAAGTGTTATATTATCAAACTCTATATATTATATTATTATATTACAGTTATTGATCATTTAACATGTTACAGCTGGTTGAGTTGAAGCTGATTTTAATTGCTTTATATGCTTTCTTTTTTATCTCTGACAATGCGTCATGTGACAAATCTTAATCTGCAAACTAACTAGTGACTAAAGCTGTAAAATAAATGTAGTGGATTAAACCGTTTTTTAACAACAGAAGCGTCGTTCTGTGAAGGAGGCGGCTGGTCAAAAACATCCCGACGTCCCTACGTCCCTACGTCCAGCAGTACGTCACTGATCCTGTCTTCACACTGGACTTGTACAGTAGCTTCTGGAGAAGGTTAAAGATACTGCAGACATGCAGCTGCACACACACACCTGGTGTTGAGCCTCTTCCAGGTTTCCGCTGGCCCACAGAGACAGGCCCAGGCGATGGCGTATCTTAGCTTCATCTTCTCTCCGACCTAACTGCTCTGCCAGACGCAGACCTGAGGAGAGGAGGCGGAGACAGACAGACAGACAGACAGACAGACGAGGAGATCAGACGCTGATCTGAAAATCATCTCTTTGAAAGTCCCGGCGCTTTGACGCTCATAACAACTGTTGCTGCATTGAAGTGAACTTGTGCCGAGCCCGGGGCGCTCACTCTCGTCTCCATTCTTTCCCTCTCATTGTTCCTGTCTTTTATCACGCAGACTCAAATCCAAAGTTCTCGTATTCTCTCTGGTCTTCGGTTTGTCTCAGATATGTTTCGTCTCCCCTGCTGTGCAGGAGCAGACAGTCACGGCAGGTTGTAATTAGTTCTCATTAGGCTCTCAGATTGAGCAGAATCTCATCAAACATCAAGTTTTGATTTACTCTTCTCTGCCTGCTTCTCTGCCTGTGATGTTCTGTATCTGAGCTTCTTTCCATCGGTTTGGGAGGTTAATTGGAGGCACTCGTACGAATGTTTCTCCAGCTCGGTCCTCACCTCAACTCTGAGCCGAAGTCTTCGTTTGCTTGTTGAGTTAATGATCAATTAAAATCCCGAGGATCTGCGAGGAAAGTGACAAACCGTGACCGCGTCTTACAGGCCCGACGAAGCCTGAAGGAGCTCATAAACGAACCCAAATATCCTTTACACGTCTTTTACTTTGTCTCTTAGTTCAAGTTAGAAAAGAGATTCCAACAGGATTATTTTCAACAGGGAAGCAGATTTAAAACTAGAGACACGAGAGATGTGTGTGTGTTTCAAAGAGTAGTGAGAGAAGAAGTTAAATCAAACAGGATTATTGACAACAAGCTGCCTGAAGGAAAGCACACTCCGGGGTAAACACCCCAGCACTGATCTGCTATTAGCTTGTGTCAGACTCATGAATGTCTTTCATGCTTCTGGCGGGTTTCAGAGACACAACTCACAATGCTCTCAGGCCTGAACAGCTCTGACTTTAAATAAGATACCAACATGTAGATCAAAGTCTGTCTAAGAGCCAGAGGCAGCGTGACTGCAGGGGAAGGTAACTTTTCTCCCCTCGCTCTTCATCACAAGTCGAGAGTTTGTTGATCTTTGGCGTTTGAACACAGAGGAAATGTTGAAATCAAAAGATCGTATCAGACACAAGCTGCACCTCCAGGAGTCACCCTACTGCACAGAAGTATTCAGATAAAAGTACTGACACCACTCTGTATTAGTACTCAGTTACAAGTAAAAGATCTGCATGCTACTTCAGTAAAGGTAATTCACACGTCAATCATAATCAAAATAGTTAGCCACTTCATTTTCTGTCAATCGATTCATCGACTAATTGGACTAAAAGTTGATTGAACTGGAGATGGTTGGCTATGTTCTGACTGTACTGATGAAGCAGATTACTCTTTAATAACATCAGTGAACACGTCCTCTTCCTCTGCCAGTCAGTGACTCTGTGACTAGCTGCTAGCTCAGTTAGCTCAGTTGTAGCTTCTTACCTTCCTGTAGGTACATCACAGCCTGTGCATAGTTCTGCAGCGCATGGTGTGTCCTCCCCAGGCTCCCGTAGGAAAGAGTTTTAGCTATCAGATCGTTGGTCTGCGCTGCCACACTCAGGTGCTGCTCCTGGAAGACCACGGCCCGCTCGTACTTTCCTAGAGCTTCGTAGGTCAGTCCCAGGTTGCCGTAGGCTCGACCCTGGCTCCTCACGCACCCCGTCTGCTCTGCTATATCCAAAGCCCTCTGGTGCCACTGCAGCAGGAGAGCTTGATCACTTCAAGGACTGGTTTTGGATATGTTTTGGGATAAATGCTCATTCGCTTTCTTGCCGAGAGTTAGATTGGAAGATCGACGCTACTCTCATATGGCTAAATATGAAGCTACAGCCAGGAGACGGTTAGCTTAGCCTGGCTCTACCCAAAGGTAACGAAATCCACCAACCAGCACGTCTAAACTTCTCTAATTAACGTGTTATATCGTGTTTGTTTAATTTGTTTAAAGTGTACACATGTCAAGTTGTGGTGTTATGGGAGGTTTTGTGCTGGACTATTTCTTGGCAGAGAGCAGTGAGTTCAGGAGAGTCAGGCTAACTGTTTCCCCCTGCTTCCAGTCTTTATGCTAAGCTAAGCTAATCGGCTGCTGGCTGTAGCTTTACTGTACTGCTGCTTTAGTGTACAGACATGAGGGCGGTATCGACCCTCTCATTTATCCCTCGGCAAGAGAGCGAATAAGCACGTTTCTCAAAAAGTCTATTAAATGCTGAGTCGTGACGTGTTGTGAATCTGTGCAAACCTGTAGCGCCGTCTCGTTGTCGGCCATCAGCTGATAAACGCCTCCAAGCGCATCGCTTGCCTCTGCCTCCAGGGATTTATCCTGACAGTTAAAGCAGGATTTACTACATTTCTCTGTGCATAATGTACTTTTCATTGAAAAGAAAAAAAAAAAAAGAAAGATGATTTGTCATATTCAGCAGGGCAAGAAGAGAAATCTGCAGCTGAAACAAGACCCTTGTGCAGGTAAAGCCTTACCCCTGCTGCGCGTGCAATGTTAAGCTGGTGTTCCAGGCAAGAGAGGGCCTGCTCATAGTTGCCCAGCTGGCTGTGTAAGGTGCCCAGCTCCCAGTAAGCCTGAGCCTTACCCCCTCCTTCCCCTCCCAGCTCATGGGCTACCACCAGCCGCTTCTCAAAGCACACCAGTGACTGCTGGAGACTGCCCATAGACCTGAGGAGGGAGGAGGAAGAGGAGGAGGAGGAGGAGGAGAGCGGGAGGAAAAAACAAAGGACGTGATCATCTATTTCTTTGCTCTTTAAAATACTTACTACTGGGTCTCCTGCTATCAAAGCAAGTCTTTTTTTTCCCCCCCAGAGAGACCCATGTGAGCAATTTAAGAAAGCAAAGAAGAAAGCAAATAGGTTCATAATAACAGGACATTTAGATTTTGTGCTGTAAAAAAAACAGTTCTGTATCCTCCGAGAGGAAGAGCGCGGGAGGAAACATCTACAAAGGCTGCGTTCATCGGGATAAATCAGTGATTCTCCTCATTTCAGTCGCGTTCACACTCCAGAGAGCAGAAACAGACACAACAGATGGATTCAGGAAACCCATCATTCAGTTGTTTTTCTACTTGTATGGTTTCATATGAGAAAAGGCCAATGTGGAGATGTACTTCCCCCTGCTTGTTACTAATTGAATTATGATTATTTTCATTATTACGACTCTAATTTAAATTGTGTATGGTGTACGCCCGGGGCACAAACTCGTCTGAGCATCTTGCATGAATGTTGCTGTCTAAACTACTGAACGCACGGAACATAAATACAGCCATAAATATTAACACTAATGTAAACAAAAGTGTAGAGCGCCGAAACTAAGTGGCTGCTGGTGCTTCAACAGCACGGAGAGACGTTTCGTGGACTAAATGAAAATGTTGCTCACGTGGCATTTTAAAGAAATCAAACCCGCGTCTTTCGAGCCTGTAATGAAGTATTTAATCCAGGTTCCGAAATGCAGCGGAGAATTGAAGATATAAATTAAGTGAGTTCGACATTTTGGGAAATACACTCTCTTGCAGAGACTTAGATGAGGAGTTTGACGCTACTTTAATATCTGTATGGTTAAAAATGAAGCTACATTAGCTTAGCATAAAGACTGGAAATAGGTGGTAACAGCTAGTCTGGTACTCTGAGAAACTCTAAGAAAGCGCTTAAGTGTATTTCCCAAAAATGTTGCACCATCCCTTTAAGCTTTCTTTTTCCTACCTGTGCGCATTGCCGAGTCCTCTATAGGCTTTCTCCTGGTCCTGGACATGGTTGAGACTCTGAGCCACCGTCAGGTACTTCTCGTAGTACTGAATGGCCTCCTCATAGTCTCCCAGAGCATCATAGCAGTCTGCCAGGTTCCCGTAGGCCCTACCTCTGTCCAGCATGCTCTCAGTACCACTCAGCTGCTGCAGCATGGCCAACTGCTGCTCAAAATAGCCAATAGCTTCCTCAAACACGCCCATGTTCATTTTGGTGATTCCCATGTTCCCGTGGACCTGGGCCTCCAGGCGGGCATCTCTGAGTCCCTGCGCCAGGCCCAGCTGGGCCTCATAACACTGGAAGGTTGTAGCATAGTCTCCCAGGGCCATGTGCACTGCCGCCAGGTGGCCAAGGGCGCGGCACTCCCCCTGCTGATCACCTAGATCCTTTCGGACGGTCAGTTCCTGGCTGTGGAAGGACAGGGCAGCATCCAGCTGGCGGAGCAGCCTGAAGCGAGAGGACAGGGTGAGGAGAGGAGAAGAACCAAAGACAGCAGAGAAGTCATGCAGGTGGAAGTCTTTATCACCTGTGAACTGATCCGAGTGCCGAGTAGGCGTCAGCCTCCATCTTCTGATCGTTGGCCTTCTGAGCCAGAGACAACTGCTGCTGGTAGAACCTCACCGCTCCCGGAAGATCCCCCCGACTCACACACACATCCCCCAGGTTCCCGAAGGCCCTGAAGACTGCCTGCGGACAAATAAAACCACATGGACGCAGATTAACAACCACTTCCTGCGTAAACTTTTCACACTTGATCGAGTGAGCGCAGCAGCGGCAGGTGACCTGGGTGTTATCCAAGGACTGTGCTAGAGAGAGCAGGTATCTCTGACACTCCTCTGCTTTGTCGTACTCCCCCAGTGCTTTGTGGGCCAGACCAAGGTTACAGTAGGCTTTCGCCTGGGCTAGTTTGTCTTGGAGGTCCTTAGCCAAGGCCAGGTCCTGCTCGTAATACCTAGGACACGGATGAGAAATGCAAAGCATGCCTTCGTCATTTACAATTTATACAAAGTGTGACATGAAAGCACGAGCTGGAAACGCATGAGGGAAACATTTCATCAACAGAACATAAGAATGTGAATTTATGAGCACATACATTTCTGTATATACAGTACAGTAAATGGATGCCATTCACCCCTTTTTTCCGCTTCAGTAACTTTACAGTTAGAAACCCCAAGACTTCATGTTTATTATTGCTGCACCATCCGATCAAACGGAAGTATTTATATAAAATTCTCCTGACACATTTGGTATCTTTGGAAACTCGTGGGCTCGTAACGACCCTCCCCTTCCTGACAAGGAGGTCATTTGTCTTAAAAACATTTTCCCACTACATCAAGTTTGTGCTTTGTGAGATTAATTTAGTCTCTGACCTGACAGCGTCTCGGTACTGTCCGAGGCAGTAGTGAGCGTAGCCGAGGTTGTGGCAAACCTTGCCTTCTCCCTCCAGGTCCTGCAAGCCGGGGGCCAGAGCCAGGTACTGCTGGTAGTACGGCAAGGCCTGAGCGTATTCACCTCTCCAACTGTGGAAGTTGCCCAAGTTTGCTGCAAAGGAGAATTGCAGAGAAGTTAATTTAAATTTGAATCGACAGAGCTTCTCTCTCTCCGGTCTAACTTTTCTAACTTGCCTAGTGCTCTTGCTTCGCTCTGAGTGTCTTGGAGCTCTCGTGCGATGGTCAGGTGGTGCAGGTAGTGCTGTAGAGCTCGGTCGTGAGCGCCCAGCGCCTGGTAGGCCACGGCCAGGTTGCCGTGTGTGGAGGCCTGAGACGGACGATCGTTCACCTGAAACACAAAGACATTTCACGCCTCTGTTTCCCACACGAGGGTCTAAATGTTTGCTCCAGTGCTCACCTCCAGTGAGATCTGTAGTTCTTGTCGGTGGTACCGGACAGCTTGGTCGTAGATGCCAAGTGCGTGATAGGCGTTGCCCATGTTGCCGTAGGCCCTCCCCAGGGCAGCGTAGTCACTCAGCTCCTGGGCGAAGGACAGGTGGGCTTTGTGGAGCTTCAGTGCTGTCTCGTACTCCCCCTTCATCTGGTGTATGATGCCTGAGATGGAGGGAAGACGAGGGAAGACACATCTTGTTTGTTAGAAGTAACAAAACGCGAGTTAAGATGCTGTTAAACAACATTAAAATGTTTATGACGTGAGCTCCCTTTTAGAGGTCTGAGCAGTCAGAGAGAGATCTTCTGGGTTGTCCAAGTCAAGTCAGGTCTAAAGTCCATCAGCAGAGCAGTTTTGAAACCCTAATAATGGGGATTTTAACAGGTCAAATCAAGTCTCAAGTCCTTATTTTCGTTCCTCCAACATCGATTTGATTGGGAGTGAACATCAAACAGAGCTCGCTGCACATGTAGGGGAAGTCATGAACCTGGTAAATACACAGAATGATGCACAGAGATATAACAACATGTGCACACATGCTTCTCAGAACCCTGGAAAAGATATGAGCCCAGAGCAGTAAATAATTTAAAACTCTACAGTTGGAAAATTCAACAAATCTAATGATATCTTCTGCAAACTTCATTACAGAATATGCAGAGATCCAGAGGACTTGGTCTGTCTCTCTGTCCAGGGAAAAGGAACTGGAAAACTTTAGTCCCAGTGGTCTTCCCAGCTTTGTGTGTTGTTCTATCAACAACAACCCAGTTTACAGAGCCAAAAGTAGACAGAAGTGGGTGAAGAATTCAAGTTAAGGAAGAAGCTTTGGACACAAGAGAGGAAGAGAAGAAGGTAGCTGCGGGAAAGTTGAACACAGACGGCAACAAAATACAACTCGGAGGAGAGGAAGAGTTGTTGCTGCTGCAGAACCACAGAAGGAGACTTATGAACTGCACATATATCTGAAACCTGTCTGCAGCCTTCATCTTCCCTCTTACTGTTATTGTGTTTACGTGCACGCTAATAACTTGATTAGAACCACATCGAGGCAAAACTGTGATCATTTGCTCATGAAAACACTTTAACTGGGTTACCTGAGTCTAACCAAGGTCCACATCAGAGCAAAGATAACTAGATTAACAGGATTACACATTATTCAAATGACTGCTGTAGGTAGTAAGGTTAGCCAGGTATGCTAACGTTAGCTATCACTCTCATCTGTGCTGAAATGTAAACACTGCCCCGATAAAATGCTGCACTGTATTAAATCTTCTTTCCATATTTATCAGATTCATGTCATCTCTACAGTAAAGACACGGAGGAGGACAGATGAGGGGGGGGTGACAGGGATACGGGGGGTGTCGAGACACCAGATGGAAGAGGTTACATGTGGCTCTCGTGTCAGGCTGAGTGGGGGAGAGAGAGGCAGGACGGACACTGTGGCACACCTCCAGCTCTGTTGTATGTTCTGGATGAGACTCGTGTATTTAGATTATCGTCAACAAACCAAATGAAAAGACAAAAAAAAGGACAATGAATTAATCCTCCTAACAAGTACTGAGCATCCAAAGCCTCCATTAAAAACACATCAGTGAGCCACTCTGTTGTTTCCTTCATCACCATGAACACACACACACACACACACACACACACCGTCCCGCTGCCCCACATGTGGATTCATCCGCCGCTGGAAATAGTCCCCAACAAATGCTCTATTTCCTCCTGTTTGAGGAGCGTTTGATATCTAAACGACAGGAAGCAGCTGTTTTAAGAATTTACTGAACAGAAAGTAGTCGCAGTAGAAAGTATTGAGGGACGGACAAACACATTGTTGATTCTGGATTTTCTGACAATAACAAAAATACAGAATAATGCCAGCTTTATACTTTCTGTTTTATGAAAGTCAACCATTGTGAAATTGTGTGCACAGTCGGGTATGTCTGCTCCAGCGGAAAGAAAAAGTCCTCATCTTTACATGAGACCATCCCGCGTGCTCTGGGTATTTATAGCCGCCATACTTGTGATGAATTCAATATTTCATCACGCATGCACCTATAAAGCATCATCGCCATCGAGCTTCAGAAAGGTAATCAATGATGATTCAGTTTAAAGTGCTTAAACTGAAGACTTCACAGAGCCCTTCACAATAAAGGCTGATGAATAAAATGAAAAAAAAAAAGCATTAACGCAACTGAGGTCGAATGTAAAACAACAAAAGAATAATAAAAGGGGGCGCACACAAGCAAATCATTAAAATTATGTTTATAATTGCAGCTTTAATTGGCATTTTACAGATGAGAAAAAAAAAGTCACTCACGCTCTGTGAAACGAAAAGAATAATGATGCATATTTCATTCTGTTCCTCTTTGTTTTTAATTTCCACTTCAACATATCACACTCCCGACTCTACTGTACGAGGAGTATGAGGCGCACACATCCTCACAGCATGTTCTGGTTTTATAAATACCATTTGTGTGGTTTTTGTGCATCTTATACATCACCTACCTCGCTTGAGTCAATATCAACACGACACATGGAGCAGCTCAGAGAAAATAACACCCGACACACTCGATGTTTTTGGGCTCTCATAAGCCGTGTCTCGAATATGTAGGAAGCAGGGTTACGTGAAGAAGAGGAGGAGGAGGCTGTCGATAAGGAAAGGGAGACCTCGTTCATCGGGGTCTCGCGCTAAGAGGATTACAGAGAAGCCTGCAGAGTTGGCTGGAATAGCTGGTTACAGTTACACCCCTCCTCTTGAACTCTGCTAGCACAGGTGTGAGCGTAAGCACACAGATACAGAATCTCCCTCATGGCAAACCCCCCCCCCCCCCACACACACACACACCCCCCCCTCCACGGCGTGAGGATGCCAGCTGTCTGTGGACGCTCTGCAGGACGGTGGGATTCCCCCGACGTGGAGGAGGGACAGCGTGAAGAGAGCAAAGCTGTGGAGGATTAGAGGTGTGGAAAATTAGGTGAGATCTGATGACGGGATGTTCTGCTGAGACGGCACGGAGCGATTAGAGGAGGGGGGTGGTGGTGATCTCTGGCCCCCCTCCGCCACAGCGGGAAGGCCTCTCTTAGCTTACATGTGTCTGCTCACAGTCTGTTGTTCCTTGTTCACTTAAAGCTGCACTAACGGAGGCAAAGCCACAGCTCCCTTCAGCCCTGCGGGGCCTTTTAGTGCCTTTCAGCTCATTGTTTTGGTTTTACAACTCGGCTCAGTCTCACCGACTCTCGTCTGTGTTGTTTCCAACGACTTCAGGGAGCTGTTGTAAGTGAAAACTAAACCTAGCTGGTGAACATACAGCTAGCGGACCATTTATATTCTCAGGAGCTTGAAGGAGAGTGAATATTGGACTTTCACTCATCAGGTGGCTCCAAATGAAGGTCGATTGGTCGAATGCTAACGCTGGCTGTCGTCTAGCTAATGAGTTATCAAATATGTTGTTTTAACTTGAAATACGGCCCAACATCCCTCTGGATTTTCACTATCTATTGTCTCTTAGCTGTGACATGATAACGATTTGTCAGATTCACTACAATTGTACAACCTTAAGAACGCAGCAGTACGACATGACAACGGCATTTGAGGATCCCACGCTGAGCGCGACGTCACAGGAAAATGGCCGCCGTGTGAATATGGTGAATGACGCTTTGAGTTTTTGTGCTGGATGTGAAAATAGTTGCTAACAAAATGTTGCGAACACGTTTGGGAACAAAAACACAAACCTCATAACTAAATAAAGTTTGTTGTCATTGGATTTTGCAGCGTGCCGTCCCGAGACTGGAATCACTTCAACACCGCGGCATGAACAGGCACGAATAGGTGGACGGGAACATTTCTAACAGAGCTGGAGGACTTTTATTTTGGGGACATCAGTCGGAAAAGTAGAACCACTTGTTGTTGTATTCAGAAACACAACCTCATACGTGCTACAAATGTGTGTCTCAAATGATGCTGAGATAAAGAAGCTTCATGCGAGGTAAGAAAAAATACCCATTAAAACTGTTCTGTCATCGCATTTTAGTGGAATTTGGTGCAAGAAGAGTTGTAATTAAGTTTTAAATGGAACCATCACAAACCACTAAGGAGTTCCACAACACGAGTCGATGCCCCAGTTGAGATATTTTTGGACTTTGAGAGAGCTGCTGTGCAAAATCACTAAATCATATTTGAAGTTTGATATTGTCTCTGGTTTCATACAGGAGAGAGGAGAGGAGGAAAGGAAAGGAGGAGAGGATAAGAGGGAAACAAGGTAGGAAAGGAGAGGAGGAAACAAGTGAGCGCAGTAAAGGAGAAGAGGAACATGGAAAGAGGAGAGGATAGAAGGCAACAAGGAGGAGAAGGAAATAAGAGGAGGAAACAAGGGAGGAGAGGAGAAGACAAGAGGGGGGGGTGAAAGGAGAGGAGACCAGAGGAGAGAGGAGGAAACAAAGGAGGAGAGGAGGATGAAGGGTTGTCAAGTCAGCACTCAGAGAGTCAGAGAAAAGTATCATCCATAAATGATGATCTGGATCATTGATCTGAACCACAGACTGCAGCTCGTCTGTCAGCGACTTCAGCAACAGCCCATTAGTCACACATCAAAGCGTCCGCCGTGGTGTGTGTGTTTGCCTTTTGCTTCATTTCAGACGGCAAATAATGGGACTTTTTTTTTGGAGAGCGAACACCAGAAGAGTTGTGTTCAAACTGGCTCTGCGGAGACTGAGGAGGACGTGGAAACAGCTCCGAACAAGGACGCTGTACATCCTCAACAGACGGGTTCACTTCAAATACTTAGACAGACTGAAGCAGTGCTCATATTACACATACACACACACACACACTCAGCGGTGGCGTCAGGTTCGCCGGCTCTCGGATATCACTGTGGACGCAGAAACCAAAACCCGGTTAATAAAACATGAGCGCCGATTGGCCAGAGAGGCACAACTGCAGTCATGTGATAGGAGGGCCTCAGGTTTTGTATTATTAATCTGAATCTGTAAAGTAACTACTAAGTAAAGCTGTCAGAGACATGTAGTGGAGTAGAAAGTACCATAAAATGGAAATACTTAAGTATTCTGTGCACTCAGTGCTGCTGATCGATGCAGACCGAGGTGGTCCGGTCCAGGACCAGATCCCAGTCAGCCCCTTGAGTCCCGGCGGCGTCGGCAGTGACAGAGCGGCTCGATGATATAAACGAGATAAAACGCTCACGTGACGTTAAAAGCTGCTGCACGCAAACAACGCCGGCGCTTTCCATCAAGAAGCCCTGCGTCTGCTCCTTAATAGTTTTTTTGACTTCATCTTTTATCTGAAATTGCATCACATCACATCATCCTCTTTCAGAAAATGAAATTCACGCAGAAATACAACAGAAGACACCCGAGTGGTTCTACTTTTAAGTTTGAAAAAGGGAATATTGTTGAAAAAGCGTGGGAGGACGTGATGAAGTGGAAACCAGCGAGGAGAAGAGGAAAAATTAAAGAAAAATTAAACAGATTTTAATAAATGTAAGACTGTTGTAAAACCTTGTAAGACTTTTCCAGACCTGCAGACACTGACAGAGACCTCATGTCTTACCTGACAGGTGTCTGCAGTTCGGCCTCGACGACCTCCAGATACACTTCTGTAACTTCCATCCTTTTCAGCAGAATAGTTAATATGTTGTCAGGTGGCTTGTGGTGATTTTTATAGCGACTGTGTTTGTGGTTATTTCAGTCATCAAACTGCATTTTTATTAAACGTTTCAAACAACACAGTGTGCTGCTGCTCAGATGATGGATTGAACTGAATATGAACCAGTAACTTACAGCTGGTGTGTGTAGACTCTCTGTTTTTTTATTTCTTCTTTTATTCAGCAGATGCACAGACCCTCTACTTTGTTTTTTGTGTTGTTTTTTTTACTCCTCTGCAATTTTAATAGAAGAAGAGATTCATCACCCTCCTCCAACTTGGTCTTTGTCTTCTCCTTATTATCATCACTATAACTCTTTAACATCTGGCTGGTTGACACTCGTAATCACGGCCGCGACATGTCGGAAAAGCTTAACAGCGATTCGTGACGTGTCTCAAATCAAGTATATTTCTTTTTATATTCCAATATCCGGTGATGTTGCTAACTGTCAGTAAGCAAGCTAGTTAGCTCAGAGAGCATGTTCCCGGCTGGCTAGCGTGTTAGCAGTTAGCCCTGCGAGTAGTCACTGCGTCACCGAGCTTCAAGAACCTCAGGTTTTGCGAATGAACTTTGTGGTGTGACCAGGCCTGAATATTAATGTAGTAAATCGAATATTAATTAATTAGTCCAACAAAATAAGTCCAAGGAACGTGTTTAGTGACAGGAGTCCAGACCTCGTATCAAACTCTGCCAAAGCTGCTTCCACCATTAAGCTACTGCAGATCCTTCAAGGACATTATGTAGTTACAGCATGTTATATATTTGTAATTTAAACCATTAAACAAATACGAACACAGAGATTTCTCATAACTAACCTGTCAGTGGTTAGATAAACCTACCCAGGTTAGAGGAGGCTCGGCCCTGAGCGGCTCTGTCCTGCAGCTCCTGAGCGATTTCTAGCTGGTGTTGGTGGTGCTGACGCGCCCTCTCCAGGTCCTGAATAAAAAACAAACATTATTCATGTTTATTTTGTCACATTCTCAACAGATCATAGAACACACAGGACGGCGGCAGAATAAATACCCACCTGCATGCATCGGGCAGCATGCCCCAGACCAGCGTACGCCCTCATCTCGATCGCCCGGTCGCCCTGCTCTTGTGCCAGCTCCAGGACTCGTGTATGGTAAGATATGGCCTTGTCGAAGTCCCGCTGAGAGTGGTAGGCACTGCCCAGGTTGCTGTACGCTCGCGCCTCCTCACGCCGGTTCTCCAAAGTCTGCAAGCATGTAGTTTACATTTGTAGTTTACATGTTACCGACTGAGAGTCTCTCAGATATTACTGATGCTATTCTTCCCTATGAGTCGGCTTCGAGGACTCTGAAACACACATGCACTATAAACACTGTCACTTGGACATTAAAGAACAGACTCCATAAAGTAATCTGTACTCCTACTGTGTAACTCTAAAAGGGTTTTCTGTGTAGACAGACGGAGATGGAGCCTCACATATCAAACAGATGGCTTTTTCTTTTTATGTTACAAGCTGCAACATTTCCAGCTAAAGAGACTTAAACTGTCAGAACAAAACGACTTTATAAACTTTCAGCAGTCAGGGAACTCTGGTACAAATCTAACTGTCAGCAGATGGTCAATTTGTATGTTAAGAGAGCTACAAAGACTGAGATGATGTCGGCTTCGGCGGCTGGCTGGCTTGCGATGTTGCACTTCATCCAAAGAAATAACATAAAGAGTGAAATGTGCACACGTTATTGTCTTTTGTTCTGTTTGTTCGTGTAACGCCTGCATGAGGAGCTGCACTGTGGTACTTCAAATATTTACATGTCCTGAGTGTGCAGTCACTTTGTTGTAAAAGACGGCATTCAGAAAACGACAGATGAGCTAAAATACACACAACAACGTTAGAAAAGCTCCTGAATGAAACATCCACTAAACCCCCCCAAAAAAATCATCCCTCCTGTTTGAATTTATCATTGTCTTAAAGCACAAATTACGCTGCTCTCCATAATAATCCAAAGTTCAATCACTGGATGTAGCTGATGGCTGCGTGATGTCTTCCAGGTCGACATGGGATTTCCATGAAACAACATCTTCTCTGTGAATGTAAGACCGCTTTTTTTACATTTCAATGGAGAAAACCGGAATTTCTGATTTCCAAAAAAGATATTGTAGGTCGAGAGACATTGTGTAGTCTGTCAGCGTTGTTGTCATAATGTCATAGCTGGTATGGAAACCTTGCGTTTAATGTGTTACGTTCAGTCTCATAAAGTATTCTATATTTTTGTTACTGTCAACAAACCCTGTGAAGATGAATGTCTATCAATGTGTTAGTCCGTCTCTTAATACTTCCCGACTTCCCGTCATCACTGTGGCACTCAGACATTGGTTCCTTCTTTAAAAACGGGAGGAGGAAATAGAGCATTTGTTGGGGACTATTTCCTGCAGCGGATGAATCCACATGTGGAGCTCTAGTGAGTGTTTGTGGCAGCAGGATGGTGTGTGTGTGTGTGTGTGGGACTGAGTCAAGATAAACTACAGTGTGTGTGTTCATGGTGATGGAGGAGCGTGTGTGGAAGAAGAAGATATATCAGGCGGTGATACACAAGTTTCCCTCCATCAGAAACATTGTGGATCACAGATGTAGTTCTGTACCTTTGCGATGTCCAAGTGCTGCTCGTGGCTCTGAACAGCGTTGTTGAAGTCTCCCAGTGCCGTGTACACGGCGCCCATGTTGCCCAGCTGACGAGCCTCGGAGAGCCGACACTGGGTCTGTCGCGCCAGCAGCACACACTGTTTGTGGCTCGCCAGCGCGTTGGGGAAGTCGCCGATAGCCGTGTACACGTGGCCCAGACTGCTGAGTGCATCGGACGCAGCCTGAAATCACACCAACACACACCGGTTAGTGTCCAGAGCCCAGCAGAGAGGCACAGCCACCAGCACCAAACAATACGCAATGTTTGTATCTTTGCTAAACTTCACTGCCTCTTTGATTGATGTTCAATCGCAGCATCCTTCAGGAGAATATTATGATTATTAGCAATTCCAGATTATTACAACCTGGGTGTCATTTTTTGGAGTTTTGGTCATCGTTCACATCTGTAAGAAGCAAAACAAGCAGAAACACGAGTCACAACTTGGACCTCATGTGCTTTCTATAGTTGTGTGTATATTTAGATTTGCATTTATATAGAAGTGGATATTGTTTTTCAAAGAAGACATATTGATTCTGGAATTGTAGATGTTTGCAGATGTTTTGTCCTTGTATTATTTCGCCATGCAGTTATATGAACAAGGACATCGGCAGAAATGAATGTGGAGCTAAATCCAGCGTGAACAGTAGAGTTTCTCTCATCTCGATCATACGGGCTGGACAATAAGAGGACACTGACACAGAGAGAATGTAAAAGGAGACAGGAGAAGTGAGGAGGACATCACCTCCTACCATCCCAAATGGAAAAGATTCACACGTATTGGAGGCTTCACGAGTGAAAGCTAATCTTTCACATGCTATTAGACCCTGCTGCGAGAGTCTCACCCTGCGCCGCCACCACTCAGGTTCTATTATTACTCTGTTTTAGTTAGCAGCTCAAAAGACACTTTTATAGCACTTTGAGGCGTCTAATGATTTCCAGCACCGCTACTTCCTGCTAATTACAGGGCCTCTTCAGGCATAAATACCATGCAAATCATGACGAGTGTGTTTCAGCTTACGTTCGCACCGTTGTTGTCCTCACATGTGCATAAAAACAGGGTCATGAACTCACACACATACAGTTCCCTCTCGTAAAACACTCGACTGTTTGTCTGATTAGACGGAGAGAGAAATGAGAAATGCTTAATGTGAAACCTGCCTTCTCATTTGCTAACCAATCTCAAGGTTATTGGTATTGATCGGTTCTCTATCAGAGGAGTCATGGGAAATATTCATCAGGTCTGACGAAGTCTGTTTCAAATGAACCAGGAAAACCAGGAGACCAGAGCACCACAGACTGTATTGACTTCGCGGGTGTTTGTTAGTGTGAACGCATCACAAACACATTCGTACACACAAACATATCGTTAATGCATAAACACAACCACGTTCCTTTATAACACACAAACAGGTGTATTTTAAAAGTGTTACACCATTAAACCCACTGCACCTTGTACAATAAAACACATTTAAATAAAACTGAGACTTTTCTGGAGTAGAATATATTTCACAGGATAGAGTTTCTACATTATGAGCCGTGCAGCAAGACAAATATTAAAAGCTGTGTCCCTCTGGCAGCTCTGATGTGGGGGCATTCACTGGCAAAGGAATAAACACTCAATTTTCACATCAATTATACGTAGAAACATTTCTGTCTTTGCTGAGGATGCCTTCGTCTTTACCGTCATCAGTTTATGAGCAGCATCCAAGTAATGTCTCTACATTTCAGCTGCAGCGTCTTGATTCAAATGAGCAACTGTGGGGATTCCCAACACCAGACACCGTTTTTCACCACAATCCAACAGATACGTAAGGAACACGAGCAGAGCCACCGTTTATGTTGTCAGTTATATGTGTGAAAGGTGAAGAATCGACTTTTTTAGCTTTGTACCGACGCAGTGGCTGAGCATCGTAGCTGAGCGGGTCGGTCGGTCGGTCAGTTGGTCCAGACTGAAATATCTCAACGACTACTGGATGGATTGCCATAAAAGTTTGTACAGACATTCATGACCCCCAGAGGATGAATCCTACTGACTTTGGTGATCTCTGACATGTCCTCTAACGCCGCCAGCAGGTCAAATGTTCTATTGACGCTGATGATACCTTGACTTTTGAGGTTGACATTTTTGGTTTTAACAGAAATATCCCTATAACAACTAGATGGATTGCCTTGAAAGTTGGTTCAGACATTCATGTACTCCTCAGGATGAGTTGTAATAACTTTGGCGATCCCTTGACCTTTCCTCTAGCGCCACCAGCAGGTCAAATTTGTTTTAAAACGAATGACATTCCAGCCTCAGCTGTACTTTCAGTGCTAATTATGAAATGTTAGCATGCTAACACGCTAAACTACGACGGTGAGCGTGACACATTACACCCGTCAGCATTGTGACTGTGAGCATATTAGCATGCTGACGTTAGCTTTCAACTCAAACCACTGCTGTGTGAAGTTCAGCCTCACAGAGCTGCTGGCACGGCTGCAGACCTCCACCGCTCACTGGTGCAGCGCTCGCATAATTCAGCAATGTTAGTGTTGATCGACTTCTCGGAAAAACGATCTTCCAAACACGAAAAAAAAAGACCTCTTCCAACGATCAGTTCAAACATGCAGTGTCTCAGCTTGTTACAGAAACACTCAGTTGGTGTGTCGGTGGGGAGGAAAGTCTGAAACACCTCCAAGACCTCCACCTCCAACAGCCTCGTTTCCTTCACAGGAAACACACGGCACCAGCGATAATGACTGTAATCTGTCGAACCTGGTGATATCTGTGAACACACGGCGAGATGTAATTATCAATAAACCCTGTCCTGAGGTACAGACTCTCACGGCAAAAAGGATCTCCTTGATGCAATCGCAGTGACAACAATTAAGTTAGAGGCCCTGAACACAAACAGCCGTCACACATGTGTGTTGTGTCTGCCACTACTGAAGCACACACACACACACACACACACACACACACACACACACACAAACTCAAAAATTAAAATATGACTTTGACCTTTCAAAGCACACAATGAGGGACAGCAAAGGATAAGCCAGAGACCATAATGAAATGTTTGCAAGTTGAAAGAACGTGAGAGAGAGGAGGAGAAGGAGCTATGAATTATTAAAGAGGGGTTATTAGCATGTTCGTTACTCATTTATATCTCTCTCTCTCTCTCTCGGAGACTTCAGCAGAAACATAAGTCAGAGGACAAACAACAAAAACATCACTGAAAGAAAATCATTATAGAAAAATGAAACTAAATAATAATGTAAATCAAATTATCTTTTCTTTTTAAAAAGGTACAAATATGGATGAAGACAATTCAATTACTTATAGAGGGACAATATACATAAAAATGTCGTTTAACACTACTAAAGTAAAAGTACCAATACATGAATGTCAAAATACTCAAAAACAAGTAAAAAGACCTGCATTCAAAATCTTACAGAAAAGAAAAGTACAGACGTATTGTTATATACGGCTTTTAAGCAGCTTTTAGCTGTTTGTAGCTGCTCGAGGTGGAGCTAGTTTAATTACTTTATATACTGTTAGCTAGTTTAACTACTTTATATACAGTTAGCTAGTTTAATTACTTTATATACAGTTAGCTAGTTTAACTACTTTATATACAGTTAGCTAGTTTAACTGCTTTATATACTGTTAGCTAGTTTAACTACTTTATATACAGTTAGCTAGTTTAACTACTTTATATACAGTTAGCTAGTTTAATTACTTTATATACAGTTAGCTACTTTAACTGCTTTATATACAGTTAGCTAGTTTAACTACTTTATATACAGTTAGCTACTTTAACTGCTTTATATACTGTTAGCTAGTTTAACTACTTTATATACAGTTAGCTAGTTTAATTACTTTATATACAGTTAGCTAGTTTAACTACTTTATATACAGTTAGCTACTTTAACTGCTTTATATACTGTTAGCTAGTTTAACTACTTTATATACAGTTAGCTAGTTTAATTACTTTATATACTGTTAGCTAGTTTAACTACTTTATATACAGTTAGCTAGTTTAATTACTTTATATACAGTTAGCTAGTTTAATTACTTTATATACAGTTAGCTAGTTTAACTACTTTATATACAGTTAGCTACTTTAACTGCTTTATATACTGTTAGCTAGTTTAACTACTTTATATACAGTTAGCTAGTTTAATTACTTTATATACTGTTAGCTAGTTTAACTACTTTATATACAGTTAGCTAGTTTAATTACTTTATATACAGTTAGCTACTTTAACTGCTTTATATACTGTTAGCTAGTTTAACTACTTTATATACAGTTAGCTAGTTTAATTACTTTATATACAGTTAGCTACTTTAACTGCTTTATATACAGTTAGCTAGTTTAAACTGCTTTATATACTGTTAGCTAGTTTAACTACTTTATATACAGTTAGCTAGTTTAACTACTTTATATACAGTTAGCTAGTTTAATTACTTTATATACAGTTAGCTACTTTAACTGCTTTATATACAGTTAGCTACTTTAAACTGCTTTATATACTGTTAGCTAGTTGAACTACTTTATATGCAGTTAGCTAGTTTGAAGTACTTTATATATAGTTAGCTAGTTTAACTACTTTATATACAGTTAGCTAGTTGAACTACTTTATATACAGTTAGCTAGTTTAACTGCTATATATACAGTTAGCTAGTTTAACTACTTTATATACAGTTAGCTAGTTTAATTACTTTATATACAGTTAGCTAGTTTAACTGCTATATATACAGTTAGCTAGTTTAACTACTTTATATACAGTTAGCTAGTTTAATTACTTTATATACAGTTAGCTACTTTAACTGCTTTATATACAGTTAACTAGTTTAAACTGCTTTATATACTGTTAGCTAGTTGAACTACTTTATATACAGTTAGCTAGTTTGAAGTACTTTATACATAGTTAGCTAGTTGAACTACTTTATACACAGTTAGCTAGTTTAACTACTTTATATACAGTTAGCTAGTTTGAACTGCTAGTTTAGTCCAGTGGTTCCCGACTCAGGAGGAGAGGAAAGAAGAAAAAACAAAACCTTTTTCTCAAATCTCAAATATTATATATTGGATAATCTTACCTTTTTGGGCTTTTAACAGTTATTTACATGAGACTATGTGAGACGTTTAGAGGAGAAATGTCTCTTTGGTGGAACTGCAAACAACTCATAGACATCTGAAATATGACAAGGAGACGCAACCAAATACTTATCAAATAAATGTAGTGTCGTGTACTGAAGTGTAGTATAAAATAGCATAAAATGGAGATAATTAAGTAAAGTATTTACAGTACTTGAGTAAATGTACTTAGTTGCTGAACACTGAAGACTCCACAGGATGTTTGCTCTGCTATGTGAATGCCTATGAACAGATAAGACACATATTGATACCACGTTCCTTTAACTCAGAGCCTTAACGAATACTAAAAACTGTCACTGAAAACAGCCAAACTGACCTTTAGTGGAATTCACCACTTCTAATTAACATCAGGACACCCTGCTCCTTTCATTTCTGTTCATGTGCGTGTGTGTTCATGGAAGAAGACAGCACACACCAACTATAATCCCAATTCCCAGCAAAGTGATGAGTGTAAACACATAAAATCCAGTTAACACATCTCGGAGGCAGGAAAGGGAGATTTAATAAATGACGAGGAGGCCTCTGTGTGTACAGTCAACCGGCCAGACGAGTGTTTGATTTCCCTCAAGGACACAATGTTTCCCCGGCACGAGAAAACACACAAAAAAAATCCAATCATGTTGTGTCTGGGACTGTGTGTGTGTGTGTGTGTGTGTGTGTGTGTGTTGTTTACATCTGTGTTCGTATATATGAAAAAGATGGAGGGACTGACAACCCTTGTCATTTCGCACAGAAAGAAAATCAAAGAATCACAATATGCAACCTGTCATTACGCTGTATTTTTATATGATGTTGCAGGAAAGCTCCAAATCTCATTAGGAGGGTCTGTGCGGGTACAAAGAGGAAAAACCTTGTGAGCAAAAATGTGTAGGAAGGAAAAGATGGATCTCTAAATCTGACGCATGAAAACAGAAGAGGCGAATAGAGACGGAGAAGGATTAGCGGCGGCACTGCGCCTCCTCGGCTCGATAAACTGGCCGAGAGAGATGCAGGGGGGGTTCGAACAGAGATGCCGCGAGTTAACTTGGTTCATGCTGGTTTCACTGGACCAAAAGTCTGCCAGTACAATACAGAAGGATGGAGAGAGGAAGGAGAACGAGGAGATGTTGGTGTTTCCATTAACGGCCTTTATGTCAATAAATTCAAAACAACAAGACGATGTTGTTATGTCATCTTATACTTCTACTACACTGCATTTATTTGACAGCTTTAGTTACTTTGCAGCTCCAGATTAATAATATATCATATAATATTAAATTAATAATAAATTATGATATGTATAAATATTTAAAGTAGTTAAAATTAGCTCCACCTTCACCAGCTGCAACATTAGTGATGTTTACACATCAATAAACATAATCCAATGATATATTATTCTGCATATTGAGTACTTTGATTATATTTTGATGCTAATACTTATTTACTTTTACTTACGTAAGGTTTCAGTGCAGGACTTGTAACCTTTCTACAGTGCTTCTGCCACCGCTGTACATCGTGACGTTCACCGATGGCAAAGTTATCAACGGCAAAGTTATCAGCATTTAAAAGATGTGACGTCAAAGTGAGACTGGACTGATCCCATAACAAACACAGAACGAGCAGAGAGGAGCGGCCGCGTTCAGCCGAGGACGTCATGACAGATTTTACAAGTAGAGGAGCAACTAACAGATTATTTTCATTATCAGTTCATCTGCTGATTTTTGTTATGGATTAATTGATTTACCGTTTAGACTGTAACAACACAAAAAACTTTGAAAATGACCATCACCATTATTTAGTTAGAGGCGACGTCTTCAAATGTCTTGTTTTGTCTGACCAACAGTCCACAATTTACAATAATGTAAAACAAACAAAAGCAACTAATTCTCATATTTGAGAAGCTGCAACCAGTGAGTCTTTGGGATTTCTGCTTGATAAATCACTTAAAGCACTAACTGTATTTTTGTGTTTCCTTTTTTGTGTCCACCCCTGCAGGTCAACTGTAAGCTCTCTGCAGGCGGCGTCTTTGTTTGGACGCCTGCTGTCTGGAAACGCTCACGCGCCGCACAAATAAACACATGTAGCATCGCAAAGCAAACACACAGTGGGAGATATGGATTTCTGTTGATGACCACGTTTCAGTGGCCTCAGGCTGTGAACCTGCAGAGGAGAAGCTCAATAATCGCAGACACTCGACTGTCTGTGGTGCGTTTACAGACCCCGACGCTCAGGAAAACAGATGCACAAGCTCGGGTAGAGAAACTATGCTGTCTGGTTTTCGATCCTGAGCCTCTGTGAGCTCTGAGGGGAACAGGATTCATCTCCAAACCAGATAAATGAATGTGAAATAACTGGTAGTGTCAGAGCAGACAGACCATATAACCAGACACGTTGTATTCCTGTTAGTCGCTCACTGCTTTCATCAAAATGAAGCCGCTCAAACCCTCATTCGTCTTACTGACAGGTGTTCAATCAGCCTCTCTGGATCCAGGATTCAATCACATGCTATTAAATGTGTGTGTGTGTGTGTGTGTGTCCGAGTGTAATATCGAGCCACTGGTGTGTGAGGGTCCAGTGGAGCCTTCGGGAACATTATAGTGGCCGTAACAAAGTTATAATAAAACTGTACATTAGAAACATCTTATTGAGTTAACAGCTGGAAGATACAATAATCACTTTAGACACGGCAACAACTATATTAATCAGAAGATATTGAGTTTAATTTTATACTGTGAAGATACGAAGGAGGTAACTTCAAGGTAAAGTTTATAAGTAAGGTGAGGTGTCAGTGAAGGTGTCATTAAAGAACCTGCGGCAGAACTGCATATTTAAAAGGATTTTTAAACGGTGATTTTGAGATTTTTTCAGTCTTTATAGGTTTGAAAATGTGATAAAAAGATGTAGGTAATGCTAATGTTGCCTCGCCCCCCCCCCCCAATTGAATGTTCAGAAAATGCAATATAACATACTATATATGTTGATATTAAGATATAAAACTACATATACATTCATGTCACCTAACCTATAATCACAAGCACATCTCATACATGACAGAAAAATGACTGTAATTTGCTGCGTGCTGATTATAACTAATCATCAAACAATCAAAGAACGAAACCCTTTGATTAAACCTGACTGATGGAGTCTAGTTGACCCACCATGACTGATTATAGACCCTCAGGAGTGCACAGGAAACAGCCTCAACAGGAAACATTATCAGGTGGAAAACCTGGACAGGTAACATGAAGTTCATCTAACTGACCACACGGCTGTAGTCACATATACCTCTGTACAAAACACAGCAGAGAAAACAAAGAAGACTAGCCAACACTATTGATTAACACACACACACACACACACACACACACACACACGTCTTGTATAATATTAAAGAGACAATAAAATATTCCACAATTCGCGCCACAGGCACAGAATCAGGAGATTAAACAAAATATTAAATCCAGTGAGACATAATTGGTTCTGCCATGACACAATGTTGTATATTCACACTGCATCACATGTTGGCACACACACACACACACACACACACACACACACACACACACACACACACACACACACACACACAGGGCATATGGGAGTAGTTAAACGAAGGTAAACACACACAAACAACCTGACAGCTTTACTTTGTGTTTTGAGACATAAAGGGGCCAAAGTCTAATCTGCAACCGCAATCTAATTAACTACGGTTTTCACAACTGTCCAAAGTGTTTCAGAAGAAAGCTGATGAGTTGAGCTGCGGCCCCGAGGCGAAGAAGAAGAAGAGGAAGAAGAAGAAGAAGAAGAAAAGAGAGGAAGACTGCGATGCTCCAAACAAGGAAAGAAATCTGAAGTTTGTGTTTTTGTTCTGATATTATTGGCAATCTGATAAAGTGCTGACACGGTCGCATCATATATACTGTAACAAATAATTAAACATATTAGGCAGAAGGACGTTTCCTAAACAAGGAATCAAGATGACACCAGCATTATAAGAGTGAGATTTCTGTTCCTTCAACAAAAAGACAAACAGGCATCATCCTCATCATCATCATCATCGTCGTCTCTGCCATAGATTAACAGCAGTGGAAGAAGCACATCAAAATATAAATATCAAACAAATCCAACAGAGCGACGCTTCTTCTCTCCAACGATTGTTTCAGGAGTTAATCTTTCATTCATACCTCATCAATAATTTAAGCTTATAGACTTAATAGTTCTGAATCAGGACCTTCAGTATTTGCAGCAAGTGGCTCAGGACGAATGAGCTCTTATTTCAGATACACATTTCATCAACATTTTGGTAAATATAAGCAGTGGATCGGACTCTGTATCAGCAGATAGATTCATACATTAAGGGACTGGGAGTGAGATCCTTGACTGGGACCTCCCTAATTGTGACTACATTGGTAACGTCACACCTGTTGACCTTCACTCTGAGGACGTGACTAAAATCTTATATCTCACTTGAAGACGTCTGAAGCAAAAACCGATCAAGACCCCGATCGGGCGGAGGGCGCTGCAGACTGCAAATCTACACGAGACACGTTATCATATGAATATACATGCAAACGTACCTCTCTGTCCTTGAGCTTCATGGCCAGCACTAGTTGGTTTCTGTGGTTTGCGAGTGCTTCTCTGTAACTGCCTTTGGAGAAGAGGGCAGAGCCCAGGTTCCCGTGAGCTCGGCATTCACCTGACTGGTCACCTGTGGGCCAAGAGACAAAGAGACAAAGAGACGTTCACTACAACTGTTTCATTCCCGTCCGTTCACGCTGCACTCTCAAGCGTTCTCCTCCTCCATACCTAAAGTCTTCGTCACCTCCAGGTCCTGCTGCATGTAGGCCATGCTCTTCTCCGCGTTACCTAGAGACCAGAACGCGGAGCTCAGGGCCGAGAAGACGGATCCACGCAGCTTTAGCGAGCATGTGCCGATCTTCAGCCCCGCCTCCAGCACCACGACGGAGGCGCCGTGGAAACCGTGGGTCAGCAGCTCCTGACCGACGACCGACACGACCACGAACGGGCTCTTGTCCAGCTTCATCTTCTGTAGCTGCTGGTAGGTGGGCTCAAGGGTGTCTGCGAGGGTGTGAGCACACAGAGTCACTGGTGAGCGAACGAATGGAAATCAATTATCATTCTAATAAGACACAAATCAGCTGGCAGACAAAGTTAGCTCGTTTTACTTACAGGAAAACATGAACAGCCGACTGCTAGAGTGCCACTATCCCGACTGTGTGTTAGCTTTATCGTCTGTTTTACCACGACTTACAAAATGTTCACAGAGGTAATACATCAAGAGAGAAGTCATTTTCTCATAGACTTCTATACAATTACTTTTTACAACCAACAACCAGAGTCGCCCCCTGCTGGCCATTAGAAAGAATGCAGGTGTAAGGCACTTCCGCATTGGCTTCACTTTTCAGACCCGGAGGTCGGTGCTTGGATGGGACCCGAGGACTGGTCTTAAATTGGTACCAGTTCCTGATTTTAATCAACCCCTTTTTCCAGCTAATGAATTAGCGCCACCGGCTACGTTGTGTTTACAATGTGTGGCTAACTGTAGCAAAGCTAATCAAAACAGAGCTAACACTACGGCATTGTAACGGTGGTAACACTAATGACCTAATGGGACAAGACGTAACATTACAGCTGTTGGACGTGCGTGCTGAGCCCCCCCAGCATTTGTCTGATGCTAACAGCGTCACAATAGACTCTGTATGTTAATGTTCAGACTGATGAAGCATGTCTTGAATGAAGCACGCAGTCCCTTGCTAATTTTGTGTGATTATATCAAACTAATATACGTTGTTTAACATTCAAATAGTATTTTTTTTTAATATTTACTGCATTAGTGAAAGTGAAAATATTTCGTCGTGACATGTAAATGTAAATTTATCGATGAGTGGGCATTTTTATAATTACACTTTCTGCTGAGATTAACACACCGTTCAGAGGTGACAGTTATATTCAGATTAGTGTAGAAAGGCTTGCTTTGCATGAGGACGGGGACTGCGGAGCCTCGACGACTCTGACACATTGAGATTGTTGTGAAACTCTCAGAAGACAGCAGCCAAAGACGAGTGTGAAATGCAACTGAACTCCGCCTGGAGGCGTCAGACCGAGCTCGTGGACTCTGGTCGTGTGCCAGCTTTGTTGATTAAAGTGTGTCTCATAGGCAGCGGATGCATATATACCGGAGAGGAAGAGAGGCCTGAAACCACAGAAGAAAGTTTAGCTTGTGTGTCAGTGATCATTTAAAGGTCACGGCAAACAGTCTCAACAACTAATGGATGGATTGTCCTGAGTTTTCTAAATTGACAAAATTTGAATTTGACAAAACGAATGACATTCCCATCCGTCCAGCTGTACCTCGTGTTTACTTCTAATTAGCAAATATTAGCATGCTGATATGCTTAACTAAGACGGTGAACATTATACCTACTAAATATCAGCATGTTAGCGTTGTCATTGTGAGCATGTTAGCATACTGACATTAGCATTTAGCTGCTAGCATGGAGAGATGGTCGATGAAAGAAAGATGTGATACGACTGGTAAATGTTGAGAAATGAAACCTTTAGGGAAGGATTTAACAAGTTTCCACTCAGAACCTGCTTTAATGTGAGAGCGATGATGATGATGATGATGATGATGTGGGACAGAGGGATCTAAATAAAGAGTCGTGCAGGCCAAGTATAGATCTGTGTTCAAGATCTTGACTGAGTGAAACTGAAAGCAAGCGCGTCAATAATCAGGTTCTGTTGACCAGAAACCAGCGCGGACGATAGATTCACTGAAGCTGTGTTCATTAACCACAGTAGCTTTATGTCCACTACACACAACTACAGAGACTGCAGCCCTGTCAGTACACTGCTGTAGCTCCTCAGGGCTGAACACTAGACCTCCACAGAGGAACCAGAAGTCCTCCAGAACTGTTGCTGCTGAAAACTGAAGAACTGTGTAAAAGTGTAAAACTGAACAGGGATCAGCTCTTGGGGCTCCCAGGTTCACCTGTCAGGGCTGAATTAGAAAGACTTCATACATGTTTGATTAATGTGAATGTTTAATGTGAAGAACCACAACTGGATGGAGTCCGTGATACACCTCAACAAGGCTGAGAGTCCCAACACCCACAATTAAGTGTGAGTCCAGGTTCTGTAGAGGGGCAGGTGTGTCCCACAACAACTCAAAGAAACTCCCCATGATATATTAAAATGTGAAATATTCATTTTCATTTGAAATGTGGTCAAAATTGTATTTTTCCAGTATTTATATCAACAATATACCTGCTTGACTTGACCTTGATCCTGCTTTAAAACATCATAATAGTTCCAAAGTGCAACACTGACAATACAACTTGTTATAAACCTGTTAGTATGGAGACGAAGCACGTCAGTAAATCATTTCTGGGTGATTGGAGGGAGAATTAGAGCTAATGTCTGGTCCTGGGGGGGTTTCAGTGATGTAGAGCAGAGAGAGAACCGAGCTGTGACCTCTGGATTTCACCTTCTCTGCTGTTGTTGTTCTGTTTAGAGCTCAAAAAACTTCTCTGTGTTAAAGCCAACAAGTCTGGCATGTTCACAAATGTTTTTACTGCATTTTGTACCAGCCTGCTGTTCGCTGAAAACTTGTTCAGTAAAATACCTAAAAACCTGGACAGGAATTCATGTCCGACAGACGTCCACAACAATAATTCTTGCGTCAGTGAGGAGCATCTCCAGTGTGCTGTTATGTGATTATAACTGAAAAGGATCCGTACACGTTTAGTTCTGACTGCGACTGCAGTGTTCGACTTCACGCAGTCATGATGCGCAGAAACAAAAGAGAAAGACACACATTTAAAACTGCAGATGGCCTTTACTGTGACCTGATTTCATTTAGGTTTTCATTCATGGCAGAGTTAGAAACGCTGTAAGGTCATGGCTGATAATAAATCAAACTTTTGCTGTTTTTACTTGAGGGGGGGGGGCTCAGGTCTCTCGCCCTCATTGGCTCCCCGGAAAACATACAGATTGCCTGACTTGCCGGACAAATAAAACCATCTGTGTTCGACTGTAAAGGCTTTTCTGAACTGGTCGTACGGCAAATGAACACAACAAGACTTGAAGCTGCCGATTTATGCAATAATTAAAATGTGATCTACAAGAGTAACACGGCACAGAGAGATTGTATTTGTGTTACATATAATTCATTGATGGTTTGTTGACTCGTGTGACAGAAGCACCACAGTTCTGAAATTAAACGGTCCCTTACTGTCTACTTGCCCTCTGCTGTGCTACTGAAGCACCCTGCTGACTTACAACCTGTCAGATATTAAGACTGTACCCACCCGGTCTCTCCAGGCTGGACCGCTAGACCTCTCCGTCAGTCTCCAACAGTCTGCGGGAGTGTTTTGGATTTGAGTGCTGAAATCTCTGTTTCAGCTCATGGTAGCAAACTTTAAAAAGATGCTTCTGTGTAACTAAGTCAGTTCGTTGATTCTAACTTCTGACCTTATGAATCTTCTGTGTTCGTGTTACTGTGTTGTTTTACTATTGTCAACTGAGATTTGTGGCCACAGCGGCCGTTGTTCATCAGCTCTACACACACAAACGAAATGCTGCTGCACCTGATGCATCGTCTGAGAAAAAGCAGGTGTCAAATCTGTGGCATAAAAATGTGACTAAAAGTCTCCCGCGCTGATGTTTCACATCTCACGATCTGTTCTGTTTCGTCGCTGGTAGTTCAAAAAAACCGTCTTCTCTTCTACGACTATTCCAACTCCAGCAGCAGAGAACATTTCCACAACACGTGCCAAAACAGGTGATATTCAGCTGCGCTCGAGATGACCTGCAGCTGGTCTCATTTGCATCAGTAGTTTTAGTAAATACCACGCTAAATCGATTGACTGCGGTGATGTAAAACTCTCACTAATCTGAGGCAGGCTTAGTAAATATCTCTGATGGAAGGATTCGCTCTACTTTTAAACAAGTTGCCTCGCTGAAGCCTCACAGCACATCACCCTATAAAAAAAGACATCAGGACCGGAGACAGATCACCCCGAGGAGGCCCCCTCATCCACGCTGTTGACGCCGCAGCTCCCCCCCCAATGCTGACTGCATATCGGCCGTCTTCATGGTCCGACGTGTTGCCCTTCCTCCTGCTCACTTGAGCAAGCATGACAGCTCCTGGTAACACTTGATACTTGGCCTCTTAGCTTCGAGGCCTGCTTGCTTTGAAGCTTATGGGAGATCGAGTTTTGGAGGTTGCAGCCCCCGGACGGCAGAACAATCTCCCACGGTGCATCAGAACTGCACAGCGCAGCTCTGCAGTAGTTCAGGCAGGACTCTGGCACACATTACCATCGTACCGTATGTTGTAGCTCTGATTACAAGAGCTGATAAGAAAAAGTGATTTATATTCCTGCTGCTGCTGCTTGAACTTGTAAATGCTAAAAAGAGTCAGTTAGCATTGAGCCTTGTGCTCAATACGCCCCGTCTGGATCAACATGATCTACCTCAAAGGGAAATATTGTGAATATATGCTCTCCGGTGTAAGAGCAGATGCAAAATTCCACGTGCATAGACGTTTGCTGCAGCTTGCCAAGTAGAAGGCTATTCCCAAGAAGCCTTGCTCTCATTCTGATACTGCTGAAGGGCAAAACACATAATCCTGAGCCAACTCTAGCCTGCAGACCATTCTTGATTGTATGCACTCCTCCTTCCTCTTCTTATGCTGTTGAAACCTGCACATAAAAGTGTGCTGCGAAGTGTGGGGCGAATGGATCAATGACACGCGAGAATCTACCTTGTAAATATTTCATCATGAGCTCCACAAGAAGCTAATTCATGCTAATAAACATGGGAGCTAAAACTAAGCCGGACCCTTCGCTGTGCTCGGCTCTTTACTGTAAGCATGCTTGTAAAACTCTTGAGTATGGAAATGGACTTCATCAGAAATTAGATGGGATCAGTGTACGTAATGAGGTCCCTCTGAAGTATGTCCGTCCAGCATCCTCCCGCAAACATTACACACATCTTCAGAAATGAGTACTTGCTGCGTCTTTGACCCTCTCGGAGCTCATTAAGTAACTCCTTCTGATATTAGGACCTCTTCTGATCACTGCGGCAACGCACTGTCTGCATTTAAAGCATCTGTGATTAAAACCCCTAAAAACTTTTACTCAATTAGAGACCAACTTCAAGCCCCCATTATCTCTACAGTTCTGAGCAGAACAATAACTCGTGAATAAACTCTGGAGCAACGGCCGCCATGAACACGACTTTAAATATTTAAGACTGGTTGAAAACAATAAACCGTTTGCTTTAGCTTCCGACTGTTTTTAAGTTTCAGTTGCTGTTTTTCTGTCTTTGACATCAGAGACAAACGATCGCATCCGGTCTCCTACCAGCTGACGATGTTGTTTTCTTTTGAAGGAATAGTTTTAACATTTCGTGCAATGCGCTTATATCTTGAGTTACATGAGAAGATTCAACCAGTGGATGCCGACGATGACCAGTCTCCCTGACAACTCTCTCGCCGGCTCTCTATTTTCAATTTCAGCTTCTGTGTTTGTTTCTGTTTCCTGCTTGTTTATTTTCTAACATCTAACTTTTCTTCATGTGTCTCTTTTCTCTTCTCTCCCTCTTTGACACATCAAATGTGCATCCATTTCTTTGAGAGATCTGAATCATCAGAGGCAACTTTCTACTTCTTCACGTTCCAGTCCCGGCGGACGGCAACTGAATAAAAGAACAATGGAAAACTGGTAACTTGACAGTTTCCCCGGCGCCTACATCTCACTCTCCTCTCGTACGACTTTCAAACACAAAGTCGTCGGAGAAAGAGTCAAATGAATGTTGTTCATTCGCTTCTGTCCGTGTAAATCTTGTGTCAGACAGGCCTACCTCTGAGGGGCGACTTCATGGCAGCCTCCACCATGCCGACAAGCAGCTGGAGACTCTTGGGGTCCTGGGCGAGGCCGGAGGCGAACGCTGCCAGGGCGTCGGCATGACGACCCAGGTACTGCAGGGCAACCCCCTGACGAAAGTAGGCCTGCAGGAAGAAGAAGAGCAGAAGGGCTGAAGACGGCTAACATTATGTAACTGTGGCTTTAAGTTTAGACACGGCAAATTTCTCAATCACTATGGGATGGATTGTCATGAAAACAAACATTCATGGTCCCCAGAGGATGAATCCTATTGTAAAATGGTTGTTGAGTTATTTCAGTCTGAACCAAAATGGCGGACAGAGCTACATTTTAGAAAAAACATTAGGTGCTATTATTATTGAATAAAGATGATTTTACATTCTCAAGAACTCAAATTCAATTCAAAGCATCGTGTTGACGTCGGGTCAGAGGCGCTCAGTTATATCCACATAACTGAAATCATTAAAAAAGACATTGTGCTTGAGCGTTGAGTCCAACCTGCAGCATGAACACATAGTTTACACTCTTTCTTTAGCAGCACACACTTCATCAGGACCTCTCGTGCGGCCAGATTACAGACAATGAATCATGACATCAAATTCATGAGGAGGACGGAGGAGTCGACACACACACACACACTCTTCTTCTCTGACCGCCGACCAGACTGTAACTTAATTGTCCTGTCTACCTCTCTCTTCAGCTCTCTCTCATTTATCATCCTGCCCCCCCCCCCCCTCCTGTTTAAGCATAATCTGTCATGACAGTGAATGAATGAAGACAAAGAGGAGAGGAATTAGATTACATGGCAGCTCCTGTTCCCGGCTGCCACTTTCTGCTCCCGCGCCGTCTTTGTCCTGTCCTCGTCCACAGACGGCTTCATTGAAATGAATGGAGCCGGGGGTCACGTCTAATCTAATGCATTAAGCCTTTAGTCGGCGTGTTGGTGTTGGAGCAGAATGTGAACAGGGCACGGAGTCATTTCACTGTTGATTAACACAAAGTGGGATAAATGGTCGGTAATTATGGCCGCGGCCGTATCCCTTAAATAACTAGAGAAATCAGTCACAGCGACAATGCTAATATAATCATCTGTATTTATTGACCTTATGTCCATTTTTTCCCGTTTGTTCCAGTTCCAGTTTTGTCTCTCAACTAAAATTTAAAAAGTTGTGGCTATGATCAGTTCACACAGCCTGCTATACATTTCTCATCTCACGTGGCCGCATTATGTGGAGGTCATAAGGCCGGAAAACACCACATTCACTGCAGATATCGGATAAAAAAGACGATCTTGACTAGCTAACAACTAGCTAACTTTGTGTTGCAGTGAGTTTCCAGCGCTCCAAATCACTGACATATCGCCACCTTCTACGTTTATATGGTGAACATCCAGCAGTATTTTCTTTCACCTTTGTGTCCATCTGATGAATGTAAGTCTAATATTCTCTGTTATTTCTGTTTTTGGAAACATCTGGCTCTTTGGCTGCTAAATGCTCCCCAGTGTTCACCAGCTCGTCTCTAACTGAGTCTGCCTGCTGTTTGCTTCTGAGCAGGTCCTGTTCAGTTCGAAACTATGAAAACCTGGCACCTACATTACCCATAATGAAACTTTCAGGTGTTGTGCTAGTAGCGACTATTGTACTTTCAAGCTGCCGGCCTCAGAGATGAGGAGTGATCCCCAACACTTGGAAACAGACTCTGATGTGAGTTCCCTTTAAATAGAAACACAGGACCTTCCATTAGACAGGAGGAAAACCATTTTAAAGCAGATTTATCAGTCAAAGATGGCTGAAATACAGGACGGCGGCTCGGTTTTAGCTCCCGCCACTGATGCCAAGTGTCCATGCTGAGGAGAGAGAGACAGCAGCCTGCCCTCTGACCCTCATCCAGGCTGGAGAGGAGGCTGGGATGAGGAGCCGGGCTGGTAGCTGGGGTGACATATGGACACCCCACCTGTCTGCCTACCTCTACTTAGCACTGCCCCTCAAATCTGTCGCCTTCACACTGATTTGGCTGCTGCACGGAGGATGCAGCTTCTCATTCAGGCGTTCACGTCCTATTCTTGACTACATTTTTACTTTTGACTGAAGCGTCTTGGAGGATAATTTCCGTCAGATGAGGATGATTATATCAGAGGTGGGAAAGTTATAATCATTGCAAGGCGGCCATTATCTCTGCAGGACTGTGTGTGAGTGAACGTACAGCACAATAGGTAAAGGCTGAGCTGTTGTGTGTGTGTGTGTGTGTGTGTGTGTGTGTGTCAGAGCTTTTTAGCCCCATCAAGGGTGTAAACATGCCAGAGCCAGACAGAAAGTGACAGCAGGAAGAGTCTGCCTCCACCACCACCTCCAGCCTCCTGCTCACACACATCCTGCCTATTAGCTCAGTCTGGCTACACTGCCTGCAAAGCACAAACGGGGGGTATCGTCCAGACAGACACACACACACACACACACACACCACCTCTCGAACACACACAAACACATTTTACGTCTCATTTTTTTTTTCATCTCTCGCTCAGCAGTGTTGTGGAGCATCTCGGAAAAAAGTCTTGTCAGATTAAGTCTCTCCACAAACCGCTGTGGTCGTGTCTGGCGTGTCAGGTTTGCAGGTATTTCACACTGATTCCCAGTCGAGCACTTGGACAGCCTCTTCAACGTCGGCTGACAGGTCTGAGGCAGTTAAAGTGAAGTGATCAATAAAGAGGGGGCAAGACTAATCCTGGCAGTATGTCTGTGAGTGTGTTTGCAGCTACAGTACGTATGTTTGTGTGCATTTATTCTTTGTACAGGTGTGTTCATATATAAGCACCCTGGGAGCTCCTGGGGCTTTGCTTATGGAGAAAACTAAACAAACGCTGTTTTGCCAATGCTGTGTGCAGGGTTTCGACGTTTTATCACATCTCTGTCACTGGCAGATACCACCGTCTGTCTTATGCTGCATTCACATGGACTGAGGCAGACGGCAGACGGACAACACCTTCTGGACGGTACAGGAGAAATGACGGACTGGCAGGATGGCAAAGCGATGACGTTATGTTGCTATGGTGACGACCACGGCACTTGTGTATCCCTTGTTTGTCTGAAAAAGAGACATTTTTAGCATTTCTCGTTGTCCAGATCGCCCTTGTTTTCTCCTTGTGTGAGGGAGGACGGCAAAAAGTTAGTTTTCCGTCTTTTCCTACATGAAAAAGGTGTCATTCCTCTTCCTCCACCCAGCGGCTTATGATGATTCTTTATTGGCACATGTCGCTGCTGTATGCTACATGAATACGACACGTCACTGTTGGTCCACTATCGGGTGTTTGGTCACAACTGCTGATGGCGCGAGATCAAAAGTTGATCACCAAATTATTACATTTCATCCTGAGGGGAACATGAATATGAATTTCATGCCAATCCATGAAATCACTTGTTGAAACGTTTCACTCAAAACCATAAATATCAACCTCATGGTGGCGCTAGAAGAAAAGTGAAGGGGTCTTTAAAGTCATTAGGATTCTTCCTCTGGGGATCATAAATGTCTGTACAACATTTCAAGGCCATCCATCCAATAGTTGTTGAGATATTTCAGTCTGGATCAAAGTGGTCTGGTCTGGACCCGGCTAAAACTGATTGGAGCAGTTCAAGTGTGCTTCAGAGAGACATAATGGAAGACAAAGTGAAGGAGGTGCTATATGTTAGTGTGTCAGAGCAAAGGATGCACACCGGATGAACAGATGCTTCAATTACTGCTCGTAACTCACATTAATCGAGAACAGATGGCAACACAAGTGGCGGGAGAGAGAGAGAGAGAGAGAGAGAGAGAGGGTGAGTACCAGGATCACATAAACCCGACATGATAGAGATTGATGTCTTTGCAAATCAGAGAATCTGCCTCAAAAACACACAGACCAAACCTTCACTCTCACTTCACCTGGACGCAAAGTGGATAGAACCTTATTTCGTCGCCGGGTTGCTTGTGACTGAACGGATTTAACAGAGTTCAGAGGATGTGGAAGAGGGAGATGTGGCCTAGAGTCATTTGTTAGAGATGGAGGAGGCCGAGAGGAAAGAGAAGAGCTACCTGACACACCTGCCAGCCTGGATCCAGCTTCCATTTTCTCTCAATAGACAAACAATAAACAGTACATTACACTACCACTGACAAATGAATATTACTAAGTCCACAGCAATTCTACCTCTGGTCCCAGCATCAAGGATAATTCTGGTTTGTTAGAGCTTGGGTTTTTATTCATGGATTTTGGCATCGGTTAGCTGCAACATGGCCAGAAAGACGTCAAATAGGGCAAGAGACATGATGATCAATTTAACAAGATTATTTAGACCAACCAAAAGTGATCTCTACAAATGGTGAAGCTGTGTGTGTGTGTGTTTATCTGCTCTTACATACACTGCAAATGTTAGCATATACAGCTAACTAGCGTTACTTCCAAAGCCAAAGAGCATAACTACAGGTTACGTCAGAAAAAGCCTGATTCAGGACCGACACATTCACTGCGCGGCAGCCATGATGCTAATATGTCCGAGTTTAGCTAATATTAGCGGCTCTGTCCTGCTCTTTATCTGGTTTAAGGAAGTTTTTACCGTTTGACAAACTCATCAGTTAGTCCATCCTAAAAGCGAGTTTCTTGTTAAATTTAAACACGAACAATTAAGCTTACTAACCTTTGTGTTTCTTGTCCAATTATTGCATTATTTTCTATAGTAAGCATCCAAAAAATTGACAACAAATAACATTTTAATTCCATCTTTATTTATAGTACTGTGCTATAATACTGGGGCTAACTGGCAATACCGCTCCTCAATTTCATTGTCTTCCACATGGATCATCGACTGGATGCTAACTTTTTGTCTGTGACAAAATTAGCTTTAGCCTCAGTCTTTCAGCAAGATATCATGTATGTAGCCATCAAAAACACTTAAGACTCCTTTACAAGATTCTCATTTTAAAGAGTCAGCTAGAAACATTTGTAAGTCAGCTTGAGATGACGTTTCCATGAGCTAATTAGCTACTACAGGAGTTTGTGTTAGCTAATTAGCTAACTACAGCTACTACAGGAGTTTGTGTTAGCTAATTAGCTAACTACAGCTAATAAAATGTGCTAGCTAGCTAGGCAGTAACTTAGCGGGGTAGGGCTTCAACAAGGGTTTGGCGAGTACAAAGCTGTACAGTTTTGTGGTGCAGTCCTCAGAGTGAAACCAGGGGAGGAATCATGGTCTTTGTTGAACAACAGCGATGAAGCTGATGTCACTTGGCCATCACTAAAAAACAGGGGGTTCATTTTGCTCAACAGTCAATACCCCACTTATCCCACAGTAGGTGATATAACGGCATGCTGTGTGAGTTGTGTGCTGTAAACCTCGGAGGGTGAGATCATTATTTAAGAGCCTGAGAGGGTCTGAGGGAGTCATTAAAAACAGCAATCTGTATTGTGAGGATGCCTCTTTGTAGAATTGAATGCACCTTATTACCAGGGTATGATCAAACCCAGTGAATTTAAACCAGCAGACCTTTACAGCAGTGCACAGTTACTCACGGTCTGGGAATTAACGGCCCTCTCATCTTGCAGGGCGACGTGATTCAAACAGGTTCTTCTAATAGACTCGTCAGCCTGTAAAGCACTGTGGCGGAGAAATAATGCTGCTGAGCCAGCATCTTCACAGAATACTGGAAACACATAATCTAAAACAAATAAGAAACAAACAGTCGCTAAGGCCATTTGGTAAAAAACCTCGTTTGAACCTGTGAAACTGAGTCAGTATGTAAAATAAAAACAAACAGTAAAGTGTGGGTGTTAAAGACTGGGAGGTAACTGATCCCATAAGTCCACATACACACATAAGCATTTACAATGGTGGAAGAAGTACTTATAAGTCCTTCATTCGAAATCCTACTTAAGTATTACCAGCAGTAAAATGTTTCTCATGACTGATATCTGATTCTATCTGACATTATTAGATTAATACTAATGCATCAATGTTGGAGCAGCATTTTACTGTTGTAGCTGCTCGAGGTGGAGCTAGTTTAACTACTTTATATACAGTTAGCTAGTTTAACTACTTTATATACAGTTAGCTAGTTTAACTACTTTATATACTGTTAGCTAGTTTAACTACTTTATATACAGTAAGCTAGTTTAACTACTTTATATACTGTTAGCTAGTTTTAACAACTTTATATACAGTTAGCTAGTTTAACTACTTTATATACAGTTAGCTAGTTTAACAACTTTATATACAGTTATCTAGTTTAACTACTTTATATACAGTAAGCTAGTTTAACTACTTTATATACTCTTAGCTAGTTTAACTACTTTATATACAGTTAGCTAGTTTAACTACTTTATATACTGTTAGCTAGTTTTAACAACTTTATATACAGTTATCTAGTTGAACTACTTTATATACAGTTAACTAGTTGAACTACTTTATATACAGTTAGCTAGTTGAACTACTTTATATACAGTTAGCTAGTTTAAGTACTTTATATACAGTTATCTAGTTGAACTACTTTATATACAGTTAGCTTGTTTAACTACTTTATATACAGTTAGCTTGTTTAACTACTTTCTTTACAGTTAGCTAGTTTAACTGCTTTATATACAGTTAGCTAGTTTTTATTGCTTTACTTTGCTGTAAAGATCAATTATTTCATAATGTTTTTTAATGTAAAATCTTTATCTGAAAAGTGACCAGTAATTATATCTGTCAGATATACAATATTTCCCTCTGAAGCATAAAATGGAAATACTTCAGGTACAGTACTTGATTTCCACCAGTAGGTATTTATGCAGCCACTGCTATTCACTGACATATGCATGCACACACGCACACACTCACCAACTGTTCTGTGGTTAATCTCCATGAATATTTATCTATGTTTCACTGGGACACTAGCTAAGATGCAATAATTGAGTTGGAGTGGCCATTACCACTGTTTCCACTGGGACCAATAAAGATGATACACTACCAGCTGTGGGTTCTTTCACACAGACCTGCAGAGCCAGTCTAACGGCTTCACAAGTCTGCGTACTGTAGTGCGCTGAACTCGAGTCCGTGGCTTTAAATTTGGAGTTTGGCTTGACGTAAATCCCTCGTTCATCAAGGACATAAACGAGCGTATGTCTCTTCTGTGTGTGCTTCCCCGAGTCTGTATTGATGTTAGCGTGTCTAAGTGCATGTAGATGTGCGCTGCCATGTGCAGGGTCATCATGTGTTGAGGGAGTGAACAGATTAGGCGTCTGTCTGATGTAACCAGACCACAGCAACAACACAACCACAGCCTGAGCGCAAAGCTGAGCTCTCCGTGCGTTAAGGAACAACACAGGTCATTAACTGTATTCAGCATCCAGTGGACACAACTGGGCTGGGCGGTAGAGCTTTACAGCAGGGTTGTGAGTATTATTAATACTTGTGGTTTAAATTTCACTGACTATATAACAGCTGTTGGAGTGTAACTCTAGCAAAAATGGAAAGTAAGGCCCCGCTGCTGGTTATAAAAACAAGTGTTGGTTAATTTTCTATTTTGGTCAGGGCCACAGGATCAAAGCTACAGCGCTGATGATGTGAGTGTTTAAGTGTAAGTCAACACATGAGGACTACATTTTTCAATCTCCCTTTGAAATATAATGTCTGGAGGTCAACGTGAAGGGCCAGCTGACACATCTTCCTCTTTTTATCTCCTCTTATAGAGCACAGATCCTCACGTTACTGCAGCTGTTCAAACACCTGATCCTCTGCTTCAAACCGCCACTCTCTACTGGCTTCTTGTAAACAGGATTTCCATCTTAAACTTACAAACAAACCACGAGTATTATCTCGCTCGCAGTGCATTTTTTTCATGCTGCGAGTCTGTGTGGATAACCTGAGTGGGACGTCAACTCAGACGGTTAACCTTGGCGTACAGACTGAATTACTCTGAACCGAGAGCTCTAAATTAAAGAAAGCATTTTCTCTGTCACACACACACACACACACACACAAGTAATCCTAGTTAACCTCAACACACAAGGTTTATTCCCTGGGTGACTAAAAGCAATTCCCTTCTTCTTCTTCTCTCTGCTCTACTTTATCTGTAGAGGCCAGACCCTGAGTCGTTCCCTCGACCCTTTCATGTATGTGAATACACTATCAGCCACCATCTTTGAAACAATCTACCTCTCTCTGTACTACACACACACACATAAACACACACATACTGCAGCGCTTACAAGAAAATTATGCATAAAGGTGGAGTGGGGAGGGGAGGAGGACAAGTGGCCTTCTGATCCTGTTAACCGCGGGACAGCGGAGGGGTTTGGTTCTCTTACACTGGGTAATTAGGCTGTCACTCAACCGGCTGCTGCTGCGTTTGTGTGTGCGCAATTGCTCGTGCAGCGGGCCGGCTGATCGTTTGATTGCCTCGGTGACCTTTGACCCCGAGGGAGCAACTATACCTCCTGGGAAAGTGAGTACGGGGTCAATGTGAGGAGCTATGAGAAGAGGACTGTAAAACTGAGAGAGACAGAATGATTAGAGAAATATAGGCTGATATATACTGATACTCTGTGCTTATTATGGCTGAAAATTATTTTGCCATGTTTGTATTAGCGGGGAGATCCATTGCATCAAACCAAGCGCTCCCAATTCCTCCCGAAGCTGTATCAACAAAACACAAGTGTGCGTTACGCCATGACAAACAATGTGCAGCCCTGGTTCATGCAAGACCAGGGACCTTTGTTACATGTCCTTCCCCAACTCTCTTTCCCCTCATTTACGACCACCTCTCTGCTGCCGGCTATTAAATATGGCATGAAATTCCCAAATAATCAAATAAAAAGAAAGCGGCTCTGTGAGTCTATACATAGGCACAGTCGTTCTTTGAGCTAAATGCTAATGTCAGCATGCTAACACGCTCACTATGACAACGCTAACACGTTGATGCTAAGCAATGTATAATGTTTACTATGTTCACCGTCAGTGTAGCGTGCTATTAGCACTATTAGCCAAAGACATGACTCTGAACACCACTGGTCACACAGGGGAACACTTGTTCAAGGGTGTTATTCAGAGCACACAAGAGCCCATGTGGATTTTTATTAAATTTAACCGAAAAATATAAACGTAAATCAACATAGTCAGCATAGCATCCATTAGCTGTCTATAAACAAAAACAGTGTGTTCTTTACCCATAATGATCCTCACTGTTTGTTCTGCCTGCATGTAGACAATATGGACTGCAATAAATATTTTCATAAAAACATCGTGTCCCTCAGAATCGAGGGCGAAAAATCATGATTCTCATTTTGACCAGAATCTTCGTTCTTATTCACACAATCCTTTTTTTTCCTCATCTCTCCCCGAGGCTCGTTCCCTCTCAGCTTCCTTCCCTTTCTCTGCTTTTTACACCTCTAATGCCAAAGCTGAAAGCAGGGTCAACACCGTCCTCCTCCTCTCTTGGTCTTAATTAGAGCCAAACCATCCAGGGAGAGATGAGGAGAGGTGGAGGACAGGAGGGGAGAGAGACGGCGTAGCGCAGAGACCAGTGATTACTCGGGGGAAGACGCCACGCATGCAGTTCCCACTCACCGAATCAGGGCAAGGAGAGAACACACTCCTAATGATTCCCTACAAAGCTAATTAGACCCTCTCTGTGTTTCACATCCAGCCTCACAGGTTGTGATAATTCATAGAGGAGCAGCTACCCAGCAAAGAGCATTCAGTCATTAATCTGCCATGCCTTCGCTCTTTCAACGTCCCTGTTATCTGGGAGCACATTCCTGTTTCCAGTCGCAACATGATACAGATAATCAGATTTTATTTTGCTGTGGTCCCAGTGTGTGCATGTACATATGTGTATTTTTTCCCCCAGTGTAATTGATTCATTGACAGCTCTTTTATTCAGCCCGACTAATCCAGTAAATGGATTATCAGTTTAGAATACAGCAGATGTCAGTGCATGTATAAGAAACGTGCAGGGCATTAATGCAGAAATACACTTTTAATTCCAATTGACCTTCTACTTAACCCCTCCCCCAGAACAGCGGTTGTCCAATCAAAGCATAGCGACCGTAATTCGGCATGTCAAGCTTCGGATACCTCCACATGTTGAAGCAGTGTGCAGTGAGGCTGCGGTAAGACAGACTAAAATGCAAAGGACTGGATTAAACAGTGTGTTGATCTGTTCTAACATAAGCTGCAATTATTAGCATGATTATTAGCATGTTCGACTTTCAGCCAACGCTACCCAAGACAGGGTTACATTTAACAAACACATCGGTTAGTCCTCACCCTAAAAGCCTTTTATCTTGTAAATGTTAACAGTGAAAACAAATTGTATGGAAGTACGTCAGCTAAGCAGCCAAACAGGGTATATTCATGTGCATCATATAACACTAGGACGAGCTGGCTCCACACTGCCATACAGGAACACTGACGTTTTTACATGTCTTCTGGCTAACATGTTGCCTGGGACCTGTTAGCATTAGCCCCAGAGAACATTTTTCAACCAATTCATGGAGCCAACGTTAGCGTAATTACCTTGCTAGCTAATGCTAACAAAATCTGCTAGCGCCAGTTGTCATTTCAGCCAGCAAAGTTCGCGGTTGTCCGCTAGAAATGTGGAGGAGCTTTTATTTACTTCTGTGTGATATCAAAGACCAAATTACTTTCAAAAATACTAAGAATTTGGATGAAACATCTGCCACCATCTTCACTGTAAACTGTAAATATGTGCCTGAATGGAGAGTTTGACAGGAGTGATGACAGGCTTCTCTATGCATTTAATGAGAAAATGGGGTCGGGTGTGAGGTTGAAGTCGACCTGGTTAAAGAAGGTTTTAATGGCATTTAAAAAGGTGACAAAACCTTTACATTCCCGTCAGCTTGACTTTCTCGAAGCACTCCTTGGCAGATATTTTCTCTCCTTTGACATTTGACTAGTCTTTTCTTTATCTTTCTACTCCTCTCCTCCCTCCTCTGTCTAAACCTCTACCATAGCTTCTCTAACCTTTACAAATAAAACACAACCTCATTTCAACTGGTTATAAGAAGCTTTGAAAACATGAACTAACCATCTGTTCTGATGGTGAAACAGCAGAAGCAGATTTCTTAGTACCCTCATCAGATTCATCCTAATTTAAAGTGCTGCTCTCCCGTCCATCACGAATCACCCTCCTTCTGTTTTTCCTTCAGTGTTGCATCTCTTCAGAGAAAGATTTCTTTTTTTACTGGTCCACAGACAACCTGCCACTCGTGAAGGAGCACAATAAATGTCAAAACATCAAGATGGACACCAATGTGGCGTCTGAGGCGCTTCATTTAAAAAGCAAGAGAAATGCCACTTCGACTCCGCACGGTTTTCTGACTCTGGCAGCAAACAGGAACCTTTTGGCAGTTAAAGACCGTAAATTAGGAGAAGGCCTGGACATCTGTTGAAAAGGGGTCTCATGGTGGTGGTGTCATTATCTTTCATCCTCTGACTGCAGGCCTCACCCATTGCTTTCAGTGTAAGTTACGAAGGGAGCTGGATGTGTGTGTGTGTGTGTGTGTGTGTGTGTGTGTGTGTGTACTGAACTACATATTTACATGACAGACTGACTGATGTCAAGGTGTCTGAGACGTCCTCCATTTGAATACAAAACTGATGTCTGGATGTTTTATTAGATTTACATCAAATGAATTTGTCTTTTTTCCTTCAGGATGTTTAAATTAGGTCTTAATATAGAAGTTAAATGTGATTGATGGTTGACTGCAACATGCTAAACAGCTACTGGAGTTTTTATCAGTGTTACAATTAGGGTTGGTGTTCGACGGTATTGACTCCACTAATTGAAACCGAATCCTTTCAAATCCCTTATCAAATCTTATTACATTGATCTTACAACATTTGCAAGTAATTTAAGTAATAAATACCTAAAACTCAAAGATTTGTAATCAGGTTTTGCTGGCTGAGAAGGCAGAAATCTTTATTAATGCGAATGTTAAATCTAATTAATTGCCGTTTGTTGGGCTGACGCAGGTCAATATCTTCAGACTTGCTTAAGATACTTTAGGTATCAATCCACAACAGACAGCAGCTTGCAGTGAGTTCATTAACTGGACAACAACCGAAATCTTCACTTTAGCGGTTACAGAAAGAACATTAGCGCTGAGCTACAACTTGGCACATTTTCTACATCACTCTAATAAACAAGAGTGAATAATGAACTTTGATACAAGATTTGTTGGCGTTGGAGCTGAACACATTGTGTGTTTATAAGCATGGCGCACACCCTAATGTGTCATCTGAACTCAGGTGCAACCAAGCGGGACAAATAAGGAGATAGAAAGAAAGGGAGGAGATGGACTCTGCCAATCCAAACACAATTTACAGTCTCTTCTTATAATAAAAGCTCCATTATTCCTCCGGAGATCACTCAGGTCTGGCGCTGCATACGCTGCAGGAGTAGACGTTCTGCTGCCGCTGTCACACACCATAATTATTAATGACATCGGTCCCAAAGGGCAATTAATTTCCAGAGTTAGTACACCTCCCTCTCTCTCCTCTCTGCCTCCATGTTCCCTATATGTGCTCTGCTCCCTGCTCCTGCATTCTTTCATTAACGCTCTGGGCTCATCAGTAAGCGTGGCCCACTTTAGGCTCAATTTAGACGAGCTGCTTCCATATGAGCCAGCCGGTGAATTGTGATGTCACGCCCATTGTCTGCCAATTACAATTCAATTTAGCAGAAGAAACGCACTGGAATGTGATTATAGGCCGGAGATGGTGTGTGTGTGTGTGTGTGTGAGAGACAGAAAGAGGCAGAAAGTCTTAGCGAGCGCTCATTGTATGAAGAGATTTGTGATGTTTTCCACCTTTCACTCGGCACTTTCATATTCTGAAGTGGCTTCCAGTTCTTCGTCCTCCTCCCAGCTCTCCTGAGACGCTCCACAGTCAGTTGGCTTAGCTTTTTCAGACAGCGTGACATTTGCACCTCCCCACTGCCTCGCTAAGCCGGAGCAATGAATACGAGCAGGCAGCAACACACACACACACACACACACACACACTAGCTGCAGGACTAGCAGGAGAGTCTGATAATACGTATTGGAAACCTGTCTGCGTTTCACGTGAATATGTCACGTTTTCAATAGCTTCTTGCCTTTTTTTTGTCTGAATTATTTACAGTAGTAAATATTCAGCCTCTCCGGTTAACTCGTGAAATCAAATTGATCCAAAATGAAGACTCAAAACAAATCAGAGGGAATACAGATTTACACAAACCGCAGAGACACACAGGGACTAACACTCATCTGTGAAATGATTACATCTCAGAAGAACTAACGCGTCAGATCTGATGGTTCTAGTCTTTTCTTCTGTGACTGCAGACTTTAACGGACGACCTTCAGTTTTTGAGCGTTGAACTCTTGATGAATAATAATCAATAATCCAAACAGTCTTATTTAGACGTCACCATTTATCGCTCTACAGACATACTTAAGATCTGAAAGCAAGTTTTCAGGCTCTTTAAAGCCACAATCAGCTCCAGAATTTAACATCTGCTCCTCCACCACAACTCAAAACACATGACTTCAACCTGCCATCACTCTCAGACTGTCTTTTGACACCGATGAGAACTTTTTCTGATGGTGTCTGATGCTCGTTTAAATGATTTTTGTTCATTTTATTTTCATATTAACAATGGATCAAACCACTACTTATATGTGAAAAGGTGTGTTTTAGCATCTTTCAGCTCGTTGTTTTGGTTTTCCGGCAAACTTGAATAGTTCTGTTGCGTTGTTAATATCTTTACATCTTAATTAATAGTTAAAAGTTATATTTGAAAAGTTTTAATAATGCTTAAACAGTTCAAATGGGATTACAAAGTTTAACCTTTAAAGGTTTTAAAGGCTCCAGTCCAAAGTCACAACTGTCACATTTCAGTTTCTCCGTCTACTTTCCGACATTTTTACCTTCTAAAAAGTTCCCTGTCCACTTCTGACAAGTCGTCTGTTTGTCATCAGATGCCTGAAACTACTTCAGTAATAATCAAATCAGCATTTTCTCTGAGTGGAAGCACCACAGTCACACAGACAGAGTCGAATCAGCTCCACTGAGACCTGAAGCAGGTTGATTCGTCTCTCTATAAATGGGTCAAACTACCGAACACACACACACACACACACACACACACACACACACACATATTATTCCTGTTCTTTCTGTTATTCCCATCATGGCACAGACCGGCCTCCCCCTCTTTCACCTTCTCCTATTTATTCCTCCTCTCTTTCCCTCTCTCACTCTACGAGGAAGCAGAGACCCTGACTCTCCGGTCCTTGTGAACACACGTCTGTTTATCAGGCAAACAGAGGACCTGAACCACCTGAAGGACAGAGAAGACAAAGAACAGACAGACTGAGGAGAGGTGAAATAAAGAGGCAAAGCCGGGTGTTGTATGATATAACATACCCACTAGCTGTTGTGGAGATTTTGGAACTGGGGCACAGTTGTAAACAAGTCAATGATAAAGCGCCGACTGAGGCGAAGACGCGTTCAAGAGAGAAACTGTTTCAGCTTGAGCGAAACATTTGTGTTCATCACGGAGCTTCGTGGCGACACTTCATAAAGTTGCAGAGAGGAAAAGAAAAGTCTGGAGGAAAAATAACAGAAAAACTGGACTTCCTGTTGAGGTTAGAGGTCCGTCAGAGTCTGAGCTTACACACCAACACATGTTGCTAACTAGCTACAGCTAACATCTGTCTGTCTGAACACACCCTCACTGCTTTACATTCTGGGACATAAGCTCATTCGCTTTCTTGCTTAGAGTCACACGAAAAGATCGATACCACTCTCATATCTGTACGCTAATTATCAAGCTACAGCCAGCAGCCAGCTAACTTAGCTTAGCATAAAGACTGGGAACAGGAAACAGCTACCCTGGCTCTGTCTTAAAGACAATAGCACCTGTAAATCTCACTAATTAAAAATAATTCTCTTGTTTGTTTAATCCTGAAGTGTAAAAATGGCAAATCACCAAACTATTTCTTAGTCGGGACCAGTAACATCCTGGAGTCTCTGCTGGTTGCCTAGCAACTGCTCCCAACAAATCTCTACAAGGCAATAGTGGACAAAAAGGTTGTTTTTAAACGTGCTACATAAATACATTTGATTTGATTTGAAAATGGACAAAAATTTGAGAACTACCAGGTTGACAAATACCGTCATTACAGACGATCGCCCACAAACACGAATAATAGGTGGAAGTTCAGTACGAACAGGGCAACATGTACACACACACACACACACACACACACACACACCCAGACACACACACACACACACTGGGCAGGAGGTTGTAAGCGTGTTGCACCGACATAATAATGAGTGCAGCTTATCTTTCATTCCAGTGCCACATAGCTCATTTAAATAAAGCATTTTGAAGGGGTACGTGTTTCCACACGCACCCCCCCCCCCCCAACTGGTTCAATCCCATTTGTTTGTCATAAAGCACACACACACACACACACACGAGTACACACAAAGCTACGCGCACAAACACATGCATACAAGCATCTCCCACCTGATGCTGTTCAGGGACTCGAGGCTTCCTCTGCAGCAGGTGACGGAGTCTCGTTCATTCACTGTGGCAGCTTGGGTTTGTGCTACCAAACCATCACAAATAACTACATCACCTCTTAAAAAATATGACATATTCTCTACTTGAACTGAAGAAGGGAAGAAACTGAAAGTGTTCCTCTTTAATGGAAGACGGCACACCCACTTTGGCACAGCTGAAGAGAGTTTAGAAAAAGCCCAGTAGACACACACTTTAAACACATTCACAGATAAAGTGAGTCATTATAGACGGATGAAGTGAGACCGGGCTGATGTTACTGCACATCTGTTCTGCTTCAGCGGGTGTAAAGTACGATAGAAGAGCTACAGAGAGGCTGTGTGGTGATGTGTGACAGCAATATCTCATTCAATCGCAGTTACAGACAAACTCAATGACAAAAGGCAAGAAAACACACCGAGCAGGCGGAGGAGGAGGAGGAGGAGGAAGAGGAGGAGGAGGTTATGTGACAGAGTGCAGTCACGCACGGTCCTCCTCTTGTCTATATTCTGCTTACATGAAAGAAAAACTGTTTTATTCGTGCGCCTCCTCTCCGGAGAGCAGTAAAAGGATGAAGGGAGGAGCAGCTGAAACGAGAGGAGAAAGAGAGGGAATAATATCATCCCTGGGACACATTAGGGTTCAGTGAGAGACAGTATCTCCGCCAACAGACGCCGTGATGGGCGTGAAATAAACGGAGAAGGTATACCGACAGGAGAGAGAGAGAGAGGCAGAAAACACGTCCCGGGGACATTGGAGGCGTGCAGCTCCATCAACATGACAAGCTCCTGGGGGAGCGCTGTCCTCTCAGCCCGGAGATGCGCTGCATTTCTGAGGGGGGCAGACAGAGGAAGTCTAGCTTTGGTCAGCACTGAGGGGATTCCTTCAGAAATTCAAAGACGGAGAGAGACAGACACAAGGACGCTTTTTAAACGTAATTCTATTAATCGCCGACTTGCACTACATTCCTACGTCCATTAAGACGCCTGAAAAGGTTATTTTGACTTGTGTGCACATTAAATATCTCTGATATGCTGTGAATATTAAGAGTTACGGACTTGATGTGAATACTAATAACTCCCGATGTAGTTATTCTGAATGATCAGAAGGACAGCCTCGTTTGAGGAGAGCCTGTTCTGGTGCTTTACTTACAAAGACAGATACTCTATATATTAAATCTAATATTTATTTTATTTTACACCAATCACGACTGCTTCGTCCTTTCGAATCTTTATGTGTTGAAAATGTGCGGATTAATGAAAAGGGTAAAAGGCATTAAGCCTGATAACAAACTGCAGTCTCTCATAATTCAGGCTACTCAGAAATACCATCTCTCTGCCCACAGGTGGTGTTAAACGTGTCCTTGGGCAGTTTTCACAAAAACTACTCACATTGTTTGGGTTATCATTTGCTTGTATGTCCACAACTTGTCGACACACTATAAATGTCTGTATATGAAGGGAAAGGAATATAAGAACTACATATTATTAGTAAATCCTGTAGTTTTTCTTTTTCTTATTTAATTTTTTGGGGGGTGTAAACAGGTAGAGATGCACCAATGAGAGCGCTGGTGTCAGACTGTGTATCTGCAGGTAACTGGAGCTGTTGTGTCGCTGTAAAGAGGAAGAGTAATGTCGCCATGGATTCAGTGAGCTAGCTGTCCGCTAATACTGTTAGCATTCTGCACTACAAACAGCTAGCTAGCTACAGTGGCTGTGTCGCTAGGTGAATACACCTTCATGGACGGAGAGACTTGAGAGAACGGGTGATATTTTTATGCACATTTAGTCACTCGGATCTAAAGGGTTAAATGAGACCACGGCCAAATGGCGTCTCTTGTGTTTCCTCCGACTTTTCCTCGTCGCACGTTGCCTGCAGTGCATCTTTCCTCTGGATTACAGAAGAATGCGGCGATTACTCGGTGGACACATTCAAACAATATGTCTGACTGAGCCCTCGTGCAAAGAGGGGTTTTAGTCGGAGGGCTAAGTCTTTAAATCAGAGGCAGGAGTGTAGCTTTAAGCAGCTTAGCAGCATTGTAAGTAAACACATTACACCCAGTGCATTGCCAATCAGAGCGCGCAGAGTAGAATATGAAACGGTTCACGAACTCCTGCCGGGGAAATGGCAATGCCTCAGAGAGACGAGGAAACTTCTTATTTTATACACTGACAACAAAAAAACAACAAGTGAGTCAGCCTGCAGTTCTGCTGCTGAGCCCCTGAAACCAGCCAGTGTTTCAGGGGAGTTACACGACTGTCAACAGTGCGCTCAGGAAACCAATATTTAATACACACACTTTATATATACAGTGCAAGTCACGCATGTAGCTGTATGATACACAGCTCATACAGCACTGTGCCTCAAACATGTGATCAAACTTAAACACCAGCACAGTCAGACAGCTCTCCGAAAACACCACCAGACAACAGAAACCTTCCTCCCCCAACTCTGCCTCCCACAAACGACACTGATGTACCTTTATATTGGTCTGGAGTCGTGCTTGTGTCCAGTAAGTCCAGTATTCACTCGGCTGTCAGCTGCTAAATGCTCCACTGCCGGCTTTCTCATCTGCCTCTCTATTATTTCATCTATTGTTTATATAGAAATATTGATTAGTGCAGCTTTAAGATAAAACTTTGTCAGGCTAATAAACGTGTTCACATTTTCTGGTGCATTTGTGCTTTCAGCATCTAACATACTCACATTTACACTTACAAACATAACATTCAAAGATATATCCACGTTGAATTAAGGCTATATGGGTCAAGGAGGGATAAATAGTCATAAATCAGCAACTAATGAGGACAAACGTGAGCATACATTACACACCTGCTCATTAGAGATGAAACTCCAGAGTATAAGAAAATGTAATTGAGGCCATCTGACGGCGTGTTTCAGACCAGATTCATAAAGCAAATTATAAAAAGGCAGATACACCACATATTCAGTGCTCCACCTCCTCCATCCCTCTCTCATTCCTCCTCCTACATGAGGCTGGTACTGACAGATCTTAGTCCAGGTTCAGATTGGTCCCCCTGGCGGGCTCAAGCAGGAAAGACCCAGTCACAAACCAGGAGAGGTCCCTGAGCACCCTGAGCCACTGATTTTGCATATTCCTCATCCCTGCATTTTATTTTCTGACTCCCAGACTCCCTCACACCAGGCCTTTCCTCTGTCCCGATTTTAATTTCATTTCATTCTTCTGATAAGATGACCCAGAAGCAAAAGCGTGCACAAGCACACTGTATGAGTGAAAAAGGCATCACAAGTGTGTACTTCACGTGGATGTGTGTTTGTGCACATGCATTGGCTCCCATCTGCGGTACATGGCGCAGAGCAGAAAGGGAATATTGATTTTATGGCATCTTACATCATTAAATAACAGTTTGATTGAAAGTAATACATTGCAGCTCATCTCACAGTGACTGCCCTCATTCTCTCTGCTTTCTGCTGGAAAATGAGCTTGAAGACGTAACTGCTCGTGTCTTCGTTCTGAGACTTCTGAATAAAAGCACCCAAACGCCGTGAGAGTGTCCTTTGACATGAGCTTACATTCGTCCCTGCAACAAGTGTTGAAAGGAAGTATTCCACGGATTATTATCAAGTCGTCGGGAGGCTGATGATAAGGGTTGTACAGTAGATCTGCAGCCGCACTACAAGCGGTCCGCAGAGTCTCTTTCAGAGGCTTTCGTCACCCTGTGAGGATCCTGAGGGGGTGCTACATGTAAACCACAGCGAGATGTCAGGTCAGCATGGAGCCTTCACAGGGACACCCAGCATCTTTTCTTAAAACACTGTTTCAGAATCCTCAAATTTGGTCAGGAAAGTTGAATTCCTGCACACTGAGTTTGGTCTAAAATCCAAACTTTATAACCTCAAAGACTCCCTTATAGACAGTTGGGAAAAGATTGCCTATTCATTGTCCATCTAATTCCACAGATTTTGACATATATTGTCTGTCAGCTAATGTTGTCACTGTCTCAGGTGTCTCAGGTGTCTCAGGTGTTTGAGATTTGTCTCCCTGTGGTTTTAGTGTAAAGACTCAGTCGTTCCCGCATTTAAAACAGTGAAATTTTCAATGGAATTCAATTCAGGGGCAAAACAAATCCACACAAGTTCTTGTTCTTGTTGTGTTGTGTGTTGTTGACCCGCAAATTCACACTGTATCAATGGCAAGCCATCTTGACTGTGCTAACTTGTGAGGGAGTCCAAAATGGAGGAAGCTATCGTAGCTTATTGCACCACCCGTGTTGCACCACCTAGTTTTATTAGTATAAAGGTTATGGAGCATAAACTCCTCCACAAAAGAGACGTTACAGGTATTAGACAGGAGCCCTGCTAGTGACTGCTAACCAACAGTTAGCAAGAAGTTAGCAAACGTGTTAGCTCAGGGAGCCTAGCTCACGTTCCCAGCTTGCTAGTGTGTTAGCGGTTAGCTTGCCCGCTACAATAATTCACCAACAAGCTCCGTGAGATTTTTCAAAGATCCACGTACGAACTTTGCTGTACCCTCTTCTTTCAGCTTTTAAGGTTTTGTTTCACACTGTGAATTTGATGCCTGACGAAGGTCCACGATCAAATCTCCAATATTCAACCTTCTATTTCACTGATTTTCCCTGCGCACCTGTCAACCAGGACGTAGTCGAATACGTTCTCGACATCCAAACATCTGCGGCTGTTTACGGTTAAGTTATACAGGATGAGCCTCTTCTTCCTCTCATCACCGCCATTAGTTCTCTAACAGCTGACGGTCTGGCCCCATTAACACTCTCCCCCGTTATCACATCTACCACTTCAAGTTCAGGGCTCACGCTCTTTCTCTCCAGAGGAGCAGTGTCGCTTCCTGTGATCTTTCAGCCAGAGACAAATTCGGTTTGGCATCAAATCCCATGCCAGTTCACACTACCCACTCAGCAGACGGAGGGGGTTTTAAAATAACTGCCTTCTCAAACATATTTTCCTGCACAGTGAGAAGAGTTACTCCCTCTAGCATCACGCTAGCAGCTGGGAGGCTGTTAGCAACAACAGAGTTTTGAGCTAAATGCTAACGCCAGCGTGCTAACCAGTGGTGGATGAACACGAAGTACATTTACTTAATAATAACAATAAACTTTATACAAACATGGTTTACAATAAAAACAGAACGCCTCAAAATAATAAATAATTCACCGAAAGACACATTTTAACGAGTGGGTTTTTAAAAGTGTATTTATAAGAAGAAACAATTTAGTTTAAAAATACAATTTTGAGGTACTTGTACTTTAGTATTTCCATTTTCTGTTTGAGTACTCAAATGTCTGATACCTCAAGTGTATTTTGTGGATAATACTTGTACTGTTTGTGTATGTTTACATTGTTTTAAGCTAATTCTACTTTTACTCGAGTAAAGGATCTGAATACTTCTTCCACCACTGATGCTAACACGCTCACAGTAGCAATGCTAACATAACGTACCTGTGAGCACAAAGTACAGCTGAGACTGACGGGAACATCGTTTGCCAAGTGATTGCAGTTCATCCTGAGAGGAACACGAACGGGCGAACCAAAACTTCACGACAATCCATCAAGCACACCGTCGTCAAAAAAAGCCCAAATCTGAACCTCATGGTGGCGCTAGAGGAAAAGTCAGAGGATCACCAAAGTCACTGGGATCCATCCTCCGGGGACCATGAATGTCTGTACCAAATATTGTGCCAATACATCTGGTAGATGTTGAGATATTTCAGTCTGGACCGCCTCTGTGTTACATCACGTTTGAAATAATATTTGGACTGCAACTAACGATTATTTACATTGTCGGTTCACCTTTTGATCATTTCTACAAGTCGCAAGATCAGTCGTTTAGTCAGAAAATGTCCAGAAGTGACTGATCAAATAACTTTCATTGCTCAACGAACAGTCCAGAGAAAAAATAACATTTACAGCAGCAAAGTTGAACTAGTCGTTTCAGCTCTATTCAAGTCTTCAGCAGTGATGAACGCAAACACAACAAAAAAACAACATTTATACATGTTTCATTCCTGTTGATGGAGACTTTCTGAAACTTTTTGGTATCTTACATGTGTTTTAAATTCCTCTCTCTCTCTGTGACTGTAACTCTCTGCAGCAGCACTACAATCAAACTGGTAAAAGCGACTTTATGCAGCTCTATGGAATTTTTCATCTGCTGTATAATCCTCCTATAATCCCACACAGACATGTTGCTGCAGCGTCTTTGTGAAACGCGGGCTATTACCGGATTATCCTTAATAAAGTGGCCGTGAGAGAGTTTCTCCAGCCCCGCTGATCCCGGACGGTGCCGGTCAGCCATCCGGCACATTCCGGCACAACTTTGCGGAGCAGAGTGGACTTAAAAGCCGCAGCTCACTCACCTTCTTCCGGGGCTGCCATTTCATCATATTTGTGCACCAGATATGAGCAGAGTCAGAGTGTCACAACAGCCGGTGTGGAGCGATGAGGACGCGGCGGCAGAGGCATCTCACACCCCCGACGTCAAGGCTGCCTCCGCCGGCTTGAAACGGTGAGACGCGCCGGCTGCTGGAGGAGTTAGTGAGTTATAATCCCGTTACAATGACGGGCGGAAACCCCTCCCGGTGACACCGAGCACAGCGGTGAGGTCCGGTCATCCAGTCTCCGGTGTGTGCAGAGCATCATCTGCGGGCTCCGGCAGCTTCGGCGGCTCTCAGGACTCAAGTGAACCGGGAGCAGAGAGAGCGACACGGTACCCTGGTGCTCTCTCTCTCCCCCTCTCTCTCTTTATTAACCCATCCTGCGTGCAGCTGCGGCTAATAAGCAACACCTCAATGTGAAAATACTCCAGATTCACTGTGTCAGTACATTGTACTTAAGACACATTTACTCAAGTACTGCACTGAGGTACAATTTTGAGGTACTTTACTTGAGTATTTCTGTTGTACACATCAACACTAATTTGATAACTTACTTTCCGGATTCAGATGAATAATACAAGATATAATCAGAAAATGAAACTTTATTGATCCCAGGGGGCAAATTCAAAAGCTGTCCAGCAGTAGCCTAATATATAATAATAATAATATAGCCTAATATATATATAATATATAAAATATCACATCTATCAGCTACAATGAACACATTAATTCATCAATAATTATAAACACAATTATATAATGTAATAATGTATATTATTCTGAAATGGGCTTTTCTGCAAAATGAGCACTTTCACTTTACTTGAAGTATATTTGGGTGCTAATATTTTAAATTTACATGCATGACTTTTACTTGAAACTTGAGTATTTCTACTGTGTCGTATTTCTACGTTTGAGAGGTCACTGCAACCATTTCAAAGCAGTAATATATACTGATGTTACAAAGATATATGATACCAAAGAGTATCAGATTCATTGTAAATTCACTAGTGAATACTGCACATCTCCATGACGCCCATAGGACATACTGTCAGCTACAGTGACACAAAAGTGTAAAGTAATGAAAAGTAGGATTTCTGCAGTTCATCCGGTTTCAGTTCATGCTGCAGACTTCCTGCATTCAACGGCTCAAAAGTACTACCAGCAAAACCTGTTAAAGCAATTAAAATGTGATGGCAGCACTTAGAGACAACCAAGCAGCTCTTTTCCATTGACCTTTCAAAATTAAACAATATTTCCACATTAATTGGTGTGCAGGCACATTGTTACAGCCACTCGTAGGACAAGCGGTCTCTCACTATCTTGGTCCTTTGGGACATTTCACAACAACTTTAAGTAGTAAGTTAGTTAGGATCTCTTTCACAACACAGACCTGAGAGCTACCGATTGTTTTCAGTCTCAATCAATCTGCCCATGAGTCCAAGCTGACGTCTTCAAATGTCTTCTCGTGTTCAAACATCAGTCCAAAACCTACAGAGTTGACAATAATATAAAACAGTGATCTTCACACTGCAGAAGCTGGAAGCAGAGAATGTTTCGCACTTTTGTTTGCAGATGTTAGCATTTAGCCTCACACAGCCAGCAGAGACTTACGTCCTGCTACGATACAATGTGAGAATCGTGGGACAATCTACTATCTAACCAAAGTCCTATCAATAATTAGAGTTTCGCTGACAGCACGGAGCACGGACATCAAGAGTTCATGCTTCCTCTTGTGCTCCAGTAAACACAATAGTAGAAGCGGAGGCACAAGGAGAACCCAACACCTCTGCACTCAGGGTGGCAGGGAGGGCGGCTTGAAATCGGAGCTGGGGGGGTAATATTATTGGGGATCAGGGGAGTTGAGAGGGCACAGACGCCGGGTCCAAGAGAAAAGCTTCCATAAACAAAGACCAAGGGCGACTCTGACACCCACAAGCCTGCAGAGCAAAGGGGAGAGTATCAGCAATGTTGGTAAAAGACTGTGAAGGTGTCTGAGGACGAAACAGGTGTCACATCATCGGTGGTTTGTCTGTCAGGCTTTTCAGTGGACACTCTACTTACGTATTTATCTATCATCTTTGACCTGAAGCACCGAAATTATTATTACAGTATATCTGATTGAAGACAGCATGTACACATCTATACGTGTGTGTTCAATGTGTGTGTGTGTGTGTGTGTGTGTGCGAGACAACGACGGGAGAATGAAAAGGAGCACATTGGAAAGAGGAAATTCACAGTTACGTGACAGCTGAGCAATAAGCACCTATAGGATGTAGTGAGAGCTCCTGATCATTAATGTGCCATCACGTGTCTCCGCTTCACAGCGAGTGTATCTGACGTACGCTCTCACATAAACACACACAGCCCAACGTGCGTGATAAATAATTATAAATAGTGAATAGCGAACGTTACACCTGCAGGTGTATTCGTCTATTTCCTGTTGATATTGCAGCGTATAAGACGATGTTTCCTTATATTTTTAGGAACACATTTCTGTGTCCGTATTAAGATTTTCTATCAGTTTAAACTTTTAATAGTCCAAGCATCAGCCTGGCTTTATAATAAATAAACAAATAAAGATATAACCTTCTAAAATAACCCTTAAATTTAGTTGTCTGCAATCAAGAAAATCAAGAGGTCTTCACGACCCCCCCCGTGAAGTTTTGGTGACCCCTGATGGGAGCTTTGTCCATTTCTTGCTGAGGGTAAGATGAGGAGATAAATATCACCCTCATGTCTGTACAGTAAATATGAAGTTAGCTTAGCTTAGCATAAAGACTGGAAACAGAGGGAAACAGCTAAGCCTGAAGCCGTCCAATGCTAACGCTTCATCTAATTTGTTCATGAGGTTGCGAATGAGCTTATTTTCCAAAACTATTCTTGTAAACAAAACAGTCTGATGTTCTCGTGTCTTCATCACTCACCAGCTTCCTCATCACATTGTTCATATTGTCTCTTGAAGTGAGACAAAAGGTCAAATCCAAGGCTTGTACGTCATTACAGGGTTAAAGTGAACGGGTAGTGAATCTGGATTGAAGTGTGTTTGTGCATGATTGTAATGGGTCCCTCGAATCAATAAGAAGAGATGAACTTCACAGAGTGACAGTGAAGGTAAATCGTAGTGAAGGATGAAGATCACTAACCCCATTTCCAATAATAGGAACACACACACACACACACACACACACAGTCTGAGGTGTCTGCTTGTGTGTGACTGTCAGTCATTTAAAGAACAACCTAATCTCCAGAAATAAACGGCCGAGGGCGAATTAGATTTAGAGGAGAATTACCACTTCTAGCGCTGCGTGAAGCCTCACCATGGCTTTAATTTGGCCATCAGCTGAGCGATAACCCCGGCTTTATCACCGCACGCTATCTCAGCTGACATCGGCTCCTGCTATTGTTCAGTGTCTCATTGCAATTAAAACATGTGGTGTGTAAATATGGACCCCGTGAGTGTTAAGTATGGCGAGATGGCCCCCCTTTAAGTTACTGTTCCGGTCTGGCACGGTACATACGCTGTTTACAATAATAACGGTGGCAGATGTGCCATTGAATTTCCTGCTCATTTTTGAAACAATGGGTCTTTGATTTCACACAGAAGTAAACCAAAAAAAGGCCTCTTATTATACTATCACCTGTAGCTACCAAGCTAGTTAACTAGCTAATTAATGCTAACTACTCACGTTGGAAAACTCTGTCTCCAACTGAATTTTTAATGTTTCCAGCGAACTTTTAAAACGAGAAGCCCACAAAAGGATTTTAAATATGCACTTGAAGGCTACATACACGATATCATGCTAAAAAAACTGACGCTAAAGCTAACACGTCCCAGGCAGAGGACGTGGCATGGAAATAAAGATGCATTATTGTTCTTGTATTGCAGTGGCTAGTCAGTCGAAGTATTATGTTACAGAATTATGAATAAAAATGGAATTAAAATATTATTTCGCTATTATTTCGGATGCTTACTGAGCGACCGAACGTAACATTAGCTTATATGTCAGCTAACTGGAGCGTAAACTTGCTCAAAATCAATAGAGAGCAGGGGATATGCGCTAACGTTAGCCTAAACTCTGATAGCATCCAGGACCAACACTACGTTCCAGTCATGAACGGGCCATTTTCTAACGTAACCTGTACCATAATAATGTCACAATAATGTCATTAACAAAGCTAATGACATCCTCGATGGCTTCTGAAGTAAGTTAATGCTGTGTTACTGTAGGTAGTAAGCTAGTTAGCCAGTCATGCTAACATTTACAGCTAATGTTAGAGAACACACTGTTCCATCCAACCAATACAAACTCTTTGTATACTGAGTATCTCTGCTATTACAGCCCCATGCACGCCACTTAAACATGTATGCTAGCACGACAGGCCTGCTGTGCTTAGCTTCGCTTGCTAAGCTATGACTGGACAATCGCTGTGCGGGTGGGAGGTTTAGATACTTGTCAATTTAGCCAGAAGACATTTTCAGACTGACAAAGTGCTCGTCCCACCGATGAAGGCAGATGTGAGGAACACTGGTGGGTTCATGAACCGTAAAGAGCAGCAGCAGCAGCAGTACTCTCTGAAGGCCACCGTACTTCCTCTTGTTGAACTGGGGTTAAGATCTTAATTGAGCACATGTTCCAAACTAAACGAGGCAGCAGCTGCATTATGTGCTTGTGTTGGAGGAGCTGAGTAAAACAACAGGCCCAGAAGATCAAGGCAGGCGGCAGTGATGTAATGTGGGTGTAACGAGCCGGGTGTAACTGAGAGACGGGAGGAAGAAGCGAGGATGAGGTAGCAGATGACAAGCTGCCCCTCCTCTTGACACCCCCGACTGTCTCTCTCCTGACTGCTTATGAAAGCTTGATACGGGCCAGAAACTTTTCTCTCTCTCTCTCTGCATTTATATTCTCAGCGAATCTCCTGCGTCCAAGACAAACCTTGTAGCATCGCGCCGCCTTAATTAGCTGTGATGATGCCATACCTCGGAAGACTGTGATGACACCGCACATCTGTCATGACATAATGAGCCAGAAAAATAGGTCCTCTGACTTTACGCAGAGCCACTAAATAGACTTCAACATGTTACGTAGACTTAAAACAAATCCAAGTCTGTTCCCCAGAGGATGAATCCTTAAGACATCCATGTCCCCCTCAGGATGAGTTGTAATCCCTTAACTTTCCATCTAGCGCCACCATCAGCTCAAAATTTCAATGTCCACTACTTTGGTTGATGACTAAAGACATTTTCATCGGCCTCAGTTGTACTTTGTGTTTAGTGATATTTACCAAATGTTAGCATGCTAACTTGCTAAACCAAGATGTGAACATGGCAAACGTCATGAAAATGAGCACCCTCATATTGTCATTCTGAGCATGTTAGCATGCTGATATTAGCATTTAGCTCAAAGCCTCAAAGTCCAGCCTCACAGAGCAGCTAATGAGGCTGCTGACGCTTGTTGATTTATCTCAGGATGAACCTGAGATGCAGGAACAGCTCAATAAAACACTTGTGCATTGGTCTGATCAGCTGAAATCCACTGATGCTAGCTGGGGAAGTGCAGAACAACAAAAATATATTACTAACTTCGACTAAGCTCATAAGTTCTGCCTGTGTAACCTGCGTGTTTAACGTGTTCTTTGATAAAATGATGAACTAACTGGTGATCACCAACAGTTGTTGCATGCGAGAAACAAATCTGTATGTATGTGTTGTTCCTATATTGCTATATTTTTTATCTTTGCGTACAGCTGTGCAACTCTAGATGTCTTTTTATGAACAGAAACTGTGTTATAACTTCAAATTGCCTAAAACATTACACAGATTTATGACCCTACAGAGACTCAGATAATACCAAAGAACTGTAAACAGACTCTTAACTGTTTCTAAATTAGACACAACAGACCTGTGGCTAAAGCAGTTACCCAGAGGGAACCAGAAAAAAAGCACTTAAACAAACCTACAAAAGCACTAAAAGAAAATGATTAATGCTGAGGGCATTATCTTTTTGGAAAATATGCTAAATCATATAAGCTTTCAAGTCACATCATCACCAAAATTCATCTCAACACGAGTACAATATCAACAACTAAACCAAATAAACTGCGGCAGCTTTACAGTGTTATAAATGCTGCTGAGTCTGTCTGTGCACGTGAATGTGTCACTGAAAGACGTTTACAGATTCGGAAATATTACTTTACTGTCTATGGCTGCAACCGAGCACACCACCCTGACCGACTGATACGAGGTGTTACAGGCATCTGCATGACTGTGTGTGTGTGTGTGTGTGTGTGTGTGTGCATGTTTCTGTGTGTGTTTATGAGAGAGACTGATGATTACCCCCCCCTCTGTCCTCGTCAGGCAACGTGACTGCCTGTCATCTGCAGAGAGTTAAACAGTCGGAGAGCCCCCAATGCACGAAGTCCCCCGAAAGACATGTGTGCATAAGCAAAACACACACACACACACACACACACACACACACACATATCAAACAGCTCACACACAATAGGACACATAATAGGACTCAGCAGCAAAAGAAGGTAAGTATGTAAATGTACAACTGAATAAAAATATTCTGTCACGGATTCAAACAAAACCGTTCTTCAGTATGTAAATGTGTTGACTGTGTCAATAACATGTTGCAGTGAGAGTTGTTTGGTCCCTTGTAGGAGGTGAGAGCCTTCAGGGAGAGCTCCGACTCCCGCTGTGTTGATATGAACATCAAAGACAAACTGACTGCTACTGAATACCCAAAACCTTCATATCTCAGCTGAAGGAGCCCAGTTTCAAACAGCACGACACGCTGCTGCTGCTGCTGCTGGAGTACCCCCTCTGAAAGCAGCACTGTACCCTCTGCTGAGGTCTGCACGGTAAATATGAAGCCAGAAGGACGAGAGGGTTAGCTTAGCTTAGCATAAAGTGTCAAGCGAGACATACTTCCAGCCTGTAACTCCCAGTAAAACCAGATTAAAGATGTAATGTGCCCATTAGTGAGTTTTAGAGGTGCTGGCGGGCAGATTTTAGAGCTTTGGAGAGAGTCGGGCTAGCTGTGTCCTCCTGCGTCCAGTCTTTATGCTAAACGATGCTAATCGCCTCCAGGACGGAGTTCTTATATCTTCTCATCTAACTCTCTGCAAAAACAGCGGCGTTTCCCAAGAAGCTGAACTATTTCTTCAGGTAACATGCTGGGAGCACCTTGTTCGCATGGGATCTGTGGGCCGGCGGTGGCACACATTGGCCAGACTTCCTGCCGGGTCGACTCTCTGACTCACCAGCAGCCTTGTGTTGGCAAGACGCTCAGTCTTCAGCAGTCTTTGGTCGGAGGCTTGTGGATTAAGTTTATTGTGGGAACAGCTGATAACAGCTCAGTAAGTGTAGTTTGGTGATTTGCAGGTAAAAAGACGTCTAGCTGTTTTTTAGATTAAACCCATTGAGTGTGTTCTCTGATGAAGGCCACTAGGCCGAAATCTGTGTGTGTGTGTGTGCTACCTTTTTTTAATCTTTTGGGTATCCAGCGTTGGAACTATGTGAGTGGGAAGGTTCAACATGTAACAGGTTCTGCAAGATCTCCGGAGATATTTCTTTGCGAGATGCCACCCCAGTAATGACAGCTTGTTTGTTTCTGCCGACAACCTGGTTGAGTCTATACTGACACACACACACACACACCAGGTGCAACACTCCCACCCTGTGTGCTCGGTGCAAGATATAACCACACAAACATGCATCACTGCAGGACCTCAACCACCATTATGTGAATGTTTTTAGAGCCACACGTGGAGACCCGTCTTGTAGCTAACAGACCACAGAACCTGGTAATATAACAACTTGTGCACGACGCTCAGTCTGCAACCATCTATCTGAACCAGAGCGATCTGCCAAACTCCGGGGAGGCCAGGTGGTCCGCAAACGTCTCTCCTGCAGAATGAGGACAGCTCTGTGTGACGGTGTGTTGTAAGGTGAGCCGGGAGGGGTCTTAATAAAGTTTTCCACTTTTAAATGTTGTATAATCTCGTGCGTGAAGGCTCCACACTACATTCACAGTGAACATGCGAGGGCATGTTCTCTATGTACTTGATCGGTTCGTATGGGACGACCCTCCATTGTGTTAGACAACCACAGCTGATCTTAAATAACACACCCCCGCAGACGCCATCAATAATGCAACTGCTGTTTTTCTTTGAGTGTGTGTGTGTGTGTGAGATTTGTTTATGCTCATGGCTGCTGCCAGCCTCATTGTTTTTTCATGAAAACTGTAAACTGCATATTTACAACCTGTTACAAGGAGCAAACAAAGGAAACACGGGGGCTTGCAGACGCCAGAGGTATGCAAATAGCACTACAGTTAGAAGCCGGGGTCATTAATATACACTTCAGCTGCGTATTACTGCTGCAGAAATACAGCCAGATTTTATGTAACTCGTATATCTTTTTGATTCAGTGCGTTTCACTGCAGCACAATAATGTAATCTACAGAGAAACTGGCTGACTCGCTTGCCTGACAGTATTTCTGTGATGAGATAATAAAGTCAACCTTGACCTTTGACCCTCGACCTTTTCTTCTGAGGCTGGAAGACGCGTTTGTCAGAGGGGCTGAGAGACGCGCCGGGGCTGCATATCTTTATCAAATCAAATATCAGTCGTATTCATCTCTCTGACCAGCATCATCACTCTGCTTCTCCACACACACACACACACACACACACACACACACACACACACACACACACACACAGATACACACACAGATACACACACCATATGTCAGGAAAGTCAATTTGATGGAGCACTTTCCACAGCCAACATGGCTACTAAACACACACCTTGGCAGTGATGAATGTAGTGGCTCGGTGTGTGTGTGTGTGTGTGTGTGTGTGTGTGTGACACAGATTCAGTATGTGTGTGTTTATGGTCTCTGCTCTGTTCATGATGTTCAGCTGCATTATTGACACATTTATTGCTTCAAACCTTAACGTAGTAATAATTATAATGCACCGATGATCTAAAACATCTGACGTCACGGTCAAATCTTCAGATCTAACGTGACACAACGACAGCTTCCAATATCTCAATGCAAACGTCGGTATCTGTATAGATTAATGCACTGTCACCGTAACCGCATTAACCCCGATCTGTCTTTGGGGACGGACGCTTCAGATTGGCTAATGCACTTCTTTTGGCTCTCCGCTTGCAACTCGACAGACGAAGTGGCAAAAGTCACCAATACTGATTCGTACATCTAACCCCAGGAGCTCCAGACAGAACCGTGACTAACACAGGCTTTACGTTCCTTAACCTCAAAAACAAGAAGTTAACTGAACATACACACAGACTTTACGTTTGAATACACGTCCATCATTTCCTAATAATGATGGAAATAACTGTAATCTGGTACTAATCAGTGGTTGTGAGACTCTCTCAATCAGTTAAAACAACTTAAACAACCAGAAAATATAAAACATACCACCGTCATGACCTCATGGCCGTCCTGGCTCCAGTCCAGGACCCAGTGAACGTGCACGCCGTCAATTTAAAAGGACTTAAAGAAGCCAACGACCTTCTAGTCCATGTCACCCCCCCCCCCCACCCCCCCGTTTCCTTTATTTCCTCAACTATCTGATGAAGTTCAAGCGAATGCAAGTGACGAGCTGGACCACTCCTAATGAAGTCCTCTAGTCGACATGAACAACTGCATCTTCTCACACACACAGACACACACGATCCTGTTCAGTGTACACTCCCATCCATCCCACCAAAAAATCAATACGCTATTCTCTGAGGAAATGATGAAGGACGGGGAGGAGGAAGAAGCGAAAAAGTGCACAAGAAGTTGAGAAGCGTGCAGGCGTGTACTGTACTGCATGTACCCCCCCCCCCCCCCCCACACACAACCCTGCATGTCTTGTGTTACAGCAGCCCTCTCAACACTGACTCACGTGGCTGAACAAAGACCCGTCTCATGTGGATCTGGTCCTACAGGTGTAGGTGTGTAATGTAGAGTGACCTTTAGTTTGGTCTTCGATCAAAACGCTCTGCACAGTGGAGAGTTTTGATGCCCGACTCACACAGCTTTTGTGGGACTGCCAACCTTCAGAGACGCGGTCGAGTATTTTCTGCATAACAGCAACCTGAAAGGACCAGCAACTGGTCACAGGAGCGTCGAGGCTCCGTGTTTCGAGTCCCAGCTACCTCTGATACCAAACAACACCGGCTGCTGCAGTAGAGTGTCATCACGCCTCTTTCTGTGGCTGCATCAGTCGCTTCAACTCAAACTGATGTTTATGTTCGAGTGACAAAGACCTCTCGGGGTCGAAGGGACTGCGAGCAGAGGAGGAAGTCAGGTGATGTTATTAAAGAGGTTAAAGATTAAAACGTCGGAAGGCTCTGACAAATGATCTGAGTTTCGCGGTTTAATTTGGGGGACTTGTCGTCATCAAAACCATCCACCCGTTCGACGCCTCTCCTTCCAGATGAAGCACAAACAAACACAAAACTGACCAAACTCAGTGAACAGAAGGAAAAATAAACGAGGACATTAGGACGTTTAACTGTTCTTCTATTGTTCTGGCACGAAACAAGATAAAATAACAAAAACCCCGTTTGACACAGAAGAAGGTGTTTTCAGATTTATCAGCGTTTAGCGAGGACATGGTCTGAGCGTGAGATAAAGTCTGCAGCAGCGTGGCTACATCAGTCTGTGTGGCCTCCAGGCGCCCACCACAAATGAGACCATTCATCTTTTCTACCATACATGGCCACTAACACCACTGCCACACACACACACACACACACACACACACACACACTGCTGACTAATCCCCTCATTCTTCTCTGCAGCCACAGCAGGTATTTCACCTGCTGTTGTTCCTCTTTTTTACTCGTCCACTGCTCAGACAGCCTCCACTCTCCAACCTCAGCGTCACCTCTCGTTATCTGCTTCGTCCCGGACTCCAGATTTAACGAATGCTGTTTGTTTCTGAGGCCACGAGGGGAACAAGAAAACACGTTTATATACAGAAAAGCCCTCCAAATTAAACCACCAAATATGTTGTTTGTCCACGGCCTCTAGAGCGACGGATCTGACGCTGCTATCAGCAGGACGAAGAACTAAAACTGTTTTATGGTAAAGTTTGGTTATATTTAGGCACAAAAAACGACTTGGTTAGGTTTAGGGAAAGATCATCTGGGTTAAAACGACTGCTTTGTGAGTTTGGCTTCATTTGTGTACAGTGGGACGAAGCGGAGACGCCATCGTTAAATATCTTTCTGTATATAATCCTCACATATGTCCACTAACAGACCTCGATGGAAAGAAACTGTGGAGGCAAAGAGGTCGATTGTACAAAAACTATTCAATTAATGAAATAAGGACAATAAACCTACACACACACACACACACACACACACACACACACACACTCCCGCCCTTGGCTGTTGCAGGTCCAGAGGTCAGAGGTCAAACGTCGCCACATCATCGAGGTCACTGGGGGGGTCAAAGTTGGGGCCAATCCAATGAGACCAAACAGCGAGGAGACGGGGGTTTGTTTGGTTATCAGATCTGTCCAGCTGTGTGTGTGTGTGTGTGTGTGTGTGTGTGTGTGTGTGTGTGTGTGGTATACTTATCAGTGTGCACATGCTCGTGTTGTTAGAAAATAATTATTGATTTAGCAACAGATCCGAAAGCTTCTGACATTGATCTCTTCCCCTCGTGAATTGGGTGAGTGATCAGGTTGGGGGGGGGCAGTATTGAACAGTGATTGGCTGATACAAGGATAAACCTCTCAGGTTATAGATGTTATTAAACATGATACTACCTGTTTCAAACTGTATTCAGGTTTTTACACCTCAAATGTGGGATTAATGAATGGGTTATTATATATTTTGGATTTTTTATGAATTACATGCTCAGTTCAGGGTATTTTAAGAGGTAATAAGCTGTAAATATCATGATATTTAAAGGGATTTGTTTTCCTAACAGTGTTCTGGTATTTACACCTCTAATTTAGGGTTAATTTATGGGTAAATGAATACGTTATTATATATTAAGGAGTTTTTAAACACGGTTGAAGGGTTTTTCAAAGGATAAAAACTTTAACATTTATAAAACATTATATGTGCGCCACATTCATTTGTACCTAAAAAGAACCTTAATTTTTAATCAAGATGCAAAATCATCAAGGCTTCACCCCAAACACATTCACGTCCTCTGATGTGAATCTTCTTTTGTTTATTTTTTACTCTTCAGAGATGTTGTATAAAAGATCGAGGATTCAACATGAAGGGAGCTGAGATACTTTACAGCTGTACAACATGTGTGTGTGTGTGTGTGTGTGTGTGTGTGTGTGTGTGTGTGTCACTGTACACAGGTCATCAGAGTTATCATCCTGCACGGATTATATTGATCCTGTGCACCAGTGGCCAAACACACACACACACACACACACACACACACACACACACACACACAGACACACACACATCACAATAATTACACCGATACGAGGGGGGTGGAAATCATTTTAAAATAACAAACTAACACTCTGCAGGCTTGTATGTGTCTACGAGAAAATAAATTACAGCATGTGTTCAATGGAAAAGATAAGAGTGTGTGTGTGTGTGTGTGTGTGTGTGTGTGTGTGTGTGTGTGTGTTTGCGTGCTGTCTGTTCTGTTTATGTTTCCATGCTACACTTCCTCGACTAACTAATAGCTAATTTGATCCGTTCGTGCCTTATGGCAAGGTTGTATTAAATTGTGCATATAATGCTGTTCAGCACACACACACACACACACACACACACACATACACACAGGTAACGTCTGATATTCGACTGTATTACAGGCCCAGTGTCGAACACTGAGACCTGCACCGGTCCCTCTGGACTCCAGTGAAGGTCACATTTAGCCAGCTGACATAACACTCCTCCTCCTCCTCCTCCTCCTCCTCTTCCTCCTCCTCCTCTTCCTCTGGATGTAACGGGAGCAGAGCATCAGAGACGAGGAGGTGCTGATAACATGTCGGAGAAACTCACACCTTTAGCATGACGGCTGTTATTCTGGATTACTGAGGGTACAAAGCATTTTATCACTCTGTGGGGCTGCAACCAATCAAGTCTATCAATTCTTAAATCAATCAATTGTTTTGTCTCTAAAATGTCACAAAAAGAAAAACCACAATGTCCTAGAGTTCAAGTTGTCGTCTTCTTAAAACCTTAAGATATTCAGTTCATCGTTACATAAAAACGCAGGAAGCAGAGCAGCAAATCTCCACATTAGAGAAGCTGCAAGGAGCGTTTCATAAATTAAAAAATTGCGAGACATTCAGACAAATAGTGAAAATGCGCATCACAGTTTCATCTCTTTCACGTCTTGTTTTGATAGATCTGCATTAAGCCCGCAGTGTGTTTCGCTTCTCACACAGAGACAAACTTGAAACAGAGACAACTAGATTGTTAAATAAAGCCCAGAACAAGAACATTTAAATATTCATGCATTTGAAATATTACAAGGTTTATCTTCCTCAGTAAGTTCTCTGTAATGTGTGTACATGATGGGAAAGATCCGATCTCAGACTCTCTGGAGACCTGAACATGTAAAAGCTGCATATTTGATTGCGTACTTTGCTCAGATTATTCTCCCCGCACTGACGCTGTATCTTTAAAAAAAAGAATTTTAATTTTAAAAAGCACAAGCAGCTTTTGAAGAGTCTCACTTAAAACCATGAATATATAATTTCGTTTTGGGGTTAAAGATAAGCTGAAACATACAAGAGAGAATTAACCCTATCTGATGGGGAAACTGCTGAGTGCTGCATCCACTGAGCCTTTGATGCCTGCGTATTGTGGCGCGCAAAGCTTCAACATCTTCCCGTTAAGATGAAGAATAAACGGGCTCGCGAAGGCCGGATGATGATTTTTTTGTTGTTGTTGATATTGACACTCTTTGTGGATGCGAGCCGCAGAGCTCAGACAGGCAGTTGGCGGCACATATGCACGGTGAAGCTGGCATGCCCGGCAGCCTGGCACGGCGCCACTGGGGCCCTGCCAAACAGATGAGCCTGTAATTGTGTTTGGTTTAATGGTGAGGCGAGCCGGCGCGGGGTTTTTACACATTGGTTGACTTCGATAGTGGGGAGCTTTTTTGTTTTTCTCTTCTTTGGATGCTTTTTTTTATTATTGCTGCAGTAGAATTACGAAGGAGGAGGAGTTATTTTGGACAACCCTGGTTCTGGGCGTTAAAAGTCCCATTCATTTCTCCCATAGACCACGTCACATGACTCACAGCTGTTTGGATCACCATGAAGCTGAAGCTGTAAATCAACAACTGTTTTATCGGTTAAATTATCTGGTAACTCCAAAGAAAAAAAAGCAAAGATTAAAAGAATGTCTGAAAATTAGGGTTAGTTTTGACCTGCTTCAGGTGCTGAGGCTCATGGGTAATGTAGTATTCAGAGCCGCCCTCCAAGGTGACAAACAGAAACATAAACCTATATGTTCGTGACAACCGAGGAGGGTCCTGTTTCTATGTAAAATAAACATTTTAAACTGGAACACAGAATAGAAAAAAAAACACTTCCCAACTGTAATAAAAGCCAACTCGATTTTTTCCTTTTTTTTTTTTTTTTTTACAGCAAAAACAAAACAAGAATCTCCCTCGGGGGGCAACTAAGCCCACAATCCACAATTGTGAATTTCATGTTTCAACTGATTTTTCTCTCCTCAGACCCTTTTCACTCTGCAATAAAATAAATCAACCACACGCACACACACACACACACACACACACACACACACACACACACACACGTATACAAGTCATCTGAGCTTATAAACCCTGAGAACAAATCCACAAAAGAAAAGATAATCCATAATTTGATCCATTGTTGCCATGGTGACAGGCCGCACCACTCTGCGCCTGTGTGACCACAGCAACAAGTCGGTTTAGGGGGCGACACGACGAGGACGTCCACACCAACATGGACGCAATCTGAAGTTTTGAACATGAGCGTGTTGGATGGAACAAGAGAATGCAGTAAGAGGAAAACATGGACGCCAGGACTGTTCTGTGTTCTGGATCTGTGATCTCCTAAAGGATAAGGCTGAAGATCTTCTATAACAAATCCCATAAAAACACCAAAACCAACGTGAATTCATCCTAACAAGTGTTGTCAGTGCATCCAAAGCCTGATATATCTTATTCCTCTGTGCTGTAGAGCTCAGTAGATGCTAGCTGCTCTGTGAAGCTGCACTATGAGCTAAATTCTAGCATCAGCATGCTAACGTGCTCTCAGTGAGAACGCTACCATACTGATGTTTAACAGGTATATTGTTCGCCTTCTTAGTAAAGTGTGTTAGAGCGTGAAGATTTGCTAATTAGCACAATAACTCATATAGTCATAAACCAATGCACACCTTTTGACTTTGACCTGATGATGGCGCTAGAAGTAAAGTCAGAGAGATCTCCAAAGTGATTCATTCTGTGGGGAACAAAAACCTCCAAAAACACCAAATCTCATGGCAATCCAGTTGTTGGGACATTTCACTCAAAACCACTAAATATCAACCTCCTGGTGGCGCTAGAGGACAAGTCAGAGGATCACCAAAGTCATTAGGATTCATCCTCTGGGGACCATGAATGAGCCACCGTGACGTCACTTATTGGTTTGTGGACTACCGTTTCAAGCCTCCAGTTTGGCATTTTGCACGTCGCCATCTTGGTTTTTTGGAAGAAGAAGTGACCATATTTGGATGAGAGGGTGGAGCTGAGGACAACATGCACGCCTACACCTACCTGCAACCTGACTGCACCTGGCTCCTGGCCACGGCGTGTAGTAGTGAAGTAGTGGCTAACAAAGTTAGCTTGTAAACGTACTCACCGGAAAAAGAGAACAGCTGACTCCTAGAGTGTCTTTTAGTACAACCGAACGCCTCAATCCTGATTGACAGGTCGCCGTGGTAGCAATTTTTGTGTGATTTCCCCCCCGGGGATCAATAAAGTATTTCTGATTCTGAACCATAAAACATACCCTTTATTATCTATTTTACTCTAAATGGGATCATAATTTACTAAATGAACACCCTGGTGTGTTGAAGAAGACGTGAAACTAGTGATGAGACCATAAACTCATGAGGAAAATATTTACTGAGGTAATAACTCAAGAGAGAAGTCGGGTCATTTTCTCATAGACTTCTATACAATCTGACTGACCAGTGGAGGCGCCCCCTGCTGGCCATTAGAAAGAATGCAGGTTGAAGGCACCTCCGCATTAGCCTCACTTTTAAGACCCGGAGGATGGTGCTTCATTATTACTGTGAGCGTGTTAGCATTCTGACGTTAGCATTGCCTGAGTAGAGCCTCACAGAGCAGCTAGCGTGGCTGTGACTACAGTCGCCCTTAATCAGTCTGAATGATCAGCGTCCTGATGTATTGATCTCCCGTCTGCCAGAATTAGAAAGGGATAACTGGCCAACACTATAATGTTTTAACATCATGATGAGCTGATGAACAACAAGACTGACGGATTTATGCTGCTGTTTAATTATTTTAAGTGTTCCTCATAAAAAGGAGGCCGTAAGCCCAGATGTGAACCCCGCTTGTATTACACTCACACTCCCATCACATTTAGAAAAAGTGCTCTCTTTGAAGCTCAAACTCAACTCCGCCCGCCTCCACAGACATCACAGGAGTCCCAAATATGTGATTGTTCATTAACCTCAACCCCCGTCTGGAAATAGCAACACACACCCCATTATTAGTGAGTCACTCTCCCTGCTGTTTATCTCCCCTCTCTTCTTTCTGTTTTCTCTTTTCAGCTCCGTTACTCCGAGGCTGCTCAGGTTCAGAGAGAGGAAACCAGGAAACACCAAGATCCACGATGGTCTCCAATGGTCTCAATGAAAACGATCAAGGATCATTCTGGTTTTTCACTTGGGCCATATGTCATATATAAGACAACCATTTTGTTCTGACATTCATGATCCCTGGAGGATGAATCTTTGTCGATCTCCTGCTGTTTCATGTAGCATCAGGTGAAATACCTCTGCATCTACAAAACTTCTCGTACAGACATTCATGGTACCCAGAGGATGAATCTTACCGACTTTGGTGATCTCTAGCGCCACCATGAGGTTGAGTTCAGAGCTGGATAGAGGCGGTTCAGAGAGAAATTTGTCCACAAACTATTGGATGGATTTCCATGAAATTTGATGCACACATTCATGTTCCCCACAGGATGAATAATCACACCTTTAGTCATCCTTCCATCTACAGCAGCGCCACCATCAGGTCAACACTATAATGTGTCCAACACTTTTAATTAATGACCAAATTATTGTAAATATTACCATCAGCCTCAGCTGTACTTTGTGTTTAGAGCTAATTTGTTGCTGCTAACACGCCAGACAAAGATGGTGAACATGGTGAACATTATACCTAAAAACATCCGAATATTAAAGAACGCTGCAGGATTTTTAAAAGTGCCCCCCCCCCCTTTTGTTTGGTGAAACAGGAAACAGTAACACTAATTTAAAAACATTTTAAGGGCACCTGTAACATTGTTATTGTGAGCATGTAAGCATGCTGATGCTGTTAGCATTTGGCTCACAGCGCTGCTGTTTCTAAGCAAAGAGCCGCTAGCTCTCAGGAATTGCTCTCTCTTCAATAAGGCAAGAAACATGTACGGTAAAACAAACAGCTTATCCACATTATCTAAACCACTTTATTTGTGGGGAAAAAGCAAAAGAGAGTGCACCCGAAATATTGGTAATAACCCCTCATGGCACAGGAAACCGGTGCGCGACTACGGTGACGACAACTGTTTCATGTGTTGTTTTGTTTTTAACCTGGTGAGCACAATGTTAACATGCGTGACAGAGATGAGGACCTAAATAACACCCAGGTCTTAATAAACTGACATTACCCTCTAAATCAAATCATGAGCTGCTCATGCTATGGTCAGTTGCTGAGACCTCAATCCTTATCCTGTGACATTCATTTTCTCTGATAGCAGTCACACCACACCATATTCAAGTCCAACCGAGTCACTGTTTCATTATCTCCCACTGCTGTTATCTTTCTCCTTCCTCTGCAATTCTCTTTGCACAGACAGCCGAGGCGCCCGGCTGTGAGCCTGAGAGACGAGCGCAGAGGGAGGATAAAGAGCGGGTAGAAAAGATCCCGGTAGCTCAGGATGGATGCTGAGACAGCAGAGTTAGGCCGAGCCCGTAGCAGATGTCTTACAGCGGTATATGAACCAACACTGCTCGCAGATCTCCCAATTAATACCAGACAATTAGGCCCCGCTCTTCTTCTTCTTCTTCTTCTTCTAGGCAAAATCTAAAGTGGTTACACTCTGCAGGCGAGAGGTAGAGCGAGTCTGGGAGTGTGAGACTGAGCAGCAGGTTATTTGCTGCCGATGTGCACTTTTCTGCAAACACGTCATCACATTCACTTACAGATGGGAAGCTGAGAAGTAGCTTTATTTGGCCCCCGCTGCTCCTGCTAATGGGAGTGATAAGGTGCAGAAGAAGAAACCAAGAGGTCATTTATATTTCCACGGGTCAGGGTTAGGCTGCTATAACACAGTGTACGATCTCTGAAGCGCTGCGTAGCCTGTTAGCCGGGGTTGGCTTGCATGGACTGTGCGTGTTTGTGAGCTGCAGAGCCTCATGTGATGCGGGTCATGAGAGGGCTGCTGACGGGCTGTAACAAAGGAAAAGTTGTGTTCGAGCTCCCTGAGGTTGTGACCAGGCAGTTTCCCTGCAAGTGAGTGCTGCTCTCTAGTGGCCGCTGCGAAAATCAACGTTCCATCACATCCTTTTACTTTCTCCATGACTCAATATAGCAGGTTCTGCAATGCTTTATTTTAATTTCCGAGGTTTCCTGGAAAGGAGCCGTTTGAGGCTAATCACAGGGCTGTAATGCAGGAAACGTGATCTTTGCACACTTATGTGGACGCAGGTGCTGAGTGAAAATCAGCTCAATTGATTCACCTCCAATTTTAAAGGTTTTAAAGGTTTAGTTTGATTCAACTAAAATCTCTTTCAACAGATTCTTCGTACTATCCAGCGGCCAAAATCCAGAGGAGAAAAGAGGAGTTCATAAGTATGCTGATATCTGAAGATATGAACATCTGTGTTTATGTTATTTATTTATTTTGGGGGCAGGTATATATATATGTATATATATATATATAATATGAGATTTTACTCCACTCTGCTCCACTTTAACATGCTGTGCAACAGTGTGTGTTTGAGGCGATGAAATGATGAAACTATGGAAAAAAATGTCCGTCAAAATGTTGTTGATCGACTTATCAATTAATGGACTAACTGCTTCAGCTCTGATTCTTTTAAGCAAACACTTCTGCATACAGTCAAAGAGTTATGAAACATATAAAAATTCAGTGGGTTCGAAGTCATCATGAGTCATTTCAGTCTCTCTGGATGAAAACATGGAAACTGAAAGCTCCACCGACAGAGAACAGTGTTTGTCTTGTGAGCAGAGAGTCATTTAAAAGTGAAATATCTCCCTGCTGGAGACTCGACTCTCTCTCCTCACATGCTCTGCACTAAGTCCTGGATTAACTTACTGACCCAGACTGAGGTCTCCATGACACAATTTCGGATACGGCACGAACGCAGCGGAGAACATTACCGTCACATCGACACAGTCCGGGGTCAAGTCATGGGACCGTAAACTTGTCCGACCAGGGAGGAACCCAAACATGAGAATCTGAATCTGTTCCCTCGGTCAGATCAGATTATAACATCCTGCTGAACTCTGTCATGTGGGGAACCTTCCTAAACGGGACAATTTTAGGCCCCGAGTCTTAAAGAAACGGGACTCTATGCTTTCCCTGCACGTATGTCGGTAATACTTCTGCAGCGTGCGGTTGGAGAGTAGTTTCTTAATGACAGGGGAAGCCTGAGCGGCTCCGCGGCCTCCTGCGTAAACAGGCGTAGCTGGCTGCCATCTGGTTGGCTTCCACTTCAGAGCAAAGAGCCCGACGAACGCTCGCTGATGATCTGCACTGATTCCAGCAACAACTCCCACAGCAGAATATTTGGGAGCCTGATTTACACCCACGTGAGTAACGGGACCACCAAACTACACGTTAAATATATATGTTCTCACCTACTTCTAAAAAGGTGTTTAGTCACACACATAGAATCATATATATATCAGAAAAATAGTGAGTTATTGTGAGTTTAAGTCCTTAAAGTGAGTCTGGAACTGTGGGACAAACTCAATCCGCTGAGGAAGATTCCTCACCAGCATCTTCATCTGAGCTGACATGAGTACACTCCGAGCTTCCTTATCCTAAAACAGATGGGTGGTGCAGCCGTGCATCTGCCGCAGTGCCTCCTTCCTCTTTTCTGGGACATGAGAGGCCCAAACACACGTCTTTATTTGTGAGACCAAAAAGTACAGCAGTCTACGCGGCGAAGCAGAAGTTTCCCAGACCGCTATGAGCTTAAGGATCTGAATAAATGCACCTGTATCGGGGGGGGGGGGGGGGGGGGGGCTCTTTGAAAGTACCAAACAATAAAAACACACAAAGCGAGTGTGCGGATGACAGCAAACATTCATACACAAAATAGTCGGGTCTGTTGGAGAAAAAAACACTCAAACAAGTCAGAAGAAAAGGCTTTCGCTCCTGCAGCAGTTTTACTTCTGTGATGTGACTTCATTTGAATGACAAAGAAACAAAAGGGGGTTTCTCAAAGCTTTTGCGCTGAATGCGCCGACTAAAAAATAAAGCTGCACAAAAAAAACAACAACATTAAAATGCAAAGAAGTTGTGTTATTCTGCACTGCGTTGTTATCCAGATAAGCACACAAACAAACGCGACTTTTTGACCAGTTACACCCCTCAGTTCCCATGACCGAGTGTGTGTGTGCGATACAGCGAGTGTGTGTTTGAGCCTGTTGTGCCAACAGAAAAGTCGACGGGGGCAGCGATGGGACAAACTGTGGGAGGCGAACAGAAGAGAAGAAAAGAGAAGAAGAGGAGAGAATTCAAGCAGAAGTAAACGTCCCTCTCAGAGAGACTCTCTCTTATTGGTACTTCATTAGTCTTGACCTTTCCTTTGACCCACAGCGAATGCAGCAGCAAGCCCACTGCTATGACACCGCCACTATACAAACCACACACACACACACACCACACACACACACACACACACACCACACACACACACACCACACACACACACACACACACACACACACACACACACACACACACACACACACAAAGGAATGCTGCTTCTGTTATTGTCTTTAAGTGCCAAACTCGGGCCAAGGCCTCGCCAGGGTCTGAAAAACAAAATAACAGCCGTGCAAAGCTCGCTCACACACACACACACACACACACACACTAACACACACTCACACACTAACACACACTCACATCTATACACACACACACACCCAAACACCACTTCCGTCCATTCTCTCTCACAGAGAAAGGAAGTGGAGTCGAGCTGGACCGGCCCCAGCTGTCCAGACAGAGGTAGCCTGGCAAACCCGGTCTCCTGCCTGCCTGCCTACCCCCCCCTCCCCCCTCCCCGAATGGCTTTAAAAAGACTCTCTTAGTCCTCACCATCCTTCATTTCCTTCAGCGCTGACTGAGTGGCTGGACGTAAAGAGCCACTTCAAGTGTAAAGAAAGTGTTTCCAGCCATTCGTCTGTGTGTGGAAATTAAAAGTATGAAAGCAGCTGGCGTAATGTCGCCTCACAGGCGTTTTCCCAAGGATAAAATCCTCTTTCACTGTGTATGTAAGTTAATGTGAATACATACATATATACAAGAGTGAAGAACCACTGAACACCAGGCGTTCGTTATTCATTTTCTGTGAATAATTACGTTTTAATCGTATGTAAATGAGGGTTTCCATAGTAATGGTAACACAGACGAAGAAAAAGCGACGCAGGGATGACGCTGAAGGGGACGTTTTATCTTCACCAAGTGTGAGAAATATATAAATATATAAATACCTGAGGCGGGGACATCTTTACACTTTCAGGGGTTCCACTTTTGCCTCCGAGGCGCATAAATTCTTAGAGAAAGTTGTCATTTACACAATACCTGCTAACGAGCAAGCTACCAGCTAGCCTGAACGTGTTGATACGTCCACTGGGGTTGTCGTTTTTAAAAGCAATTTGTTTTTTAATTTGCTCTAGTTAAGTCAGATGCAAGCCGCGTAGCCTTAGCTTAAATTATGTTGTAGAATTGTAGTTTCACGGTGCCTCCGCAGCCTCACAAGCTAACGTTACTATGGTGACATGGGACCACTCGCAGGGCTAGCTGATGAACTACTGTAGCCGGCGAGCTAACGGTTAGCAAGCTAGCAAAACGGGAAGATACCAGCGCTTCTTTCCTTCAGTTTCTTTGTAGATTTACATCATTGCATTCAATAAAGAGTTACTGAAGAGGGGAAATAAGCTAGCTCGGTCGCTAACGGGACAATAAGTTTATTCAAGAGATCATAAAATCCAAAAAACAAGTTTATACCCCAACAAAGTGTTTATATAAGAGATAGCTTTCTCCATTTTGGACCATTTTTTGAATGTGAATAGTTTGTCAAAGTGAACTAAACGCAAAAGATTCGCTTTGTCCTCAAAGCGAAGCATTGAAATGAACTGATTTCTCCATTTTAAATGCTGACGCAAATAATAGCTACCAGGTTGACAGTTGGAAGAGAGTACTGATGCATCAGCAGCATCACACACAGTCAGCTCGCCATCATCATCGTACTCACAGAGAGATCTCACGCTGAGTTATTTGTGTGTGTCCCGTTCAAATACACTTGTCAAGCAAAGAAAGAGACTATACAGCACAAGCTTAACATTATGCTATAAAAGCCCAACATGTGGACTGCGGCATCTAAATAGCAGGCTTGTGTTCAGCTGCCGTTCACCGGTAACAATCAAGAGCGCAGCGAAACAAGCTGTCTGACAGGATCTGGAGCCGGAAAGAGGGGAAATAAGGACTTTCAGCCAGTAAAAGCTTGTCAGGCACTAACTTGGACAACCACAGGGGGAAAAAAAGCAAAGATTATATCCAGCAACAGGTGATCTACTTCAAAATGTTGACCTGTACATGAACTCCTGACAAACTGTCAAAGAGCGTAACTTATTGATTATGAGGCTTTATAATTAGCTGTATTTCCTGCTGCTCCTTATCTACATAAATACATCATTACATCTAACATCCACTTAATGGATCCATCCACTCCTCTGCCACATAAAACCCATTCCCCTCTCTCAGCTGCAGCGTCTTCATCACTCTCAGCGGGTGATTGAGCGGCGAGGGGTCGCCGAGGGTCGACCCTCTTACCTTCGGCCATTTGGGGTTGATGAGACGGGCTTTGATTGCGTCGTCCAGCGCGGTGCTGTACTGGCCCAGTCTGAGATAGGCTGCGGAGCGGTTACTGTACAGGATGCAGTTCTGGGGGTCTGCGGTGAGGGCCTCGCTGTAGAGACGCACCGCCAGAGCGTACTCCCCCTGCTGGCAGGCCTGGTTACTGCGACGCACGCGCTCCAGGAATTCTCCTTTGCTCAGGCCGGGCGGGACGGAGATGTACGGCGGGTCGGCCCTCTTCACCGCCAGGGCCGAAGGGATCACAGGAGAGGAGGAGGAGGAGGATGAAGAGGGAGGGTTGGTGGTCCTGCTGGTGGAGCGAGAACCAAACAGAGAGAACTGAGGAGCAGAAGGGGAAGGGGGGGGGGCGAGGAGAGAAGGCAAAACATTTTTTTAATTAGTTCATCAACAGAAAGCATCAATCATCAATGTGATGGCAGGTGTGTCTTTATATTCTGTACCAACAAGGAGACAAGGATCAGGTCTATCGAGGTAGCAGAACCAGGTTTCTGAAGCTGTTTACATGCGCAAAACACAACCAGGATACTCCAAAAAACCTGGAAACCAGATACGAGTGCGCATGTAAACGCACCCACTATCAGATCTATCAGATCCATCAGGTCTATCAGATCTATCAGGTCTATCAGGTCTAATATCACCATCGGCAACTGCCTCAAAAATCCTGTATCGGTCGGGTTGTTCTGATTATTCCACATTTTGAACTATAAACATTGACCAAGCGAGGACAGGCTTCTTGCCCGCAGTGTTGTGGACATAAAAATAAGTTCAGAAAGACAGAATGGAAATGTGCTTATTGGCAGCCGTTACATAAGTCATAAAAAAACAACTTATTGCAGATTTCAACACAGTACGACACCGAAACTGCAGCAGCCTCATTTGCATGATATGATAGTTGCTGGCAAAATGGGACACCAAGCTGCTGCGTGCACTTTTCTGTTCTGCTCGGCGCTAACGGCTTGAATTCCTCAGAGAGACACGGAGAAAGGAGGAAAAGTCAGACAGAGACTCAGACAGTCGGATGAGGCTTCTGTTCTTCTCATTCGCTGCAGCTCTCTGTAGCTTTAACACTGAAACGCTGCCTCCCTCCCTGATCTGGTGCTTCCAAATTTGTCCTTTCACCAGCGCTTACACCAAGGCCTTCATTATCTCTCTCACACACACACACACACACACACACACGTGTTCAGATACACACTTAAAATATGCAGACTGGAGGGATTCCTGAAACTTGCAAATGCATCACCCAACAGCTTTGAGCGAGAGGCAGAAAGTTGTTTGGAACTGCACTGATGATTCATTTGAAATAAACTGCGAGAGAATAATAAAAAAATAATTTAAAAAAACAGTCTGGCAGTCTCACACGAGTCACATGAGAACTAACGCAGAGGACAACACACTATGAAACATCGACTCTGCGGGTTTAAACTAGCGACAGGAGGCTTCAACACGGAGCTGCTGTAAAACCTGCGTCGCACCGAGACGCCATCTAAAAAAACGTCATTTTTCTGGTCTAGTCTGGGACAGCATGGTGAGAGGGGCTGCTCCTCAGACCCAGGACAGGAGCAGGAACCCAACTCCTTTCTACCCATGTTGGTCCCCGGCCCCTGGGAGCCCCTTTTTTTAATAATTAGTTTTTAATAAATAAATCTAGATGTATGTGTAACAAAACAAAAAACACCTTTTCAGGATTTGTGGTGACTTTTCTGAATCGGTGGCTCCTCGGCCTCAGACGGGAGCAGACTTCTTGTCAGCTTTGAGGGCTGAAATGACGACTTTATTAGCTGCTGCAGAAAACGAATGAATGAATCTGAGGAACAGCGAGACAAATCACTCACGGAGGAGTTTCAACACGCTGCAGGGCTCTGGTAGTTATTTACTTACACGAGATAAAAAGAGTTTTCTGGAGCAGCAAACAACACATTTGGCATCAAGCTTCCCGTTCGGCTCATTAAATCATCAGGTTCTTGGGTTCTCGTGCGCTCCGAGACCTGAACAACGTCTACACTCGCTGTTCAGTTCAGTCCTTTTTAATTAAGTATGCCGCTGACAGATGGCGATGAGGTTCATTTGGAAACAATCAAGCTGCAGACAGTTAGAAGGAAGATTTAAGACTTAAGTGTACAATGAACTGATGAAATCCTGAGTCCAGGGCCACATCCTGGATTTTAGAAATACAGGGGCCAAAATCCGTCCCTATAATCCCCGAAGCCCCGCACACCAAAAAGGCTTGTTCACACGTCTTTTATCATTAAAATATTTGGATTTTTCAGGTTTCATTTATCTAGTTAGCTGTTTATGTTATTTAACTTCTCTTTAAATCATATCTTCATTTAAATGTCGTAAAGTTGAAACGGTTATTAGTAGACGATCAGTTGATGGTTAAATTCCAAACATTTTCTCATTCCAGCTTCTCATTTGAGGAACTTACAGACACGTAAAATGAAGTGTCCTAAAGTTATTGTTGTTTTGGAGATGTATCCGTCTCTGCATCTTAACTGGATATTGTCTTTACGTCTCTTTATGTTTGTATTTATTGTCTTAAACAATGTTTTTATGCTGCCCTGTTGGTCTGGTTTGAGACCAGGTTCAAGGCGATCTTCACTGTCCCGCCGGGAGAAATGTGTTAAGCAGCAAGGGGGGTCACGTAATGACAGAATACAAAAGGACGACAACAACAACCACGACTGGAAATTCATATTAAGAACAAATATGCAAGAAGGCAAATGTGCCAGGGCAGCGCAAGGAAGGCGACCAGAGTGCTAACTGTCTTTTAGTGGTCTGAACAGGTGCCCTGAAACCTGCCTGAGGGCGACAGCTCAAACTCCCCCCTGGAGTGGATGGTCCCGGCAGTCCTCTATAACGTTAGGACCGGCCTGTTATAAATGACCAAAGGCTTGTCCCGACTCCTCCCTGAGATCTTCATCATCTCGCGTCAACAACGAAATAAATAAATGCTGTTCAAAAGCCTGAAACACCGAATCCCCTGAGGAGGAGGACAGTAAAGCTCAACTCACATGAGCCGTGTTGTTGTGAAACACTCGTTCAAACACGACGAAGGGGATATGAAGCAGCGCTTGTCGAACATGTCACCAGCGTGTTGTTGCTGCCTCGCATCATGTGTGCGGAGCTCAGGCGTAAATCTCTAAGCCTATTACTGCTGGACTAAAATACAGAAGAAAAATGACTGAGAGGAGTTCAGTGTGGACTTCAGCAATCACAGTTTACATGACTGAGCAGGTTGTATACACTGTTGACGCTCTGTAGACAGAAGTCTGACCACACTGGAGCCTCTCTGTGGTGTCGCTTCACCTGTCAACAAACTGCTCGGAGGGTTTGTTTGCAGGTGCGGAGGATGTGTTAGTGTGCGAGTGTGAGTCAGAGGGTGACCTTTCATTTGTTGCTTGCGTGTTTGACTAATCTCTCAGCGCCTAATAGTCCAGCCAGGATTATTTAGTTCTCCTCAAATCTGCTTCAATATAGTCTGGGGTGGGTTTTTTTTTTGGCCACTTGGGGGCAGCAGAGACCTGCTGCGAACACAACACCTGCATATCATCACCTTTTAAGTTGACAGTAAACGTCAGCACCAACCTCCGGGTCTGAAAAGTGAAGCCAATGTAGAAGTGCTTTAAACCTGCATTCTTCCTAATGGCCAGCAGGGGGCGACTCCACTAATTAGTCAGATTGTATAGAAGTCTATGAGAAAAAGACCCGACTTCTCTCTTTATTTATTACCTCAGTAAACATTTTCCTGATGACTTTATGGTCTCAATGTTTAGTTTCAAGTCTTCTTCAATACAGAATGATGTTCATTTAGTAAATGATGGTCCCATTTAGAGTAAAACAGACGATAAAGGGCCCGCTTTAAGGGCGGGGCTACCTTGTGATTGACAAGTTGCTATCACGACAACTCTAGGAGTCGGCTGTTCGTGTTTTCCGGTAAGTACATTCACAAGCTAACTTTGTTAGCAGCTAAGTGCAGTCAGGTTGCAGGTACAGGTAGGTGGAGCGTCCTCAGGTTCTCAGATCCCCAGCTCCACCCTCTCGTCCAAATATGGTCACTTCTGGTTCCAAAAAACCAAGATGGCGACGGCCAAAATGCCAAACATGAGGTTTCAAAACGGTAGTCCACAAACGTGACATCACGGTGGCTACGTCCACTTCTTTTATACAGTCTTACACATCATCACCTTCTGGCTTGTGGTGGGGGTTGTTTTTTTTTTGTTGACATTTCAGAGGTTCAAACATAGACAAATATACAAACGTTGTCTCTTCAGCAAACTAAAACTGTAGATTAAAACAACTGCAAACTGTTATTTTCAGCTCCACTGATTTGAACTGTGAAGGATATAAAGTGTCTTGAACTAACAGGATGCTGTGAACGACTGTGTGTTCAGTCTGCTGCGTCACCTGTCTGCAGTGTTTGATATCTCTGTAGCTGCTAATTAAAAGGTGCTGTATAAGTCACACACACATCTATACTCACACACACACACACTCACGCACACACACACACACACACACACACACTTACAAAAGAGTTGACATGTTGTCAGCAGCACTTTGTCTCTCAGCAAGACAGTTTGTTATTATAAGTGTCACTGCTGACGCACGCAGTGCTGGAGCAAGTACTCAGATCTAGTAGTAATACTACAGTGTAGAAATACTCTGTTACAAGTCGCTCCTGTCTGCTTTCTTATTTTTCTTACTTTTTTCCATTATTCCTTTATCAGAACTGCATCTTTATTTGTAAATACTTCTCATTTCTAAATGCATGCTACTTTCTACTCTTGAACGGGAGCACCTATAACTGTATATCCCCCCCCCCCCCCCCCCCCGATCAATAAAATAGTTAAAATGCAAACATATTAGCATCAAAATATACTTATAGTACGAAAAGTAAAAGTACTCATTTTAGAATAATGATTATTATCATTATTGATGCATTAATCATCACCACTTTAATGCTAATTTTAATGTATTTATGTACATATGAATCTGGAAAGTAACTAAACCGGTCAGATAAATGTAGTGAAGTAAGAAGTACAATATTTCCGTATAAAGTAGCACAAAATGGAAATACTCAAGTAAAGTAGAAGTTGTGCAGTACTTGAGTATATGTACTTGTACTAAATGTATAGGAAAAGTGTCTGAACAGGAGTTTGCACGGGAAAGAGTTCAGATGGAAAAAGGACAAAAAAAAAAAAGACAGGAACACAACGTGAATGTCCACACACACACACACACACACACACACACACACACACACACACACACTTCCCCTGTCTCCTGTCTTATAGTCCCAGCAGCCCCAGTTTCAGGTCAAAGGGAGAACATTCCTGGAGAACAACAGAGAGACTGGAGGTCTGAAGACCTGCAGGAGAGGAAACTGGGTCCCTCTGATCCTCTGATGAAGTCACATCGCAGGAGATGCAACAAGACAACAAGCTGTTAATAGTTGCAATCATATATATATATATATATATATATACACACACGCAGTATATTTTTATCCCCTTGTGTTTATCTTATTTCTATTTTCCACAACATCTGTTATGTACATATATTCCTTCACATGTCCGACTGTCTTTGTGAAGCACTTTGGTGTCAAATAAATGAAACAAACTGAAACTGAAACAGACACATGGTCTTCTGGACTACAGCTAACACAGTGTGTGTGTGTGTGTGTGTGTGTGTGTGTGTGTGTGTGTGTGTGTGAGAGTGTGAGTGTGTGTGTGTGTGTGTGTGTGTAATAGCTCTACCTTTGTTCAGCTTCGTTGTCCTTGTTTTTCAGCTGAACGTCTATTTAAATCTTTTACATTGAGAGCAACTTAAAACCAGAGTCAAGCTCCTTGTATGTGTTCACATACTTACAATAAAGCTGATTCTGATACATGTGTAATAGTAAACGGAGCATTTTGGGGGGGTTGGACGGCTTTTCTATACTGAACAGACAAATCGATTAATCGGTTAATCGATTGATTAGATTTGTTGTGTGTAAAAACCTTCCGAACTGAAACCTTCAGGAAGGTAAACCACCATGAGAGCTGCTCAGTGGAGGAAAGTCACAGAGTACATTTACTCAAGTACTGTGCTTACGTACAGTTTTGAGGTACTGGTACTTGAGTATTTCCAGTTTATGTTACTTTATACTTCTACTCGACAACAATTCAGAGAGAAATATTATACTTTTAACTTTCGTTCCTTTCCAGATTCAGATAAATAACACTGAATACAATCAATAAATATCTGGTGGTAACATATCTGAGCGGTTCTGCCTGGTCGTCTGCAAACTGTCAAACTGTTTAAACTTGTGCAGACGAGCTTTCTTTCTGTGCGGATCCTCCTGCTGGTTTCTCTGCACACCGACACCGGAACGAGCGGAGTTGTGCCATTTTGTGAAACCACCAAATAAAACATCCACCGCTGTTCCCATTATAGCCTTTACCTTTTCTTTCCTGCTTCTTTGCTTTTCCATCCTGCTCTAAATCCGGCGACGGCGGCTCCAAACTTTCATCCCGGAGCAGCGGTGAGGCAGGAAAACACACCGTCCGAGCCGACGGGAGCCCCTCAGTGTCGACCCGGTGTCCGCCGCGCTTTGACTGATCGATAATAAGATGCGGAGACCCGTGAGCTATAGACCGACCCTCCAAAGTTTTTCCTGGGGAAAGTTAATCCGGAGTGAGTGCGCCATGTTCCCACAGCCGATCTTCTCCCCATAGCGGAATTTCTGTCCGGTGAGAGGCGGGGATCCGGTCGGCTCCACGGCTGCAGCCTTCAGCAAGGTTTCAATTACTTCTCATGACATCAGAGAGGAGTTGAGTTACCTGACAGATCTTCATCACAGCAGGCCTTCACGCACTGCTAGTGTTGTGTGTGAGGAAGACACACACACACATATATATATATATACATATATATTTTTTTTTATTATTTTTTTAAACTTTTATTAAGTTTTCAAGAGCAAACAAACAGCAACAAAACAATAAATATATAAACACGTGTAATGAGTGTAGTCTAAACAGCAGGAAGCAAATGTTCCCTCACATTTTATTCACTTTCTTAGTTGAAAACATTGTTGCCACTCAGTGAAATATGGCAGTCAGAAGATGTTAGCTTAGCTTAGCTTAGCATAATGACTGGAAACCGGGGGGGTAAACAGCTAGCCTGGCTCTGTCCGTAGGTAACGAAGCTCACTTGTTTACATGTTATAGTTTGTTTACTGTGTAAAGTGTAAACGGACTTTAGAAAGTTGCCTTGCCAAAAGTGTTTTTACACTTTACCTTCAAACTGGCTATTTCCCGCTGCTTCCAGTCTCTATGCTAAGCTAGGCTAACCGGCTCTTGCGTCCCAAATTGTCAAACTATTCCTTTAAAATGATTCAGTTGTACGTTTCCTTCTGACATCATAAATCAAACGTGTTTTATGCACAGACACGTCATTTTTAGATCTTTCCTTTTTCATTGCTAAGCTAACAACGTGATATTTATCTGTATACAACTCATACAACATAGTACAAATATTACAAGTACAGTAAGTGTCCCGAGTGCTGAAACCTCAATAACAGTGACTACAGGGCTTTATAATCAGTGGAGTGTTGCGGTGCATGAAGAGGTTTATAAACTACGACCTCTTTCTATTATCATGTCTCAGTAGACCAATTTTCAAGTGAGACATTTTGACTTATAGCAGAACGCTAAGGCGTGCTAGCGACTATGAGGCTGTATTTAGGCACAGTGATGCTTTAAGCTAAATGCTAATGTGAACATGCTCACAAAGTTAATATGTTTAACAGGTATAATGTTTACCATATTCGCCATCTTGGTTTAGTATGTTAGCAGGCTAACATTTGCTAATTAGCGGTAAACACGAAGTACAGCTGAGGCTGATGGGAAAGTCGTAAGTTTTCCAGGTATAATTTTGACCTGTTGATGGCGCTAATTGGAAAATTAAGGGATCAAAGTTGTTACGGTTAATTCTGAGGGGATTTTTCCAGTTTTCCAGTTGTTGAGATACTTCACTCTGACATTGCCATTTCTAGAGCCAAGCTAAAAAGAGAGCACACGTGTAACTAATCACTTTAATGACGGCTCGGTTGCATCAAGAGTCCCAGGAAGTTGCTCCAGTGAGCCTGCATGCATAATAGACTCTTCAACTGGCACACCTGAATGAAATGCATTCGTCATTAAAGTTATAAGTCACACCTGTGCTGCTACGACAAGTCAGAACATCGGCTGTGAAAAGTTTTTCTTATATTTAAGTTTTCTTTTTTTATCCCAGAAAATTTTGTTCCAACAATTTGGTCAAAACCGAGTTCCTACTACAATATTTGTGTTAAATATCAAACAAATAAGACATTATGAAATTAATAATCATATAAATACAGATAAAACTAGAAATTGATTGTGATTGTTTTAAAACTCAGCTCATTATTATGAAATGTTATTTCATCCTGATTCTTTTCACTTTATTGCAGGTACTTTTTATTACATTCCAGTTGTTTTTATTTATTCTATTTAAAGGCTTTTTCCAAAGTCTGTTTTTATGTTTTCTTGTTGGAAATAAGTGTTCTCACTTTTAACATATTATGCCTTGGAATGGTGTGTTTTGTTGATCCATAAACAAATCAAATCAGATCAATATCACATAACTGGCTCTGCTCCGTTTACTTTGATTGACAGAGTTTGTGATGAAAAGTGACATTATGACATAAAAAGTTCAGGATGTTGGATGTTGTGAGATAAAAACAGACTTTGGAGGAAGAAAACTTTGACATAAAAAGTGCTGGAATTAAATGAAAATGACCTGAAATAAAGAAGAAAATGTGCTGAATTATTTCTCAGTTTTAAGGTTATTTATTTTATCTGTATTTATTCACATGATTTCATGATGTCCTATTTATCTACGATTTTGGACCATCCTGAGACACAGTTTGTGAAGCCTGGCCGCTCTGTCTTGTCTCTTGTCAGCTCTCATGCCGTTTGGCCCGTCGACCTCCACGTCTGCATCGTCCCCCTGGTCCAGCTGAGGAAGCTCTACTTTCACCAGATCTGCTTTGCAGCTGTTGAACAAAGAAGACGCTTTGTGATGCTATAATTAAGAGCATGTACTCTCACCCTTACAAGTACTCTATTAAAGAACAATTATGAGGTACTTTATACTTCTGCTTACATTTCAGGGGGAAATACTGTATTTGTTACTCCACCACATTTATTTGACAGCTATAGTTACTTTGCAGATTAAGCTTATAAAATAAAACATATTATGACCCCTTACAAACAAATGGTGTCTGGGGGGCCCATGTCACGTTTCAGATGTCTGTGAGCTATTTTCAGTTACACCAAAGAGACATTTCCCCTCTAAACGTCAAGGCCCAAGAACATAAAATTATCCAATAGTTTATAAAAGATTACAGAAAAATCCAATAAATTAATACAATTTGTGCAGCAGAATTGTGGTTATTGTTACTTCTTTCCTCTTCCATTAATAATCTCACGGCCCCTCAGATTTATCTTGTGACCCTTCGGAGGGGCCCAACCCCTTACTAGCTAACTGTATATAAAGTAGCTAAACTAGTTAACTGTTCATAAAGTAGCTAAACTAGTTAACTGTATATAAAGTAGTTAAACTAGCTAACTGTATATAAAGTAGTTAAACTAGCTAACTGTATATAAAGTAGCTAAACTAGTTAACTGTTCATAAAGTAGTTAAACTAGTTAACTGTATATAAAGTAGTTAAACTAGCTAACTGTATATAAAGTAGCTAAACTAGCTAACTGTTCATAAAGTAGTTAAACTAGCTAACTGTGTATAAAGTAGTTAAACTAGCTAACTGTATATAAAGTAGTTCAAACTAGCTAACTGTATATAAAGTAGTTCAAACTAGCTAACTGTTCATAATGTAGTTAAACTAGCTAACTGTATATAAAGTAGTTCAAACTAGCTAACTGTATATAAAGTAGTTCAAACTAGCTAACTGTATATAAAGTAGTTCAAACTAGCTAACTGTTCATAATGTAGTTAAACTAGCTAACTGTATATAAAGTAGTTCAAACTAGCTAACTGTATATAAAGTAGTTAAACTAGCTAACTGTATATAAAGTAGTTCAAACTAGCTAACTGTATATAAAGTAGTTAAACTAGCTAACTGTATATAAAGTAGTTAAACTAGCTAACTGTATATAAAGTAGTTAAACTAGCTCCACCTCGAGCAGCTACAACAGTAAAATGCGGCATTGATGCATCAGTATTAACAATCTAATAATGTTGTATATAATAATATCAGTCGGAGGAGATATTTTTCCACTTTTGATACTCAAAGTACATTTTGCTGAGAACACTTCTGTACGTTCACAGTAGGAAGTTGGAAATTAAATTAGAATTTTACTTGTAATATAGTATTTTTTCCTTGTCGTTATTGTATTTTTACTTTAGTAAAGTATCCGAGTACTTCTTCCACCACTGCTCTACAAAGTGATCATATCAGACCAAGTAGTTCAGTCATCAGATGTTTCCGTGTTTTCTATGTCCGTGTTTGTATACTTACATTTTGCCTGCTGTGCAGGCTTTTGGCAGGAAGCAGGCCTGAGACACATGTCCCAGCAGAAGAGCCTGTACTTTGGTCAGTTGTCTCTGGTTGGCCAAAGTGTGGAATAATCTGGAAGGACAGACAAATACATCAGAGACAGACAGACGTGCCAAAAAAGTAAAGTAAGTAAATTTGTGTAATCTAGACATAGTGTGACACTTCCCACGTCGACTAATCAAAAATAATAAATAAATAATCAAAATGTTCACAAAAAAAAGCTAAATTCTCAGAGTGATTTGTATTTATTGGCGTGGGTTTGTTGAGTTACCTGGCGGTACAGTTGCAGTGGTACAGTGTTGTGGCCTCTGGGTTGTGGAGGCCATGTCTCTGCTGCTGGGGAAGGATCTTGTCGGTGCACTCATCAAGATCCTTGAATACAGAACATGACAGCTGCTTCCCTGGGGGGGGGCACATCAGCGTGAATATAAATGTAGTGTAGAATTATAAACTGATCTGCTGGAGAGATGTGTACGATATCAAATACCTGTTGGTTCGGTGGGGTTTATGATGGTGCTGTTCATGCTGACCTCTGTTGAATTGGGATACCCGTACAGGGCGGGTGGATGAACCTCACCATGTAGAACCATTGTGCTCTCTTTACACCTGGAAGTCACAACAGAGGTTGAAATAATTAAAAGGACCAGTTTGACATTTTGGGAAATACACTTATTAGCCTTTCTGCTGAGAGTTAGACGAGAAAATCGATACCACTCTCACGTCTGTCCGTTCAATATGAAGCCATAACATGCAGCTGGTTAGCTTAGCTTAGCATAAAGACTAGATACAGGGGGAAACAGCTAGCCTGGCTCTGTCCCCTACCAGCACCCCTAAAGTTCACTAATTAACATGTTATATCTCATTTGTTTAATCTGTACGAAGAAAACAGATGCTAGCTGTTTCCAGTGTTTACGCTAAGCTAAGCTAAGTGCCTACAACTTTTACATTTAGCTAACAGACATGAGAGTGGTATCAATTTTCTCATCTAACTCTCTGCTATCCCTTTAATCATCTTGTGACCTCCTCAGATTTATCTTGGGGCACCTTGAGGGGTCAAGACCCCCAGGTTGGGGACTGGTGTGCCAGAGGAAATGTCAGGGGATCACCAAAGAAAGTAGGATTCATCCTCTGGGGACCAAGAAAGTCTGTACAAAAATGGCTAAAAATTCAAAAGTGGACAGAAAAATATATCCCAAAACATGGACACATAAACCAAAACTATCTGCAAGACCAAATTCACAAATCTTATCAACTTGTACTCAGAATCCAAACCTACGTACACCACAGTGTTATTACATGAATCAGAACTTTACTTACATTCCAAACCAGTTTCTCTGAGTACACTGGAGTTGGTGGGAGAACTCAAAGCAGTGCGTCTTCAGCCGGTCAAAGTACGTACGTCCCACTACATCGGACATTCTGTCCCCCGCCTCCATCAGACAACTGCGAAACCTGCAACGCGGATCATTTTGGTTCCATCATTTAAAAACAAAAAAGCATCAAAGCAAATAAATCTAAGTCTAAATGAGTTGACGTGTCATTGAGTGAAGGCGGAGTTAAAGTCATGAGTCCCTACTTGTTGTCACAGTCACAGTGAGACATGGTGTAGCCTCTGTTGTTGAAGACACCGTGATCTGAGCCAGAGGGCGGGAGGGTGAAATTGCAGTGGTCGTGTTCACGGCAACAGCTGTCTGTTTCGGCTAAAATACCTGCAGGAGGCGAGAGTAAAGAGTAAAGTACTAGATTATTACCACAACTCCAGTCTGATGAAACCACCACGACAGCTTGAGATACGAGCAACGACGTGTGTTTGTTGATATTTTTTATATTTGCACTCTTTCCTACTTTGTACTGCGACTGCTGCGCAACAATCTCCCTTAGGATGAACAAAGCTCTATCTTATCTTAAAAAGTTCCTGCATCTTGAGTTATCTGCTGAATTTTTTAAAACGTGTTTACATAGATTACATTTTTGGGAACAAGTGAAGCAAACAGATTTCAAACGTTTAGGAAAAAACAACAGGCTTTTCAAAAGTTTTAGGAGACAGGAAATGGATTCAACACTGTGAAATGTAGGATTCAGTGATTTTAAAGCTTGAACTTTATTAACAGTCAGGACATCTGAGGACTGTTCTTATTCAAATCTGTCTCTTGAGAGTCCCTCAGCTTTATGGAGGTGCAGCACTCTGCTGAGTGTCCCTTTAGGCTTTTACAGGTCCAGCGTCCCCTCTGCTGTCCTGAGGGTTTCCCTCATGTGACTTTTATGTGACATATAAACAATATTATGAAGCTTTTGCATGATTTTATTAAACCTTTGTCTTGTGACCCCTAATTACAGTTTATGAGTGAACTTTTCAACCAGAGAGCGATTTTTATTTAAGATAGGAGTCAAGTCAATTTTATTGATGTAGCCCAAAATAAAAATCAAGAGAGGAAAGTCTCCAGTGAAAGAAGCAAACAAGTAAGAAGAAATCAATATCTTTTTGCGTTCTCTCAGCTTTTTATTGGGAACCACTGCCCTACTTAATGATCAAGGCCATTAATGGACTAACTGAGAGTAAAGTATGGAAGAACTTACCCAAATCTTCATATGACTGCGCGTTGTTGCCAGATCCGCACCAGAGAGTCCCTGGTAGGATTAAAAAATGGTAGGAACTCGTGACCTCTGACCTTTCAGCTTGACCTTGATGAGTCTCCTCGGTGGGACTTTCAGCGCTCCTCGCGTGCTTCTTCCCTGTATGAACGTGTCCATGCGGAGCCTCCATGGAGACGCACAGTCCCTCCGCCTCAAACACGGACTGCACATCGACACGTTCATCTGGCTGATCTGAAAACTCCTGCGCGCGCTCCCGGCACGCGGAGAAATAGTTCTGGATCACTGCTGCGTCGTCGCTCCAGGCGCAGCTGAGCAGAGTGCGCTCCCCGGACCAGGCGCTGTGGTAGAGCCGCAGAGATGGAGAGGCCTGCCGGAGGAAAGTGTAGCGCACTTCTCCGGTAGGCAACACTTCGGTCCGGCTGCAGAGGATCGAGGCTTCCGTCCATCTCAGGAGAGAGGATGTTAAAATGACCGCGACGAGAGGAGCGATGCGCGTCATGGCGGCGCGTCCGGAACAGCGGCTGGATGGAAGAGGACACGAGTGCGTTACAGCTGAAACCTCAAAGAAACGACCGCTTCACTCTCTCAGGACTTAATGACAGATTGACAGACCTCAGGTCGGTTTTAAATGAGAACGGGAGGAGGCGCGCGGGGGTGTTCCGGTGGATCAAAAACAAACGCAACATCCAAATCAGACCGCGTCACGTGACCTGCCAGTGCCGTCAGACATCAGTGTGTCTCACCAGTAACAGAGTGTCTCACCAGTAACAGAGTGTCTCACCAGTAACAGAGACCATCAACACACAAGTCTCACAGGTTTATATATGATTAATAACGGGACATTAGACAAATATACCTAAAGATTTAGTGTCACTTTCACGACTCTTGTGTTGACAGTGTCGTAGAGGCTCGAGGCTACATTACAAGCATAACGCACCCAAATGTTGTAGAAATTAACTGAGCGAAGTGGAAAGCTTTGGGCTGCTGGTGGCGCTAGAGTACAAGTTACAGCATCATCACAGTCATCAGAGTTCATCCTCTGGGCACCGTGAATATGTTCCAGACTTCATGATCCTTCTGTTAGTAGGTGAGATATTTCAGTCTGGATTAAAGTGGTGGACCAACCAGCAGAGCCGCGCCGCCAGCATGGCTAAGAATTAAAAGTTGGATGACAATTTCTATAATAAGCTATTAAGATAAGTTATTATAATGTTCCTGTGGTCAGGCCTGCAGCACGAGATAGAGGCTGAGATGTACAGTATCTGACTGCTGGAGATGGACATGATGTCAGGGTGACGGGGCGACAGTTGACCGCTGTCACTCTCCAGTGGAAGTCTGGACTGACAGGAAGTCAAGTCCGCTAAGACAATGAAAAATAATATTCAATATAGTGAAATGTAAACAATATAATCACATAAACATAACGAGAAGCTTTAGGAAAACTACAGATCTTTTCCAAATATTAAAAGTAAGGTAAAGGCTCAAAATAAGTGTGGATGTCTTCAGTATAAGACCGAGTAGTTTTTGCTTAATATTTGTCACATTGTTGTTAACAGTAGGACTTTTGTCAGGATCTTGTAGGACTGGCGACTCTGTTTTGTCAGTGATCTGATTGTGGTCAATAATCTGAAGTTAATCTGCATTAAAGGCACAATATGTACCTGTGCATTAATCGCTTTTTATTGCCAATGTGTGAACGGAGTGTAAATTCACATATTATATCGCTAGCTAGCTAACGTAGCAAAACACTGTCTTGAGTGAACAACATCAGCTAATTCATCCGGACTCCCAGGGCTAATCTGGCCGGTAGATTGATCACTTTATCAATGATGCGAAGCAACCAACGCCAGATCCAGTGCAGCGTAGCTAAATTACAGCTAGCTGGCTAACCTTAGCTTGCTCACTAACATTATGGCTAGCAAACCTGTTAGTTGGCTAGCTTGCCAAATTACTCCACCAGCTAACTTTTTTTTATGGTAGGATCTGTTGGGTCTCTGTAAACTATATTATAAAGAGATTACGGTCTAGACCTGCTCGGTTTTTACAATGAATTGGTTGTTTTTTAACATTTACTGTTGCATGCTGCTGGTATTGGCTGATGTTTGCAACACAAACTGTAGAGGATGCAGAGGATCTACAGTATCACACGCTGTTTTTTATCAGTTGTGACAGTAAAATGTGTTATTCCGACACAATAAGATTAGTTATTATGTGGTTGTTGGCGGACACTTCGGTGTGGTCAGGCCTGCAGGACATGAGATAGATGAGATGTACAGTATCTGACTGCTGGAGATGGACATGATGTCAGGGTGACAGTTGACTGCTGTCACTCTCCAGTGGAAGTCTGGACTGAACTGTCAGGAAGTGAAGTCAGCTAAGACAGGTCTTTAAGCACAAGCCAATATTAGATGAATAATATTTATAAAGTTCCTGTTTATTACATTCTGGGTCACCCTTTTGTCCTTTTGTCCATACATTGTACATCCAGTGGCCCGCTGGCCTTTTGACGGGGCCCAGCGCGGAAAATCTGAAAATATGTAAGTAATGTGTTGTTAGAAATAAATTATTATTCAACACACATTAAAAAATAGCAGGGTCTTACAAAGACAATGTACAGTCTTGGAATGCTGTGTTTTCAACAACAAGACATTTAATTCAATTACAATAAATAATATCAAAGTTTTTACAAAACAGCCTTCAGCAAGGTTTCAATTACTTCTCATGACATCAGAGCGGAGTCGAGTTACCTGACAGATCTTCATCACAGCAGGCCTTCACGCACTGCTAGTGTTGTGTAACAGTGATGCTTCTCATGGATAATATTTAAACACGTGTAATGTGTGTAGTCTAAACAGCAGGAAGCAAATGTTCCCTCACATTTTAAATGAAGGGAGTTTTGGGAGACATATTATTCACTTTCTTAATTGAAAGTGTCTGTGAAATATGGCAGTCAGAAGACGTTAGCTTAGCTTAGCATAATGACTGGAAATGGGGGTAAACAGCTAGCCTGGCTCTGTCCGTAGGTAACAAAACCTGCCTACCGGCACCAGCACCATTTTTCATGGCGGTTACGTGCTGGAGAATCTGCTGGTTGCCTGGCAACCTCACAGTGACGGCAGGACTCCAGAAATTCGCCTGGTCAAAAGTGTTTTTACACGTCAAACTATTCCTTTAAAGTGAATCAGTCGTATATTTCGTTCTCACATTATAAATCAAATATTTCACCATGTGTTTTATGTACAGATATTTACACAACTTCTTTATCACATCCTTTTTCATTGCTGAGCTAACAACATCATTTGTCACATCTATCTACAACTCATACAACACAGTACAAATATTTACAAATACACAGAGTGCTGAAACCTCATTAAGTCACACCTGTGCTGCTACTTCTAAAAGTCAGAACATCGGCTGTGAAAAGTTTTTCTTATATTTAAGGAAAAGTTTTCTTTTTTTTTATCCCAGAAAAGTTTGTTCCAACAATTTGGTCAAAACTGAGTTCCAATATGAATACACAATACAACAATATTTGTGTTCAATATTAAATAGATAATTAAGATTAGATTAAGACATTATTAAATACATAATCATATAAATACATGCAGATAAAAACTAGAAATTGTTGTAATTTTTGTAAAACTCAGCTCATTATTATGAAACGTTATTTCATCCTGATTCTTTTCACTGAGTTTATTAAAGGTACTTTTTATTACATTCCAGTTGTTTTTATTTATTCTATTTAAAGGCTTTTTCCAAAGTCTGTTTTTATGTTTTCTTGTTGGAAATAAGTGTTCTCACTTTTAACATATTATTCCTTGGAGTGGTGTGTTTTGTTGATCCATAAACAAATCAAATCAAATGAAAATGATCAACTGTCTCTGCCCCGTTTACTTTGATTGACAGACAAAGACTTTGTGAAAAGTGACGTGATGATATAAAACTTGAACCAGGAAAAAGGTTGTAGGATGTTGTGGGATAAAAACAGATTTTGGAAGAAGGAAACTTTGACATAAAAAGTGCTGGAATGGAATGAAAATGACCTGAAACAAAGAAGAAAATGTGCTGAATTATTTCACAGTTATTTATCTTATCTGTATGTATTCATATGATTTGGTGATGTCTTATTTATCTACTGAATATTGAACACATTGACTCTCCATACTATTCACAATCAGACGAGCTGTCTCCGTCTCACTGCTGGCCGACGTGCATCTTGATCATGTTTTCTGGTCTTGTTGTTTGAGTTTCGGACCATCCTGAGGCACAGTTTGTGAAGCCTGACTGCTCTGTCTTTTCTCTTTGCTCTCCTGCTGTTTGGCCTCCTGACCTTCAGCTGGACTGCCTGTAGATGGCGCTGCTCCTCCATGTTTGCACCGCCCCGCTGGTCCAGCTGAGGAAGCTCTGCTGTCACTAGAACTGCTGTGCAGCTGCTGAACAAAGAAGACGCTTTGTGATGCTATAATTAAAACTAGTACCCTATTTATTTTTTATGCTACTTTATTCTTCTGCTTACATTTCAGAGGGAAATATTGTACTTTTTACTCCACTACATTTATTTGACAGATATAGTTACTTTGCAGACTTTACATAAAAGAGAGATTTTACATAAAAAAAATATAAATAAGCACAATAAAACACATGGAAGTAGTATTTCACTTACGGTTTGTAATGCCTAGCAATAATCTGTTTCTATGTTGATCATATTTTTTGAGCACTACCGTCATTGTACAATATATTTCAAAATCAATGAAAATATTTGAATAATAATATTATAATAAAACACATTGTTTAAGATTAAACCAGTGGTTCCAAACCTTTTTGGCTTATGACCCCATAGTATCTGGGGGCCCCTTGTCACGTTTCAGATGTTTGTGAGTTGTTTTCACTTCCACAAAAGAGACATTTCCCCCTCTAAAAGTTCTGGGCCCAAGAAGGTAAAATTATCGAGCAGTTTATAAAAGATTAGAGAAAAGTTAAACAAAATGAATGCAAATTTGTGCAGCAGAATTGTGTTTATTGTTTCTTCTCTCCTCTCCCATTAATCATGTCACAGACCCTTCAGAGGGGCCTGACCTCTAGGTTGGGAACCACTGGACAAAACTAGCTAACTGTATATAAAGTAGTTAAACTAGCTAACTGTATATAAAGTAGTTAAACTAGCTAACTGTATATAAAGTAGTTAAACTAGCTAACTGTATATAAAGTAGATAAACTAGCTAACTGTATATAAAGCAGTTAAAACTAGCTAACTGTATATAAAGTAGTTAAACTAGCTAACTGTATATAAAGTAGTTAAACTAGCTAACTGTATATAAAGTAGTTAAATTAGCTAACTGTATATAAAGTAGATAAACTAGCTAACTGTATATAAAGCAGTTAAAACTAGCTAACTGTATATAAAGTAGTTAAACTAGCTAACTGTATATAAAGTAGTTAAACTAGCTAACTGTATATAAAGTAGTTAATATATAAAGCAGTTAAACTAGCTAACTGTATATAAAGCAGTTAAAACTAGCTAACTGTATATAAAGTAGTTAAACTAGCTAACTGTATATAAAGCAGTTAAAACTAGCTAACTGTGTATTAAGTAGTTAAACTAGTTAACTGTATATAAAGCAGTTAAAACTAGCTGACTGTATATAAAGTAGTTAAACTAGCTAACTGTATATAAAGTAGTTAAACTAGTTAACTGTATATAAAGCAGTTAAAACTAGCTAACTGTATATAAAGTAGTTAAGACTAGCTCCACCTGGAGCAGCTACAACAGTAAAATGCTGCTTTAACATTGATGCCTCTGTATTAATAATCTAATAACACTGTATATAATAATATCAGTCAAAAGGGACATTTTTTTCCAGAACACTTCTGTACTTTAACTTACTCTAAGTAGGAATTCAAATTTGACTTTTACATTTTACTTGTAATATAGTATTTTTTCATTGTTGTAATTGTATTTTTACTTCAGTAAAGGATCCAAGTACTTCTTCCACCGCTGCTCTACAGAGTGATCATATTATTATTATTATTATTATTATTACTCAAAAAGTAGTTCAATCATCAGATGTTTCCGTGTTTTCTATGTCCGCGTTTGTATACTTACATTTTGCCTGCTGTGCAGGCTTTTGGCAGGAAGCAGGCCTGAGACACATGTCCCAGCAGAAGAGCCTGTACTTTGGTCAGTTGTCTCTGGTTGGCCAAAGTGTGGAATAATCTGGAAGGACAGACAAATACATCAGAGACAGACAGACAGACATGCCAAAAAAAAAGGCAAAAAAGCAAACCAGATAAAGAGTCCATGTGTGCAAACATGAGATTATCATCACGTCAAAGGCCATAACATCATTTCTGTGCAGATCCAGAGAACCTCTACACCTTATGTAACCTGAGTGTATGTGTGCGCTGCTTGTTTTGTGTTATGAAACAACACCATGTCTGGCTTGTCTACACACAGAAATACAGGTGAGTGCACCATTATCACCATATATACTCTGCAAACAGCACCTTAAATATTTACTCTGGGGGGGTTAAGTAAATTTGTGTAATCTAGACATGGTGTGACACTTCCCACGTCATTAAATATCATCCGGATCAGGTGCCCCCGCCAATGAAATATGTTGGATATGTAAGTGTTTAGACAAAAAATAATCAAAATGTTCAATGTTGGCGTGGGTTTGTTGAGTTACCTGGCGGTACAGTTGCAGTGGTACAGTGTTGTGGCCTCTGGGTTGTGGAGGCCATATCTCTGCTGCTGGGGAAGGATCTTGTCGGTGCACTCATCAAGATCCTTGTAGACAGAACATGACAGCTGCTTCCCTGGGGGGGGGGGGCGCATCATCGTGAATATAAATGTCGTGTAGAAATATAAACTGATCTGCTGGAGAGATATGTACGATATCAAATACCTGTGATATCAGCATCCAGCTCAGACAGAGTTTTGTTCCTGGTAGGTAAAGTGTTCTCCAGATCGTTTCTACTCTCAGGTACTGGTCCCGCAGGTCCCTCTGATGTGCTCGTGACTGTGAAGGTGGTAACGGGGGTGATGGAGGCAGAGGGGGGGCTGGTTGGAGCTGTAGGGACTGTGGATGCTGCAGCAGTGATGGAGAAGAGCTGTGGGTCTGACGTGCTGCTCTCCAGTAGTTCTGCTGGTTCGGTGGTGTTTAGGATGGAGCTGTTCATGCTGACCTCTGTTGGATTGGGAGACTCGTAGAGGGTTGGTGGATGGACCTCAGCATACAGAGCCATTTTAGTCTCTTTGCACCTGGACGTCACAACAGAGGTGGAAGTAATTTAAAGGACCAGTTTGACATCGTGGGAAATACACTTATTAGCCTTTCTGCTGAGAGTTAGACGAGAAGATCGATACCACTCTCACGTCTGTCCGTTCAATATGAAGCCATAACATGCAGCTGGTTAGCTTAGCTTAGCATACAGACTGGATACACAGGGAAACAGCTAGCCTGGCTCTGTCCCCTACCAGCAACCCCTAAAGTTCACTTATTGCTATAACTAATTTGCTTAATCTGTACAAAGAAAACGAATGCTAGCTGTTCCCCCCTGTTTCCAGTCTTTATGCTAAGCTAAGCTAGCTTCACAGAAATGGTATCAATTTTCTCATCGAACTCTCAGCATGAAAGCAAATAAAGGTTCAACCAAGTAGTGATTTCTGCTTTTAAAAAGATTCTTCTTTAGATCTATCAGTCTCAACAGTGGACGGACAAATCTCAGAGACAGATATCCCAAAACATGGTCAAATAAACCAAAACTATCTGCAAGAAAATATCTTTTTCTTTTAATTTGTACACCACAGTGTTATTACATGAATCAGAACTTTACTTACATTCCAAACCAGTTTCTCTGAGTACACTGGAGTCGGTGGGAGAACTCAAAGCAGTGCATCTTCAGCAGGTTAAAGAAGGTGTATCCCACTACATCAGATATGCTGTCCCCCGCCTCCGTCAGACAACTGCGAAACCTGCAACACGGATCATTTTGGTTCCATAAGTTGTTTTTTTTAAAAAAGCATCAAAGAAAACAAATGAGTTGACATGTCATTGAGTTAAAGTCACGAGTCCCTACTTGTTGTCACAGTCACAGTGAGACATGGTGAAGATGTTGCTGTTGAAGACACCAAACTCTGAGTGAAAGGACAGGATGGTGTCTTTGCACTGGTCGTGTTCACGGCAACAGCTGTCTGTTTGTGCAAAAACACCTGCAGGAGGCGAGAGGGAGTTCAGACCAAGTACAAGATCATTACCACAACTCCAGTCTGATGAAACCACCACGACGACGTGGGATACGAGCAACTTACGGTCCGAACTGTTCACACTGTTTATATTTTGGACGTGTGTTTGTTGATATTTGCACTCTTTCCTGCATCATGAGACATTTATTGACCCAACTTCAAAATGTGTTTACATAGATGACATTTTTGGGAACAAGTGAGGCAAACTGTGGCAACTGAAAACAGATCGTTGGATCAGTGAGTTAAAGGGAAACCACCGGAACATAGCTTTAAGATTTCTTCTGAGGTTCTGGAGGACCTTCGTCAAGCCTGAGAAAATGAATTAACGGTGCTCATTTTTGATGAAGATGATAAAATACACACTCCTGCCAATGGTTTCTACGGATCTACAGGTGGCAGTGATGCGCCGGTGAAGACAGGGAAGAAGAAGAAAAACAGGCTTTTCAAAAGTTTTAGGAGACAGGAAATGGATTCAACACTAGAAATGTCGGATTCAGTGATTTTAAAGCTTGAACTTTATTAACAGGATATCTGATGACTGTTCTTATTCAAATCTGTCTCTTGAGAGTCCCTCAGCTTCATGGAGGTGCAGAACTCTGCTGAGTGTCTCTTTAGGCTTTTACAGGTCCAGTGTCCCCTCTGCTGTCCTGAGGGTTTCCCTTATGTGACTTTTATGTGACATATAAACAAAATTATGAAGCTTTTGCATGACTTTATTAAACCTTACAAAAGTGGTCCCCAGCTGTTTTAACTCTTGACTGCTTGAAATTAAAATTAAAAGTGTCTCCTAATTACAGAGTGAAGTCAATTTTATTGATGCAGCCCAAAATAAAAATCAAGAGAGGAAAGTCTCCAGCGTTTCACGTGAAAGAAGCAAAATTCGAGCAAAGTAAGAAGAAATCAACATCTTTTTGCGTTCTCTCAGGTTTTTATTGGGAACCACTTAATGATCAAGGCCATTAATGGACTAACTGAGAGTAAAGTGTGGAACAACTTACCCAAATCTGCATATGATGGCGCCTTGTTACCAGATCCGCACCAGAGAGTCCCTGGTACAATGAAACCGCGCTTCACACGGTGATGGGTTCTCGTGACCTCTGACCTTTCAGCTTGACCTTGATGAGTCTCCTCGGTGGGACTTTCAGCGCTCCTCGCGTGCTTCTTCCCTGTATGAACGTGTCCATGCGGAGCCTCCATGGAGACGCACAGTCCCTCCGCCTCAAACACGGACTGCACATCGACACGTTCATCTGGCTGATCTGAAAACTCCTGCGCGCGCTCCCGGCACGCGGAGAAATAGTTCTGGATCACTGCTGCGTCGTCGCTCCAGGCGCAGCTGAGCAGAGTGCGCTCCCCGGACCAGGCGCTGTGGTAGAGCCGCAGAGATGGAGAGGCCTGCCGGAGGAAAGTGTAGCGCACTTCTCCGGTAGGCAACACTTCGGTCCGGCTGCAGAGGATCGAGGCTTCCGTCCATCTCAGGAGAGAGGATGTTAAAATGACCGCGACGAGAGGAGCGATGCGCGTCATGGTGGCGCGTCCGGAACAGCGGCTGGATGGAAGAGGACACGAGTGCGTTACAGCTGAAACCTCAAAGAAACGACCGCTTCACTCTCTCGGGACTTAATGACAGATTGACAGACCTCAGGTCGGTTTTAAATGAGAACGGGAGGAGGCGCGCGGGGGTGTTCCGGTGGATCAAAAACAAACGCAACATCCAAATCAGACCGCATCACGTGACCTGCCAGTGCTCTCTCTCTCTCTCTGGCACATCAGTAACAGTGACCATGGCATATTGATCAACACACACACACACACACACACACACAAGTCAAATAGGTCCATCAATCTGTGACTGATGTATTGATGATGGACAGTTCACCATATCTGCTGTTTACAGGCCCCTCTTCATGTGGGGGCTCTGTCAGATGAGATCTTATTTATTGGGATTTAAATTCAGATTTTATTTCAGCCGTGCTTTGCAATATCGTTAACCGTTCATCAAACAGACAACTTTCACGTCCACAGGTGTCGGGGAGAACTACTGAACTGACCCGCGTGAGGTCACCTGAAGTGTGAAAGTGAAAACAATCTGTTGGTGCGGAGTTAGAAAGAAGGAGCGAGCTGACCAGAGATCTGTAGCCCACTCCTGCTCTCTGCTGCAGGCTTCAGGCCACAGAAGCCGCCACTGGCGCAACAAACCCCAGTCTTAGACAGGAATGTTAGCAGCCGAGTTGCATTGTGGGTAATGTAGGAACCAAATTTTGACAAGGTAGAAGAATGTGTTGAATAAAAAACAATGATGTCTCTGGTTCAGCTGCATCCATTTTGTTCCTTTTTGTTCATAACTGTCGTTTGTGAGTCTGACAAAGTTAAAGGAGTGCAATGCTAAACTGGTGGAGTGCTGTTTTAAGATCGTGTGACCAGAGGTTCCCAACTTTAACACTGTCGACTTGTCCAAACAAAAACATTTCTCTATAAAAAAAAATGTTTTTTTCTTTCAAGCATTTTGACTCCTCAGATTTTCTTGGGACCCCCAGGTTGGGCACTATTACCTTAGACCACTGATCCATCAGAACAACCTGCTTCTGAGCGTCACATCACTTTACAACCTGTTACTAGACTCTTGAAGGAAATTAAGCACTGATTTTTCAAAGTAAAACGTCATGCTGACAGTAAAGTATTGATTTCTGTTATATTTCTTCTGTCCTGATCAGGTGCAGACCTGAGTTTTACAGCCATATTTCTAAGCTACTGCACATTCACAAGTTTTTTCTTTCTGTTCTGCTGTCTGCTGGAGGACTTGGGGTTCAGTCAGATCGGCTGTATTGATCTGTCTTTTTTTTTTGGGGTCAAATGTAAGTGTTTGGGTTCCTGTCAGGCCTATCTTTTGATTAACCTTCACATGGGACCTCACTACTGATGAGAACGGTAGATTATGTCTTCGCTCAAATTCAAGGACAGCCTTTCCAGAGTGTAAGTCTGTAAACTTTTACCTACTTGGACAAGAAGGCAAGTTTTATCAAGAGAAGTCAAAGTTCACAAAACTCTCAGCTGCGTGTCTGTCCGAGCTGATTGGTTCAAACCTCGCCTGATTCAGACAAAGTTTTCTGCCATGTCACAACACACATCAAGCAGGCAGGGAGTGCCATGATGTTTTATTTATTAGCCACGTGTGCTACAACATGAGTTCAGACATGCATCAATAAGAATACAGAGGGAAACACTTGTGCAGATCTGATAACTTGGCATTCAAATTCATCGATCTCAAATTTGAATTTTTGTTTGGAACTTGCGCTTTCGTTGCATAATCTAATTTGTTCTTCATAATAAAATGTCATGCAGAAGCATTTTGAGAGCTCACACATGCACAGGCGGAGGTGATGAAGTGGTGACAGCGAGACCAACATGTTTCCTGTATCAAAAAAACTAAACGCATTTCACGGCAACAACAAAAAAGTGAGTTTGTTCGCATCATTTCGGTGACCGAACATCTGCAAGTGACCCATTTAATATGTAACATGTGCGTGTTGCACAGTGATTATGCACAATAACACAAGAGAAATTAACGTTTTGGTGATGCAAGCACCCAAACAACGTGGTCACACAGATCAGCTGATAATACATTGCATGATCTCATATGGCGGGAGCACAGATCAACACGGGAAAAGGGGTCAGAGACAGAAAACTGGGAATTCCCTCTGAGCGTGGAGGCACACTTCATTACAACATACTGTCTTAATGATAATAATGACTACAAGGGTTTTATCTGCTCCGTACAATATGGCAATCGCTCTGTTCAATCATTACCGCATGTCAGGTAAGGTATATGATATGATAACAGTGATTTTGTTTAGTGGTCACTCACTTTTACAAAGAGCCCCAAAGTCAACATCCATGTTGGTCACCTGAAAGCTGTCGGTAATGTAGCTTGCACAATGCACTTTGGGACAAACAACATAAAAAGCAAGAGGATAACATCCGTCTGCCCGCGTTCACTGGAAGACAATATTCTACGGGGAGAACGACAGAGAAAGAAAATGAATAGAAGAGGGGAAGACGTCTTAATCCTCAAACTGGACAGTGTTGTCATTTAGCAGAACATGCCAGCGCTCAATCTTCTTGTCTTTGTTCTTGAGGCATTCGTACCAGTGCTTCAAACACTCTCCTTTAGCCTGGATGCCCAACTGACATCCTCCTGGAGACCGACAGAAAAGTTAAGCATTAGCATGTAAACAAGACGACGAGGGCGACACGCTGGCGACTCTGTGAGGCTGCGTTTAGACACAGTGGTGTTTAGAGCAAAAAGCTAATGTCGACAAGCTAGCATGCTCGCAATGAAAATGCTAATATGCTGCTTTTTTTAATCAGGTACATTACCATGTTCACCATCTTAGTTTAGTGTGTTAGCATGCTAACATTTTGTAATTAGCACAAAACACAGAACAGCCGAGGCTGACGGGAATGTCAGTTATTACAGGATCATCCTGACGGGAACATGAATGTCTGGAAGATCTCCGAAATGGTGGACCGACCAACAGAACTACGTTGCCATTCCTTGAGCCAAGCAGCTAGCATGGCTAATGCTAATGTACAGGACTCTACAGTCATGCCAGTGGCAGAGCTAAATGCTAACATCTACATGCTAACATATTGACAGGAACAACACTAACATGTTGATGTTAAGCAGATATAATTAACAGGTTGCTAACTGTTGTTACTTGTTAGCATGTTAACGTTTGCTACAGATGTCGTTAGTCTTGCTTGTATTTTTAGTCATAAACGAAAGTGTTAGACAAAATGAAAAGGTGGTACTGGATGAAGACAATATCCACACTTACCAATGAAATCATTGGACTTTCCCATGTCATAGTCCCAGACTGAGATGTCAAGGGTTTTCTTTGCTAGCTCACCATGCTTTATTTCATAACCAAACTCCTGAAACACAACAATGAAACATCTCTGACTGAGATCTGGGTGAGTAGAGGACGGTAAAGTTCAGTATGTGCAAAGAGAAAGCAACAGACAGAACTGACCTCGTTAAACTCTGGATTGAGGGTCTTTTTTTTAATCTGTGTCTTGTTTTTAGCTTTCTTCCCCATATCTGGCTTCAGACATCTACAGCACAAAAGGGTATAAAATAATTAGACATACTATAAGTAAACACATATAATATTTATAGTCTAAATGGCAGGAAGACAATGTCCCCCAATAGTTAATTCAAAATTATTCTCTTTTCAATAAATAGTTACAACATTTTGGGAAATGCTTATTCACTTCTTTGTTGAGAGTTAAATGAGAGGACAGATACCACTCTCAAGTCTGTCTGTTGAACATGAAGCTACAGCCAGGAGACGGTTAGCTTAGCTTAGCACAAAGACAGGAAATAGGTGGAAAATCTAGCCTGGCTCTGTCCAAAGGTTAAAAAAACAACAACTAGCCTACAGCAATTAAAACAAACATGAGCTTTAGAGGTGCTGCTAGGTGGATTGCACAGCGCCAGGCTAGCTGTTTCCCCCGATTTCCAGCCTTTATGCTAAGCTAAGCTAATAGCCTCCTGGCCGTAGCTTCAAATTTGTGAGAGCAGTATCAATCTTCTCATCTAACTCTCAGCAAGAAAACAAACAAGCAATTTTTTCGACCGGAGACATCGTTGTTTTTTCGATTCAGGTGAACGGAGCACGTACACTTTGACGAATGGGTCCGAGTATCCGTTGGAGTCCATGGCAGCCAGGTGAGCGCAGCGGACCACGCCCACGATCAGACGACCCTGCTGACTGTTGTACATCAGCGATACGAGGATACGACCCCTCTCCTCTGAATCCTCACCTTCATTCAGCTGCGCACACACACACACACACACACACACACACACATATATACACACATTAACCCTAACCACAAGTAATGGTATCAAATGTTGCTGATCCTAATGCTCTTCTTCCCTGTGCACATATCTGGAGGGATTATAAAGTGATTATCATAATATCTACTAATGGAGGATAATGTGCATGCTTAAGTACAGCATTATCTAAATGTATATTATTATGCAATAGGGTTAGCGTCAGCAAATACTACAAAAAGACAGCTGGTCACTGTAGTTTTTATCAAACAAACAGGAGGAAATAGAGCATTTGTTGGGGACTATTTTCAGCGGCGGATGAATCCACATTTGGTGCTCTAGTGAGTATTTGTGGCAGCAGGACAGTGTGTGTGTTCATGGTGATGAAGGAACATGTAGCGCAGGCACATCGGGCTTTGGAGACACACAACACTTGTTAGTAGGATAGACTTGTGACATTGACACAGGTAAGATACGATCTGCTGTTCTTCCTTTCAACTTTTACTTTTTTAAATATACACAAACTAAGTGGACTTCTTTGAATTGCCATGTATACAGCAGCAGAAAAGTCCAATGCACAGTAGTACGACCTCCATCTGAGGGTCTTACGTCATCCTCATAGAGAGCCATGCCACGTGCGGATCCTCCCACAGCCTTCTTCACCTGTACAGAGAGCAAACCAGTGAGAACCATTATCCTCATCATCGTCATTATCACTGTTATCTTTACTCTCTATAAACACAAAAGCAAAAATTGTAAAATTGAATATGCAAGGAATCTACGCAGCTAAACCAATGAAAAGACATTGTAGTTCAACATTTTGGGAAGTAAGCTTATTCCCTTTCTTGCTTCATATTTGTACGACGAATGTGAAGCTATAGCCAGGCAGTTAGCTTAGCATAAAGACTGGAAACAGGTGGCTCGGTCACCTTCAAGCACCTCAAACGCTCACCAGTCAACACGTTATATCTTTGAATAATCAACTTGTGGTTTCAGGGGGCGTTTGCGATCTTGCCATCACCGTGAGGTTGCCAGGCAACCAGCAGAGACTACAGGAGGTCACAGCCGTGAAACAGTACCTCACGTAACCACTCCGTTTCCAGTCTTTATGCTAAGCTAAGCTAAGCTAACTGTCTCCCCCGGCTCTGGCTTCATATTTAGCATACAGACATGAGAGTGCTTTCCATCTTCTTATCAAACTTATCAGCTGGACCTTTCAAGACAGGTGTAGATGTTCAAATGTTTCCACTTTTATGGAAAGTTTTATGTAAGTTTTGGTTTTGAGATATCGGTCTTGAGATTTCTGCCTCCTCCATGTACGATGGGGGTCAATTCGAGTCCCTATGTGGTGCTCACAACATGAATAAATTACATTTCCAGAAAGACGATTTCTTGGGTAGAAAGTCGTTCCTAAGTCGTGACCCTTAAATTTAAATTTGCTTTCACAGTACATTCGTTAACAGTGTTGTTCTCCGGCTTACCGGGATCACTCGCTCCAAACAAACGCTGAAGTTCTTCTTCTGGTTAAACTTCAGTTTCTTCAGGGCAACTCGTGTCTCTCCTATGAATTCATTGTGTCCAAACTTGTCCTCGTCACTCACTGAAAGCCTAAAGACAGACAGTGCGCCTCGTGAGGCTCTCTCACCTTTATGTAATTGGTGCAATGAACAGTAGGAGGAACTGGTTGTTGTTACCGGAGAGTTTTGCGTGACATTTCCTCATCAGTGATGCCGTGGTAGACCAGCGTCTCGTTCCACACGGGATTCAGAGTGTTTTTAAGTGTCTTGGTGCGAAGCTTGTTAGACTGAGGAACAGAAACACAAGACAGGACATCACTGAGGAACCGGCGCTCGTCAAAACCTCAAACTGCTTCGCTTCAAACAAGCTAATAGCTCCATTTCACAGCGATCGAGATGTTCGCTCAAGAGGACCAACCGTCAACACCACGTTTCTAATGAACGTGATTGTACCTTACTGGCTCCAGGTAAGAGGTGCAGCTTCACGTACGGGTCAGCGAGTCCGTTTGAGTCCATTGGCTTCAGACCCTGAGAGACAAAAATACTGGTCAGAAAGAATCAGCATGAGGTGCTGCTCTAATATATATACGTTTTGTCTTTTCCTGTCTTGTCCCTCTTGTTTCAACTTGTCTTGTCCGTCTCGTCTTGTCTCGTCCCATTTTATTTTGTCTCATCTCGTCCAATCTTGTCATGTCTTGTCTTGTCTCATCTTGTCCAATCTTGTCATGTCTTGTCTCATCTTGTCTCATCTCATCCCATCTTGTCATGTCTTGTCTCATCTCGTCCCTTCTTGTCATGTCTTGTCATGTCTTGTCTTGTCTGATCTTGTCTCATCCTGTCTCATCTCGTCCCGTCTTGTCATGTCTTGTCTTTGTCCCATCTTGTTTTGTCTTGTCCTGTCTCATCTAGTCGTATTTTGTCAGGTCTTGTCTTCTCCCGTCTCGTCCCGTCCCGTCTCGTGTGTGAACATGTGTTTACCTTAGCTTTAACAAGACAACAGTGGAGAGCGTGGTTCTCCTGTTCGTAAAGGAGACTGAACTCCAGACACCCCAGGGTGGCTGCAAGAAGTAAAACACAGGAACACGTCAAACATCTGAGACAAAAATGGAACCTGAACTTTTATATGTCTCCTGTTAGAGAAACCAGTTTCCCTCTAAAACAGATGAACGTTGATTTGTTACTCTTCATCGCTCGCATCTCTTACAGCTGCAGGAACACGAGGAGTTTATTTTATTGAAAGGTAAGTAAACATCTACGATTGGTAAAGACGCATTCTCATTTTATAAAGCAGGAGTTTGGTTAAAATCTTACTGGCGTCATCTGAGTCGTAGTCGTTGTCCTCGTCCTCTGTCCGATCCGGTGGGGGTCTTGGGGGCGCGGGGTTGTTGACCGGTGGATTAACAGGTGGAATATTACTGGTTGCGGTAATACGTGAACTGGAGACAACAGGTTGTCTTTTTTCCTCCACAGCTGGAGGAGACACCATGTCTTCCCGCTCTGAGCGCTTGTTTTCCACATCTGCAGCAGGAGCAACATTACGACTCAGAAATCAGCACTTAATTAGTGTTGTCTTTTTATACATTGATGTTGACGTTAAATCTTTTGAACGCAGCCCTGCAGCGTTGGACTTATTCTTAGAAGGAGCAGCGCTACCTTACCTGAGGTGGGGGCACCCTGCTGTGTGTTAGCCCGAGGTGGTTTGGAGGCTAACACATGTCTCTCGGTCTTCATTACAGCTGCTGGACAGGACTGACTCTCATTATAGCTGTCAGCTGTTGTACTTGCTGTCTGCTCCCATTGTTTGGATGCACAGGACTGCTGCTGCCGTGGCTCTGCTCTGAGCTCTGAGGACACACAATAAGAACAACACTGTCGCTGCAGCGGCTACGATTGATGCCGCAGCCACAGGCGCTACTTCTGCTACTATCACTCAGTGCTGGAAGAAGTATTCACATCTTTTACTTAAGTAAAAGTAGCAATACTACAGTGTAAAAGTACTCTGTTACGAGTAAAAGTCCCGCATTCAAAGTCTTACTCAAGTAAAAGTACAAAAGCGTTAGCATCAACATGTGCTTAAAGTACTTATTACGCAGAATGGCCCATTTCAGAATAATCTAAATAATATTATCGGATTATAATCATTGATGCAATCATGAGTTCATCACTTTAATCTTGCAGCTGATAAAAGCGGAGCTCACTTTATTGACTTTATGTACTGCTGGGTATCTTAACCCATAATAATACATCAGAATTTCTTACTTGATTCATATTTTGTTTTAATAATCTGAATCGGTAACTTTTAGCTAGAGTTGTCAGATAGATGTAGTGGAGTAGAAGCAGAAAGTAGGATCAAACAGAAATACTCAAGTACAAGTACATCAGAATTGTACTTAGTTCTTGAGTAAATGTTCTTTCATACATTCATAAACTTAAGGGTTAAGGTTACTCGACGCAAAGTCTAGTAGATAGTAGATCTAGTAGATATCTTAAAGTAAATAAAGTAGAAATTTGCATTATGTGCAGCTGCTCGACTGAGGCGGGAAGAGAGAGAGATGCACAGAGGATTTCTGCACGACTTTCAAATTTCAAAATGTAGGTCAAAAGTGACACCAGTGTTTATTTTCAGGCGCTAACGGACTGCGACACTTTGTGTTTGTGACACTTTGTGTTGGTGACACTTTGTGTTTGTGACACTTTGTACGAACCACTCTGTAACACCACCAGACATTTGTGACCGATTGTGGCGACTGTGCTGTAATGAAACATGAATACTATAATTTGCCATGTAGATGTGTATTTTGTCTACAACCGGCACTACTATTACTATTACTTTGATGTGTCCACTTTAACTGTACTTACGTAACCAGCTGATATCTCATTTCTAATGATTATCTCGGTGTGTTCGCAGATCGTTTGAAACTGAATCTTTATGTATAAAGTACCATGTTGCCGATGATGTGTTGCAGGTTCCTGTGATCCATCGTGGCCTGCTGGACCAGAACCGTTCTCGGTGCTGGACTGTCGAGGTCCGGACAGTGGGAGGGGGGCAGGCAGACCCTGCTGGTCCCTCCCCTTGAAGAACCAAGCTCCTGAACGCTTCTGTACCTGCGGGAACACACAGAGAACGCCGATAAAACAACAATGCACTGTGTCAGCTGAGGTTACACATTGTAACCCTTGTTCTACAAACACACAGACGCGTGTAAAGATCGTGTATGAATAGAGGGGGAGGCCTGGGGGGCAGCCGTTCACCAGCCAGTTGCTAATGCCCTCTGCCTTAAAAATAAAGAAAGAATAAAGGGAAAGCTCAAATAACGACAATAACTTTATTTTGATTTAAAATGTCAACACACGTGAGGTCGTGTGGTGATGATGATGATGATGGTAGCTCACATCTCCTCTCAGCAGAACGAATGAAAATTATGTCGTGTCAAAGTTTTGCAGAGTGACTGGATGTGTTCGTGTAACTAAGGAATATATTTTGAATATATTGTAATATTTAATGTGTTTAGAAACCAGCACACAATGCAACCCAAAACCTCCCAATCTGGCAACCCTGGTCGCTTTGTCTGTGTGCTGTTTGGTGCTGCAGGTGGTGTATGAACACACAACCAAAACAATGAGCTGAAAGAGGCTAAAATGCTCTTTAGAGCTGCAAAAATAAAAGTTCTTTGTGGGTTCATCACTACTAGAGACTCCTGTCACATTACATATTCAATCCATTGTTAATGTAAAAATATTGATAAGTGCAGCTTTAAAACGGCTATAATCAATATTTTATGATAATGGGACAACGTGAAAAAGCTGTTTATTTCTTCATTCCTGTATTTCATGACACAGACACACGACGACTTTGTGTTTGCAGCGTTACAGGGTAGTTATTCTGTGTGTGACTGACAGGAGAGAGCATTTATTTAAAGAGTCTGGGCTCCCCGAGGCAGAGACCTCAACAAACACAGCGCCATCATCGAAGCAGCATTGTATAACTGTATTCTTCATGTTTTATATTAATCAAAATACTATCTGTATTTTTTTTTTGAATAAAATAAATCATTACCTAGTGCTCATTTTGGATATTGAAGGGGTCAATGGGAGTTCATTTTCCAGGTCGCTGGACAGTGAAATGCAATTCTGTGCTAAAAGACGAGTCTAAAAGCTAGAAAATGGTTCATATCGTGACAAAAGCTCCTGTTCTGAATGACATAATGGTATAATTTGGCGCCAGGATTTCATTTAACCCTCTCTGTGCTTCGTCTCGCCTTCCCCTCACCTCTTGGGCTTCATTGCAGATCCTGCACAGCCACACAGGACACGTCCTGCTGTTGCTACTAATCCCACATTTGCTGCACATGTGCTGCAAAGAGGCAGATACATACATGAGACACACACACACACACACACACACACACACACACACACACACAGGTTTAGTTCTTGATGGCAGGTGCACGGAGCACATATATTTTTACAGTTCAGATAGCATTAACCTCGATTTAGCTATCGAGAGCAATAAGAAGCAGAATGTGAAGCATAAGACCAGGAAATACACAGTGTGAGTCAGAACAAGTTAGCATATGGCCCACTGGCTGCTTAACGCCACAGGAAACCTCTTGTGACCCACGCAACACTATAGGAAATGTAGTAAACAGAAGTCCTCACATCCTCTGGGAACAAGTGTCTGTTTTCTTTCTTTGTTCAGACAGAAAGAATCCAGATATCCACCTACTTTTTTACACTGCACACAGAGGACAGCTGTGACCCCCTGTGGTCCGAAAGACGCCCCACACAGCAGACAGTGTGACTGTCCGTCGCCACACGCTGTCTTCTTGATGTTGTCCAGGCGACTGGAAAGACGCCTGAGAACACATGCAAATAAGACAAACTTGGCACAGGTTTCACAGCAGAACTCCCTCAACTCGGCGAGCGTCTTTGGGATGTGATTCACCGTTTTCCATCTCACCCGATCCTCTCTTGCTCCATGTTCTCCATCATGGCCGCACGAGCCAGTACGCTGTTGATGATCTCCTTCTCCTCATCCGTGAGCTCCTCCCCTGGGGGGCCGCCAGGCATGTTCATCGTCCACCTAATCCTGAACCCGAAACACACACACAGAAATAGCCACAGAGAGTATAAGTGGCATGCAAAGTGAAAACGCAGCTCGGACAAAAAAAGGCCAGTAACTCCAAAAAGTGCATAACTCAGGAGAGCGAGACACTAAAATCTGAGGACAAGGAGCACAGCTGGAAACATGTGGGGCTGAAAGCAACACTGAGCAACTGCAGAACTTGTCACACACACAAGTGGGTTTACATGATGACTTCACCTGATAATACAAGTCTGAGCTGTAACGTAGTCATCTGAAAGCGTATGTCGTGCGTCTTGTTCACGCGTCTCAAACGACCGGCCTGAGGGACAATCAGACGTGTGCAGCTCTTCATTTGAGAACATATGTATTCTACGTATTCTTAATTGTTTTATATTCATGCCATTTTGCATCACAACACTAAAACAAACACTACTTGCGATAAAAACCTGCTTCTGATTCAGATTCTTAGAGAAACATATTATTTTACATCTTCACACATCAGAATTTTTTACTTTTATTGATTTAGTCTGACTCAAATCTCTGTATTCAGTCTCTGAGAGAGCTTCCATTTTTCATTTGTCACTTGATCGTCTTGAGTCTCACATATAAAAAGACATAACAGCTTCCATCATGTTAGAGAGAAGAAGGATCTCTGGAGAATTTTAACCTTAATGCAATGCATGCTGGGAAGTACAAGCTAATAAACTAACGATGTTTCTAAATAACTTGATTTGATGAGTTAAGTAAACCATCTGTTGGACATTTAGTCAACTCGTTATGTCGTTTCAAGTCATGATTATAAGTTCTGAAAGAGATAACTAGATCATTTAAACTGGAAACTAATTATTTACTTAATAATAAAATATGTTATTCAATAGAACTGATTATGAGATTTTATAGTCTGGTATAAAATAAACAGTTAACTCTGAAAGGACTCATTCCCCGACTAAGAAAGAGACTTGTTTGATTTTACGTTTTTACTTTAAATGCTGATCATTTATAATGACTTGTAACTGGTTTTTAAGCCAAAGAGTATAAGTTTGCGTTTTTTTAGCAAAGCTGCAAAATCAGAGCATAAAGAAACTCCTTTTTTTTAAAAAGCAAGCTAAGCGCACAACGAGTCAACACTGACACATTTGTTAGGACCAGCAGCACTGTGATTTGCTGTAGTTCACACTGAACTTGACCTACAAGTGTTGCTGGTTCCAGAAACTGCCTTCAAAAATCACAACTGACAGAGCTGAGGGCAAATCTCCTGCCAGTGCAAATCAAGTGCAGTCAGCTTGTGAACTGAGGGCAAGTGTTGTTGTTGTTTAGTAGAGAGAGACTGTCGATACTAATGTTTGGCCATGCAGGCGATCTCCTCTGTTATCATGGCTGTATTCGGTGAAGGTGAAATATTACATCAAGTATATTAAATATTACGCCCAGCAGTGACGTCACAGTGTACTGACACGCCCCGGAGTACACCTTCACATCACGGCAGCGAGGTGAGAAGTTAAGACCCCTGTTTACTTCATTTTACGCATCAATTATTCGAAGGTAACTGAGGGAATTTGAGTTTTGATTTTTCCCAGAACAAAAGACACTTGTTTTGGAGAGTCAGTATATTGTCTTCACGCCCTACAGCAAAGACTCTTCTTTCCCTGCTCACATTTCTGCTCGTGTGTACCAAGCTCCAGCCATCTCTTTGAAGTATTCGGAGACTCCATAAAGAAGCCTGCGTACCTATTTTGCAAAAACATTAAGTTATGCAAGATTTGATCAAGGTAGCTATATTTGTTGCTTGCATAGTAATGAGCCACATCCCTGAAGGCTACAGACACAGGACCTGAATAGCTTCTCTGCTGCTTCAGGATTTCATCTACCGGCGTTCACATGCATTCACAGCTTGACCATTATTGCCGCCACTATTTCTATTCAAATAGTTCTTCTATTTATTAGTGAAGAGAATGACCTCTTTATAATCCTCAGTGTAGATGAGACCAACTGTCCTCTTGTCTCAAATGTCTTCTTATTGATTGCGTTTAATCAGTTTTAGGCACAGGTATTGGACGGATTGTCACAACATTTACAGACATTCATGTTGCCCACAGGAGGAACTTTTCATCTAGCGCCACCGTTGGGCCAAAATCTTAAGTTTTCCAATGTTTTGGTTTATTGTTAAATACCTGCAGAACTAATGACCCTCCAATCAGCTTCAGTTTTGTGCTAATTAGCAAATGTTAGCATGCTAACACACTAAACTAAGATGGTGAACATATGTCAGTAGTTAGCATACTGATGTTAGCATCAAAACACCACTGTGACTAAAGGCGTTATGTTTTTTCCCACCTCATTTGCGTCAAGTCCCGCCCCTACTCTGACTCTGATTGGCTAACCCTAACCTTAACCAACGGACGTAACGAGTGCTAGCCAATCAGAGGCAGAGTTCCCTGGATTTGATTCAAAGGAGGCAGGAAAAAAACACATAACTCACAGTGTTATTTTAATGAAATGTGTATTATTCTGTAACAGATCTTATATTTTGTGTTAAATCCTGTGTTGGAAGTAAAAAAAAAAAAATGAATGAGTGAGTTAAATTGTGCAGAATAAAATCAGTGACCGAGCCGGTCTCTCAACATAAAGCAGCTCCATGTATTGTCCATTCAACTGTCAGTGTGCCACAGCTGGAGAGGCACTCCTTTTAAAACATCTGAGAGGAGCTAATTTGATTAGCCGTGATTTATTTCAGCTGCACCACACCTACTGCTGCACCAGCGCCAGTGGCTGTTATAGTCCCAAACATCAGCCGGTCATGTCCGAGTGCAAAGACAACATGTACTCGTGCAGCTGCTTGCGCTCGAAAAGAGGGCGTTAATTGAGCCTGACTGCTGAGTGTGGAAAGTGAACTGTTAGCTGTAATGTGTTATTGAAGTCTGGTCTGCAATGTGCATGCCTGAAGACATTTCCGCTGCGGAGAAGCGCACTCATTATCCTCTGACAAGAAGGTTGTTTAGAGCAAAGTATGACCTCAACTTCTGGCCTCCGGTCCAACCGGGCTGCTGAAACAGACAACACCTCCCTGATTGACTGCAGATGGCTCGCTGACAAGAGAAAATCGTGCACATATTAAATAATACATGCACAATTTTCTCTCCATAGTAAGCACATTCTACTCTCTATGTAGAATCACCTCAAACATCTTTTTTAAAGGGTTTTGAAGGTGGAGTCTGTCGCCTACCTGATCTGTTAATGTCATCGTTTCGCTCTTAACCTGCCTGAATAATCTACCGTGTAGGTACGAGCCGGTGTGTGGCTGTGTCCGAGCATTAAACATCACCAGAGATCAGGCAGCGGCTGCTGAGTAAGAACATTTTAATGCCTCACTTTCTTAACGGCTCAGTGCCCTTCATCTTCCTCATCCCGTTCCCTCCTCTTTCCTCCCTGAAAAATGTCCCCAACGCATGTAAATGTCGGGGGTTACTATCAACGTGGACAATGTGACAACCTGACAGATTGATGTCTGTGTGTGTGTGTGTGTGTGTCAGTGTGTGTGTGTGTGTGTGTGTGTGTGTGTGTGTCGGTGTGTGTGTGTGTGTGATTGCCTTGAAGGGTTCAGAGTGAGAGAGAAAGGTAGGGTCAGTAAGAAGGGAAATGTTCTGAAATGGCAGACACTTTCAGCCTGTGAGTCACCACCCAACGGATAACACACACACACACACACACACACACACACACACACACACACATGCGTTGTCATAATGCATCAAATCACTGCAGCAGCTACAGCCCTGGACCATGTGAAAACGACAAATTGGTAGAATGTAAATAACACGACAAGAAAGGAATTTGCATTACTTGTAATCAGTCGATCAGTGGTGGAAGAAGTATTGAGATCATTCACAACATCGCAGTACAAGAATACAAGCAAAACAAGCAAATGTACTGCATTTAAAATTAGACTAAAGTAAATGTATTTAAGTATTAGTATTAAGCGACACAATGAGATCGATACCACTAAATGTGAAGCTACAGCCAGGAGATGGTTAGCTTAGCTTAGCATAAAGACTGGTGGAAACAGCTAGCCTGGCTCTGTTCAAAAGGTAACAAAATCCACCTACCAGCACCTCCAAAGCTCACTAATCAACACGTTATATCTCGTTTGTTTAATCTATACAAGAGCAACAACAGTAAAAATCTGTAACGTCCCGCCAGGCTAGCTGTTCCCCCCTGTTTCCAGTCTTTGTGCTAAGCTAGGCTAACTGTCTCCTATCCTTTAAGGAAGTGACTCATTATGTAGAATGTCCCGTTAGTAACTAGTTTTGTTTTTAGATCAAGATTTTACAAACAAAACATGTGATCAGTTCATAAAATATGATTGTTATGAATAAACTAAACAGCGTGTAAAGCCGTTAAAATTAGAACCAGAATTAAAAATAATAATAATTCTATAATATGTACATTTTCCATGAGTCCTTTTACTTTTGATGCTTAAAGTACATTTTGCTAATAAAATATAAAATATGTCAACCACCAAGGAGAAAGTAGCATAACATGGAAATACTCATTTTATGTATAAATACCTCAACATTGTACTTTCTTACATTCCACCACTGGAAATGATGACATTTTAAATTAACAGTCACACAAACACTTTCTCAGCTATAAAAGCTTGTAATTAATCATATTAGCCATTAATTAGAGTTGTTTCCCTCCCTCACACACACACACACACACACACGCAGTATGAATTGACTATTGATCGGCCGCTGCCTTACAATAGATCAATGTGCAGGGCAGCTCTGCAGCAGGACATGAAACTCCTATCTGACTCTCAATGCCAGCGTACACATGACAGCACGTCAATATCAGCCCTCTGTTCACCCCACGACCCGTCGATGTGTCTCGTGTGCGGCAAAGTACCTCGTAATCATTACAACAGGGCCGGTCCACTCGTGGGTGATGGAGCCCAAATGCATCATGGTATTTATTTACCATCAGACACTCTGCATTGATTCTGTTCTGTGGCAATAAAAGTGATCATGAGATTAAAAGACGCATTAGAGGCATCAGCTGAGCCCAGAGCTGCAATCTGACGGTTTTGTCGTCATAATGTTCCGTTATTCTTTTGCTTTGCTTTGTATGACACTTTTTCCTTTTGTGTTGACCTTCGGCCTGTAAGACAAATACTCCGATGCGACTGTATTTGAGAGGGACACATGTGCAGCAGCTACTGTCTTAAATATGTCCATGATGTGTGGGGGGGGGGGTTAACCTGCGAGCATCACTTGAGAAGGCCACGGCGAAGGACACGTCATCACATGAAGCCCGGTTTGATTTACGCTCATTTTATAGCGCGAGGTGACAGAAGGGCGGCACGACCTCCAGGGAGAAGGGGTGCTAACATGAATATATGGATTATAGGTCATAACACGGGAGGTGAGCCGGGTGTTAACCACTCCACCACGATGAGAGGAGTAACACATTCACCTCCCCGCTCAGTTGTTCTCATATACATTAAAGAAGGATTCACATCGAAAATCAATGCTGGGAAGGAGTCCGAGATAAATAATCTGATCTTTAATATTTGAGCGTGCAAGAAATGGATTTTAAGGTTAAGTTTGAATTTGGCTCTAAGGATGCTGTGTCAGTCTGTCAGCGGACGGTCTGAAATATCAACTATGGCTCCCAGAGGATGAATCCGTATGACGTCACAGTGTCATTTTGTCTAAAAACTTTTTGACCAAATTCCTGCAAACTTAAGGACGTTCCCATCAGCCTCAGCTGTACTTTGTGTCTAATGCTAATGCTAGCATGCTAAACTAAAAAAGGTCAACATGGCAAACATACCTGCTCAACATCAACATGCCAGCATTGTCACCGTGAGCACGTTAGCATGACGACATTAGCATTTAGCTGAAAGCACCGCTGTGCATGAGAACAGCCTCACAGAGCTGCTGGCGTGATCCTGTTCCATCCAACACGAAAACATGTCTGAGGTCAGATCAGGAGAATATGAAGTGTAAAGTGCTGTTCAGCAATGTTTGGTCTCTCAGTTTATCACTGTCTGTCTCTGTCTGTCTCTCTGTCTGCCTGCCTGTCTCTCTGTCTGTCTGCCTGTCTCTCTGTCTGTCTGTTTCTCTTCTGTAATAAAGAAAAATTGACATAAGAATGATAATGAATAAGAAATGTGCACATACACACACACACACACACACACGCATACAGGCTGTGTGTGCAGAGAGAGGACCTGTCACACACAGTCAGCGGCCCAGAGAAAAGCATTGCAAATTGACGTGAAGTAAAAGGAAACCAAGGCATTTTAGCTCCATGAGACTGTGTGGGCTGACTAAGAGCTGCAGGGCCACACACACACACACACACAAGTTATTCATGTCAGCACACAAGCAAACACACTTTGTGTGTGAGTGTGTAAGCGCTGCAGGGAGGAAAACTCTGACAGATTGTGGCATCCTCCTGTTTCCTGTGACGCAGAGAGGCCTCCCTGCTTCAGACTGGTTTCCCTCTTTTTAATATTACATATTCATGTTTCTGGAGCATCAAGAAGAAATAATGTCTACCTGTTCTATTTCAATAATTCAACAGAGAAATGGTTAAAAAAGTTGGTTTTTTTTATGTCGTGTTCATCTCAGATGAAGGGAAATCCTGGTTTATTACAATTTGGGTCTCATTCTCAGTTTTAGGTTTCATTTCTACCAGTAAAATGAACATTGTCAACACTCAAAGAAAGTCTGACGAGACAAGAGAGATGAGCTCAGACTGTCAAACACACACACACACACACACACTTTAGCCTGATTATCTTCTTTATTTGAAGATAGAAAATCCAAAATGTTGGAAATGTTCCCTCATAGAACCAGAAAAGGGGATTCTCTGGTGGGTGTTGTTTTACAGTTTACTTTTGTTTTGTCCCTCAATTAAAAAGAAGTCCTCACTATGTTCAGTCAGTCCAGACTACAGTTTTAACCTCACACACAACATATAAATACTACAAACAATCCCAAACAAGCTGACTGCAGTTTATAAAGGATCTCTGGACAGCAGCCATGTGGGGAATCAAACCATGGAACAGCTCAAACATGATAGAAATTCAACCGATCATCGACGAGCCGGACTGTCGATCATTCAGGCAATAAACCAGCTGATCTGGCAGTAATTCGCTGACCAGTTCTGGGCTAAAATCTCTGCGGTGTCTTAAAACCTGTCCGACGGTTCCCGCCCCAACAGAACTCAAATTGGCGATGCCACGTTCCCCCACATCTCAGCAAGTGACCCGGTGAGTTCAGTTTTATCACTCTTGAAAACTACAGGATCGTCCTTTAAAAAGTGCGGATGTTGCTCGAGGGTATATCGGATCAGGCGTCGGACCTTAAATGAGGTTAGTCATCTCAGGAAATCCAGGTTCACAACAGCAACATCCCACTTATTTACGGAACACAGAACTTTCCCCGAGGAGTCCAAACACTCCCATCTGAATTAAACTGGAACATGTCAGCTCTCCAACGAACACACACACACACACACACACCCTCGTCTATTCAACACACTCTTTTCCCCACAGCTGTCACTCCTCTCGTCTATCCACCGTCATCCATCCATCATCATCCATTCATGCACTCTGCTATCTCGCCCTCCCGTACGTCTCCCCGCTCCTCCACTGAGGCTCGTCACGCTGGTGAGGAAGCAGCTTATGGAGCTTAGTCCTGCAAAGAAGCATCACCACCTACTTTATCCCCTGTCTGATGACTCCCTGGGGATTGTTAACCCTTACATGCACACAAGCCTCCTTTTCTGATGACTCCTGGGTAAAGCCAAGCACAGATATGAGAGTCAGCCGGCCTCCAATCCCAACACGTGTGGCTGAAAGCTTTGACGTCACACAGTTTTCTGGATGGTGCTGTACCTGGTCTGTGTGGTGGAGGACGACAAAGCACATGAGAGTGAAAGGCTTGAAGGCTTTCAGGAAACATAAGAAGTAGGCTGAGGGACGAAAGCAGCCGGGATACAGTGTTGTTACCCGTAAGGGGGCATGTTTTTAGTAAACTGTCCAAAAGTACGTCCAAAACACCGGTAACATGGCTCGAACATGGAAACAGGGAGCCGAGACGAGAAACACACAGCAGTAACATACAGCCAACTGGCACTGCAGAGAAAGAAGCACACGGACTAAAGGTGGGGGGGACAACGAGGGGCAGGTGAGACTAATCAGGGCCGGCGAGGACAATCACACAGGAAGTGAAGTAGTCCGAAACGAGAGGAGAGGTGACCGACAAAATAAAACACAAGAACTAAACCCACAGAGGAAGCAAACTGCGACGAAATCACTTTGTGTTTCGTGCTAATTAGCAAATGTTAGCATGCTAACATGCTAAAATAATTTGATGAACGTCAGTGCTAAACATCAGAACGTTAGAAGTGTCTTTGTGAGCTTGTTAGCATACCGATGTTAGCATTTAGCTTCACCTGTCTTGTTTAATCAATGCAACAACGTCGGTCCAAGTATCTCAGCTATTTGATGGATTACCATGAAATATTATATATTCATGATCCTCAGAGGCTGAATCCTAATGATTTCTGTGATCTCTTGTGTCTCGACAACTTCAGTGATCCTCTGACTTTTAATTCAAATGTGTCCAACAGTTTTGCTTATGACCAAAAACCTGCAACAGTTATGACCCATCTGCCTCTGCTGTACTTTGTGTTTCGCGCTAATTAGCAAATATTAGCATGCTAAAATAAGATGATGAACATGGTTAACAGTATCCCTGCTAAACATCAGCATGTTAGTATTGTTGTTTAGCTCAAAACACTGCTGTGCCTCAGTACAGCCGCACAGAGCTGCTAGCGTGGCTCCAGACTCCTCTTGTTAAGATCTGCAATAAAATCCGTTTGGATCCGTCTGGATTCTGGTCTCCCTGGTGGCCTTGGGGTTAAGGCACCGACCATGATCTAAAATCCAGCTGGGGACCTTTGTCGCATATAATCCCCCATCTCTCTCATCGCTCTACAGCCGGCTATATTCAAGGGAAAAAGAATCTGGTTTCACTGATCATCTACCGAATTTCTTCAAACCAAAAGTAGATCATTATAAAAAGACAGACATGTTTGTGTGTTTGTGTGTGTGTGTGTGTGTGTGTGTGCGCGGATGACAGGAGTTTAATATGAGCAAACACACATACGGTGAGTGGTGAGTGGAAATCACAGAGTCCCTGTTTGTGTGTGATTAAAACACCAGAGGCAACGCTGAAGCCACTAAACTGAACAAAACAGAGTGCAAACCTCAGGCTCGTTGTCTGTCTCTGTCCCCGTTTGTGTCCACTGTATCTGTCTCTCGAGGAAGAGTGAAGACGGAGGCAGCATAATGAGCAGAAATAAGGTCAGGGACGTCCTTTGAGAGGAGTCATCAGATATAATTCGCTCATCCGTCAACATTCAATCTTGCCGTCTGAGTCCGAGGACATCATCATTGTCCGCGTCACTGCCGTCGACTGACATTTCAGTGCTCCATGAGACAATACGAAGTGTCTCACGCCGAGTTTAGATTTCACAATCTTCCTGTCAGTGAAGACGCTCGCTGTGTCAGATCAGGCGATTACAGAGTTATAAATCAAAGTATCCTGAGAGTCCTCTGTGTGGAGGCATCTGCATTTGTCACGGCTGTTTAAAAGGAAACGTATCAACGTGCTGCTTTCAATGACAGGAATAAAAGTTTCTTTTAAGATGTGATCTTTTTCATATATTTGTCTACCAGCAGGGAAATTGGAGAAAATGCCCCCGAAGGCCCCGACGCTCAAGGTCCCGAAAATAAAAAAACAAAACAATGCAAAGCAGATTTTATTCAGACATCAGAGCAAAATAATCTCACCGCGAGGTCCATTTAGTGGCCGTTCTGGAGCTTTTGATCACATCAGCTTTTCAAGATCAACTTTTAATTCCAGGACAGCTGCTGATGAAGGTCATGTGATATGATAGAGAGCTCCAGAACAACGAACTTGTGACGAGATGATTTTTGTCAAATGCTTTGTTTTCGAGGTCAAGTATGAACTTCTGAGCTCATCTGAACTGAAGACGGGACCCCGTTTTTAAAAACATAGTTTCTGGTCTGACATCATTGTATCAGGTACAAGTACATTTACAAAAATACTGTAATGAGGCACAAATTTGAGGTGCTTGTACTTTACTTGAGTATAGTCGGTAAAAGTAGGTAAAAGATCTGCAGTGGTGGAAAGTAACTGAGTACTTTTACTCAAGCACCGCACATAAGCATAGTTTTGTGGTACTTGTACTTGAGTATTATCTCCTACTCCTCCTCTTTACTACTTTCTACTTCTGCTCCACGACATTTCAGAGGGAAATATTGTACTTTTTACTTCACTACATTTATCTGACAGCTTTAGTCACTTTACTAATCGAGATTTTTTGCACACAAAACATACAAAGATTTTATTAAATAGCAGAATATAAAAGCGCCAAAGTGGTTTTCTGTTTACAGCTGTGTTTCCGTGACACAACCATGAATACACATCTGCCCCCCCTCCACCCAATCATCCTTCCTGGCTGTGAACAGTTCAAGTGTGGCCCTGATGTACAGCGTATCAACAGCGTGTTTGTGCAGCACATCTGCTGTTCCTGAATTCCTGAGCGCTGGAAACGATAACGCCTCAGCTGCACATCTGAGGAGGAGGAAAGTCAATTACTGTATATTTCAACCGTCCAAATTGTTAAACGCTCCACTGAATGAGCTCATGTGGAACAGTCCTCACTGGAGGTAATGGGAAAATGGGAAATTCATGCATTTGAATTGATTGATTAAATGGATTACGTCAGAATGGACTTGGCCTCGACCCTGACGCCGCTTTATGATCAAAGAGGCAATTTCACCCACTTAAAGTGGACACGTGCCCATAGAGAAATATTTTATTACCCCCAATAATAGGTGTGTGTGTGCTGTGTGTATGCATGTTTGGTATGAACATGTTATAGTCAGTGGTGGAGAAAGTATTCAGATACTGTACTTGTATGTATGAGTACTAATTCAAAACCTTACTTAAGTATTATCAGCAAAATGTACTTAAAGTATCAAAATAAAAAGTACTCATTCTGCAGGGATGTGAATCTGTCAGTGTTATTATACATATATATATTATTATATCATATATGATGTTTTTGGACAAGACTTTTGAAATGAACATTTAACGTGATTGTATGACTGTATTTCATAAAGTCTTATACTTTATACTTTGGGGCTGTCTGGTTATTAATTGAGTAATTTACAGAGACCCTCAACGTTAAACAATAAAGAAAATGTATCCAAGGGTCAATTAATGACATATTCGCCTAATAAATCCTGACACACGGATCTCCCCTTCCTGACGCTACATTAACCGACTTTTAATAATAAAAAGTATTAGTATTGCTTTCAGTATTGATGATTCTTGCCCTGGTATTACTTGGTATCAGATTGAAATCAAGTTTTGAGGTAAAGGTGAATGAAAGAACACGGTTTTGGGTAAAAAGTCAAACATTAATTGCAGGTCTGTGACAGGACGTTAACTCTGGTTTCTGTATACATAAACATCAGATGTGCTACTCATGTGCAGCACACTACCTTCTGCATGAATACTGCATATATATATATATATATATATATATATACTGTATGGTTTTGTAATTTCTATTAACTTAAACAGATAATGTCTAATTAACTTCATATTGGCAGCGGATGTTTTGCTACTAAAATCAGCACTCAGGACAATTAAGTCTTGAATGCCAACATCTCAAAAAAAAGCACAGACACAAGAAAAAAAAAAACCTACAGTAGGAAGTATTTCCCCTGAGTTCAGCAGGCAGGGGGTGTCGAGTTGGCGTGAACCGTTTCTGCTCGAGCACATTAACCACATCAGTCAGCGCCTGAGCGCTCAGCAGCCCGTATAATCCAAAAACCTCCCACCTCACACACACTGCAGTCAATACAGCTGATTGAGGGTCAAAGGGGGCATTCAGCCCGGATTACAGGGAGCATGGGAAAGAAGAGGGGGCTCAATGAATTCGACTGTGGCGGAGGATGATAGACCAAATAAAAAGTGAGTGTTATGCTATTGCAAATTGATTTCACGCACACACTGAGCGAATGCAAGCCTCCCTTTCTTCCTCTTCTCTCCTCATCCCTTCCTCCTCATCCTCGACTTCACTGCTGCCACTAGACGTTAGGCAGTGAGCTGCCAGCTCCTCCGGTCTCTGTACCGGCGGCTTCTCCGGAGCTGACCACCGACGGCAACATCTCTGCCGCGCACCCTCTTTTTACTGGCCACTTTGCAAAAGACCATAACCTTAAATATAATGATAAATAAATGAATAATGTTTAAATATTGTTTAAATGTCGTTGATATTTTGGGAAATAAGCTTATTCACATTTGCGAGGAGAGAGATTCCACTCTCATATCTGTCAGATACGGAGCTGCAGCAGCAGACACTTAGCTTAGCTTAGCATAAAGACTGAAAGAAGGGGGAAACAGCTAGCCTGGCTCAGTCCTAAAGTACCAAAATCCATCTGGTAGCACCTTTAAAGCTCACTAATGAACGTCTTTGTTTAAATCCTACAAAAACTAAAAAGTGTAAAAATGTCAAGCTGTGGTTTTAGGGGGGCATTATGTGCAGGACTATATGCTAATATTTTTTTTTTGCAGGGAGTTAGCCAAGAAAATCCACCACAAAAACACTCTCACTGTACGCTAAATGTATAGCTGGAGCCAGCAGTCAGTTAGCTTAGCTTAGCATTAAGGTTGGAAACAGCTAGTCTGGCAGGATGTTATGGCCTAATCACTATTTAACATATTTGTTGAATCCATACAAAAGTATAAATATATTTCACGTAAGGAGTTAGCTAAGAAGTTCAATACCACTCTTAGCTTAGAATAAAGCTGCGTTAAGTAGCAAGCTTTAGAGGTGCTGGTAGGCGGATTGGTTTTTAACCTTTGGACAGAGCCAGGCTAGCTAGTTTCCAGTCTTTGTGCTAAGCTAAGCTAATACCGCTTCATACTTAGCGTACAGACATGAGAGTGGTATCAATCTTCTCATCTAACTCTCGGCAAGAAAGCATATTGCTCAGAGTGTCCAACTATTCCTTTCAGATTATAGAAAACACAAACACTTCTCAAAATAAAGCTACTGCTGTGTCAAGAGTGCCTGATATCAACAGACCCCTGCCGATGTGTTTGTCACTCATTAGTTTGCTATATATGTCTAAAAACAAATATCTAAAAATTAAAATAGAACACAGAAATATAAATGAAAATAAAATAAAATAAAGAACAAATGTCGGCTATTACAAGATTATTACTCTTTTTTTTAATATCTCAAATATTCAAAATCAAAAATTCACCATCAGTCAAGCTGAACTTTATAATAAAGAATACTTTACTTTAGACCGATGTTTTTAAGAGGAAGATTATTTTTTCTGACATCATAGTATGTAACTCAAATGACACCAGCAATCTGTGAATATGGTATTTTGAGTGACTAAATAAACTGTAAACGTCAAATGTGTCTGACATTAATCACTGTTAGTGAAAAATCACATTAAAGTGATGTTTACATTTAAACAGTTAATATCTTTTTTTGTCATTTAAAAGGGAAAAAAGGAGCTTTAATGACATTTCACTGTAACTAAACCACTGACTGATTCAAGTGTACGCTGCTGTGAACCAACCTGAAATAAAACAACTTCAAACTTGAAACTCTTGAATACAATTGTTAAATAAATGTTTCTGGCACCATGAATGTCTGGTCTTACCTGAGGCTCTCTAACAGACGCTGTGTTGTTGTTTTTGTCTTCTTTCAGTGTGACGGAGAGTGAAACAGCAGCAGCTCCGTCTCAGCATCCAGCATCCAGCGTCCTCTCCGGTCCTCTCCTCCTCACTGCCAGCCTCCTCCTCAACACACACACTGTAGTAAAAGCTCCGCCCCCCCGCCCCCCCCCCCTCTACCCCCCCCCCCCCCCTCTCTCTCTCCCCCTCCCCCCTCTCTCTCTCTGTTTAAGTAAAGCCATCCTCTCTCATCTCATCAGCAGAAGACAAATTGGTCGTTAACGGGAATTCCACTGACTTTAGCATGACACACCTGAAACTCTGACTGAACTGTCGGCGTTTGAGTTGCATTGTGGGTAATGTAAGTGCCGGGTTTTGACCAGAAATTAAAAACATCATATCTGTGGTTCTGCTGCATCGATTTGACAATGTTAAAGGACTGTAATGCTAAACCAGTGGAGTAGCTACTCTTAAGTTGTTTCCCCCAACATTTCCCCTCTAAACGTCTCGCATGGCCCATTGGGAACCACTGGACTAAGCTATTTAACTTTATATAAAGAGGTTAAAACTAGCTAACTGTATATAACATAGTTAAAATTAGCTAACTGTATATAAAGTAGTTCAAATAAGCTAACTGTATATAAAGCAGTGAAACTAGCTAGCTGTATATAAAGCAGTGAAACTAGCTAACTGTATATAACGTAGTTAAAATTAGCTAACTGTATATAAAGTAGTTCAAATAAGCTAACTGTATATAAAGCAGTGAAACTAGCTAACTGTATATAAAGTAGTTAAAATAAGCTAACTGTATAACGTAGTTAAAACTAGCTAACTGTATATGAAGTAATTAGGACTAGCTAACTGTATATAAAGTAGTTCAAACTAGCTAACTGTATATAAGGTAGTTAAATCTAGCTAACTGTATATAACGTAGTTAAAACTAGCTAACTGTAGATAAAGTAGTTAAAACTAGCTAACTGTATATAATGTAGTTAAAACTAGCTAACTGTATATAAAGCAGTTCAAACTAGCTAACTGTATATAAAGTAGTTAAACTAGCCAACTGTATATAAAGTAGTTAAACTAGCTAACTGTGTATAAAGTAGTTAAACTAGCTAACTGTATATAAAGTAGTTAAACTAGCTAACTGTGTATAAAGTAATTAAACTAGCTCCACCTCGAGCAGCTACAACAGTAAAATGCTGCTCTAACATTGATGCATCAGTATTAACAATCTAATAATAATAATACCTTTATTTAGCACCTTTAAAAACAGAGTTTACAAAGTGCTTTGACAGACAAACCAAATTCAGGATACTCAAAATATAACAACAGAAAGCCAAATAAAAGCAAGACAAAATTCATTATTTAAATACATACAATAAATAAATGTCAGATATAATAATATATAATAACTGTCACAGAGGCTATTCTTTAGCAGAATGAGCACTTTTATTTAGAAGGATTTGATCTATTTTGAGCTGTTTTGATCTGAATGTAGTACTTTTATTATTTATATTTCTACATTTTTTTATTTTATTTATACATTCCTCCTCCACCGCTGTAATGTTCTACAATCACTAATTGAATAATCAAGTTTCCTTTTCAGTCATTGTTTGAAAGATTAAACCCACTGTGGCCCATTTAACTCTGCCTCTCTTCACTGTATACATGTGCTACAAAAGAGCTTGCATTCATGCACCATATGGGAATACTTTCTAATAGATCTATTTTTGGTCCTTTATTTTCCCTGAAGCTAAACAGCTGCACTTATTATGTGCAATACAATACAAATCCAATAGGCCTGCTGCACTGTGCAATTAGAGACCATAATGATTATGTAATTCTATTATTCAGCAAACATAGCCAAGAGTTAACCTTAAACCGTTTTATAAGAGCGGTCACTGGAGCAACAAAGTCAAACACTGCCACTGTCACACATGTGGGACGTCACACTGACACATGCATGTTCATGTCGAGGTATTAAAAGAAGCCTCCGCGTCTGAGGAGCCGCTTTGATTTATTGAATTGTGGTTATTGTGTCCCAGAGGACCACTTTCTGCTCTCCAAAAGGTTCAGCTAAAATTAAACAACTGCCAGTCATCCAGAATGTGCAGCGGTGGTCGGCCTGCTGTTGCCCTCTTGTGGCTCCTTCTTTGTAATGTCTAATAAGTTGCCACAGCTACTTGAAGCTTGATATTACAAAATGACTGGTGGAAGAAGTATTCAGATCTTTTACTTGAGTAAAAATAGCAAAATTACATTATAAAAACACTGTGTTACAAGTAAAAATCTATATCTCCTTGGGTTTTGGATTGTTGGTCAAAAAAAAAACAACCAGTTTGAATTTGTCAGGCACTTTTCAAAACTTTCTGCAATTTTTTTAAACAAAACAATGAATCAATTAATCGAGGAAATAATGGACAGATCAGTCGACCATGACAGTAGTTCTTGATTGCAGCATAGCACTTTATTGTTTATTATTATCTATTTAGCATTTACAAGCATATAAACGTTTAATTCATGGTTTATAACACACTATAGTGTAGATGTAAGCAGATATTTATTAATGTATTTGTCAACTTTAACTCATAACTGGAGGCTGCTGTATAAACATATAATCAATGACAACGTAGTAGAACACGTTTGTAATTGTTGACAAATACTGCACTTTAATAAAAACTTGAAATGTCCTTATAGCTGCTTACAATTACATTTTAGTGTGTTATAAACCATTTATTAAATGTTTATAGAATGCTAATAAATGCTAAATTAAAGTGTTACTTTTTTTTAATCATAGAGTTCTTTAAAGAGGCTTTATTTTGGTAAAACAATCGAATTATGAGGCGTGTTTCCTCTCATTATGTCACTTTACCTCCTGCATAATTTGACCTGCCGTGCATTACACACTGTGCAGTTTTGACCACAGATGAATCAGTTTGTTAATTAAACTTCAACTATTAGCTTCAGGTGATTCTTCCCTCACATATTTACATAATCAAGCGTCGGTTATGCAAACACATCATTAATTACAGACTGTTAGCTGTACCTCAGCGCTGCCTGTCTGCATGATATACTGCACAGTAAGAAGAGGCTGCGCTCTGATGGATGCGTGATGTGATGGAATCAGATTTGCAAATCATGCAGAAGTGCTTCAGGGATAAAACTAGAGTTGTGCTTGTAAAGTGGTTGTGAAGAGAACGGCTGTAAGGCTGCCCATGAGCAAGTACTCCCAAACACTGCGCAGATATCAGTGTGTAATTACAGAGACGAGCAGAGCAGGCATGTTCACAAGGGTAAATTAAGTTTTAAACAGCTGGCAGTTTAAGCTTAACCAATGTCCAAACAAGAGAAAACACCAGGAAGGCTTCAGGCTTTATAGATCATCCTCATCTTAGAAGCCATTTTGTCACTTTTCACCGTCCTGTGACTGTGCTTAGGCTTAGCAGTGCTTTGAGCTAAATGCTAACATCAGCATGCTGACGTGATGTTTAGCGGGCTTACAGGTTTACATCTTAGTTTAGGCCGACGGGAATGTCATCAGTTTTGTCAAAGCTTTGACCTTCTGGTGGCGCCAGAGGAGAAATCAGAGAATCACCAAAGTCATGGTTGGCAAGATATTTCAGTCTTCACTGGTGGAGCGATCAACCGATTGACCGGCATTGCCATCTCTAGAGCATCTCTAAGAAAATCTGATGGGCTTTTAAACGGTTTATTCATCTCAAGAAGCAGGAACATTTCCTCAATCACGCAGGAACTTAATCCTTCAGATTATCAGAAAGATTCAAAAATCACCATGTTTGGAGATTTGATAGTGATGATTTCCCTAAAAGACACATTTTTAGGAAAGAACAAGTTAAAAACCAGAGAAATAAAAGACCAGCGGGCCGACAGGGAAGCATAGTTAATGACAAATGACGGATAAATGCCAAATTCATGACCGTGCATGCTGAGAGCTTAAGGTCAATAACGTGTAGATTGTGTGTGTGTGTGTGTGTGTGTGTGTGTGTGGTCATGTGACTGCCTGCCTGCCTCGCATGCACACATACAAGTCTTTGTTCAGTAATGTCATTAATAACCCTGGGTATGAAGTTCTTCAGAGAAATTGTCCAGATGCTGCTTGTTCACTCTATGCCTGGAAGTGTGTGTGTGTGTGTGTCTATCTGTCTACTGCAGATACAGTATGTCACAGCTCATCATCTTGTATCCCTGGTGGTGGCATGAAACAACCCAGCGGAGTGGTTTTGGCTAAGCGTTGTCTGAACGGACGTCCTGCGGCAAACCTCAAACTCCCCCCCCGAGGACGTTTGTCTGCATCCCTCTGACGTCGAGCTGAAAGGACAGACAGAAAGAGACAGAAAGGAAAAGAGTTAGAGCGAAGGGAGAGCGCAGAGAAGGGAAAATATGATGAGGAGGAATTCATAAACAAAGCGAGACAAAAATGCAAGAATTACAGCTGCTTATTGACTCAAGTCCTCCAAATTAAACCACAAAATACGGTGAAATGTGTAAGAAGCTTTTTCAGGAACCCCGGTTCTGGAGGTGGAAGTCCTATTCATTTTTCCCATAGACCCACAGGTGGAGCTCTGTTCAATCATCAGCACAAAAGATTAACAAATGTGTTAAAAACATATTTTTATTTGAGGAAAATAAAATCAAACGTACAAGCCTGTTTACATAAAAAAAAAACGTCAGCGGAAAAGTTAACTACAACTCCCATGGTGCATTTCAGCATCCAATCACAGAGCTTTTGTGGACGGGAGTTGAAGATTACTGTGTGGAGAAAACTGGTACAACAATCTGCAGTTTAGATCTAACTTTTGGGGTCAATTTTGGATGATTTAAACGACCATAGCGCTCAGAAACAGAGGTGAAATAATTGGAGACCATAACATCAACAACGCATATGATCCAGAAGAGTCCTGTGTTTCTATGTTGAGTAACACTGAGGATATCCTTGAATATATATCCTTTTTGTGTTCCTGCAGTATTTGCAGTGGTACATTAATAGATGCTCAAACCCCAGTTGGTGACCATGACAGCTCAAGTGAAGATCAAATATCAGTAATCCTTTCAAACATTACATTACAGGGCTGGGTAGTGATGGCTACTGGGTAATAAGCAACTTGCTGGTATTTATCTCATCCTGATAGCAGCCACAAACACAAAGCTAACTTGGTGACCGGACAGAGTCTGGGTGAACCAAGACGCCCAGGAGGTGTGTTTGATGAAGCTCTATGTACTTCTGCATGTAGTCCTCTGATACTTTTGCATCAACGTCTGTTCTTCATTCATTCATTCAACATAAAATATTAAAAACAGATTTCATCTGTAAAATAAAAAATACATTTAAGGAACTAAAAGATGGAGATGATGAACTCAGATGAAGTGGTGGTTCATACAGCCTCATTCACCTGCATACAGCTGCCACCGAGGACTCAGCGGTCATGTTGTCACGATGTGTTTTAGGAGTTTGCATGTACAATATTCTTTAAAAACAAACAGATGGGTGTTTTAAAGGCTAATTCCAGTGTTTTTAGGCTGTAGTGTAACTGCGTTTAGGCCTGCAAATAAACAGTTAAATATATTTGCCCACAAAATGTTATTTATAAGAAGAGTTGTTAAAAAGACGTCATTAAGACCCAGTTATACTCATTAAATGTGAAAATCCTGTTTTTTAAGCCGTCACCGTTCAGACATTCATTCTTGGTAATAGACAACATGTGTGGAAATGTTGTTTTTGTATGTTTTTACTGTCTTAACTAGAAGTCACAATATGAAACAGATAATGTTTTATAGATGTGATAATAAACCATATTCCATTCAACAATAAGACTGGAGGTTCGTGGGCCTCTGTGGCCTCAAAAGAGGACAAACTGCGACTCCTCCCACGGAGAGATCCAGCAGACAGAAGGAAGATGTGAAATAAATAAATAAATAAATAAATAAACAAACAAAATTGTTCTTGTTGTTGTCAGTGTGTTTAGTCCTCGGGTATGTCTTGTTCTCTCTCTTCTTGCTAAATGTCATTATCCTCGTTGAGCACTGAGCTCATGTCAGCTTCATTGTACCTCGTCCCATGAGGCAAACCGGATTAGGATAAACTAATACTGATCCCTATTCAGTGCTTAAAGGTCTCCAGATGAGGTTTAACGCAATTATGATTAAAAAAAAACAAACAAACAAAGAAAAAGCAACATAATCAAATTACTCAGCAAAGAAGAAAGGGGTTTCAATTGTACGTTGTCTTTCGAGCCAATAAAAGCTTTTCTTTTATTTCATTAAAAGGTCAGTTCACCCAAATTATGAAAAGACACATTTTTACTCTTTCCTCTAGAGTATCAGTGTTTTTATTTACCCAGGTTTTCAGTTATTTGACTCTCATTAACTCACACTTATACTGACATTTCAACAGTTTTACACTTTCAATAACACGTCAACTTCTTTCACCAGTTATATGTCAACTGACACCGATTCAACTTCAACCTACAACTCGACTAGTTTAAGATCTTACACTTAAACACTTCAACTGTTGTCAACGTGTTTATAAACCAACTAACGTTATCATTTCTTACAGTACACACTTTGTCTCCAGTGCTTCCACTCCGTACTGATATCTCACTCTTCAAATAACATTTCTACAGCTTTCATTTCTTATGCAACTGAACTGCTTTCAACTCACTTTTCAACTGACATTTCAACTGCTTTCATCCCTTACTCCTCATTTGACATTTCAACTGCTTTCATCCCTTACTCTTCCAGCTGAGTGTATCACTTCAACTTTTAACCTCCTTTCAGTGTTTGAACTCAAAGTGAACCTTCATGTCCTTTTAACACTTTCACTGCAACTTGAATCCTCAGTGCTTGAACTTCAACTCCTTTCAGCCCTTTCAATTCTAGTTACACTTCAACCTCGCACAGTGCTTACACATAGTACATTTCTACTACTTTTACATGTCAACTGACATTTCAACTGGCTTCATGTTTTCATCTCTTACTCTTCCCGATCAAATTATCACTTACACTCCTTTCAGAGCTTGAACTTCAACTTCATTCATTGTTTACACTTAACCTGAAATCTCTACTTTTATTAATTTTAACTGGCTTCATCTCCTTTCATCGCTTACCCTTCTTTCAGTGCTTGAGCTCTAACTTCTTTCAGCACTTCCACTTGAACTGACATTTCAGCTTTTTACTAATTCTGTTTCGACCGTTTCCACTTCAAACTTCGAATGTTTCAACTGTACATTTTCAGCAGTGAGCACACAGAAGTTTTCTGTAGAATATTTAACCAAGTTTTTATTGAATTTTAAACACAAGAAAAAGAAGAGCACAGTTTTAATGTGGCACGAGGCTGCCATTTATTGTTATTGAGGAAGTTAACATGGTTAACTGCATTGAAAGTCATACAATAAACCTCTTAAGCTTTGTGAGAGGTCCCTCCCTGTGTCACAGAGAGAAAGCTGTAGGAATATACATACAGTATATCTTATTGGCAAGTAGATATGTTTTAGTAAGTACATTCTCCTCTACCAGGTACTCATGTACAATATACATGTTAAAAAATATAGTTTGTTTGCATTGCGATCACCGTTTTTTTCCTTTTTTGTTCAGGATGAAATAATTCACATTTAAGTGTTACAGGTTCTTGAATGGCGGTGGAACTAAAGAGCACTGTTTTGTTTTGTTTTTTTTAATAGCTATCACATACACAGAGGCATATGCATAGAAGGCACGTCTATGCATCTAAATTGCTTACATGATAAATGGAAAGCAGTTTTATCATCTGGGAAGAAAACAAAAACAAGAAACGTATCCAAGAACGTTTGGCTGATAGGCAGCCACGCACACACACACACGCGCACACACACACACACACACACACACACTCTCACACACATCATAAGCAAGCACTCCACGAAACATAAGACAAGTACAAACCCATCCGTTTGAGGATAAAACTGCATACAGTACACCATCACTACAGAAGATCTCAGTCAGTGGATGGTGTTCACCCGGGGGGGGGGGTCATGTCGAAGAACACTTGCTGTGAAGCAGCAGCCGGGTGTTAGCAGAGTCCACCGGTTGGAGGAAGCAGCCCCCGAAAACAAAACACTGATTTCATGATTTTTTTTTCCTTTTTTTGTATGTTGCAGAAAGAAGCTGTTCAGTCCTGGGTCGGTGTTTGCTGAGAACTGTCCCTCAAAAGGCAAAGAGGAGCGCCGCTTCTTCCTTTTCTGAGTCCGAACTGTTCCAGTCAAGACTGCAGCTCCTCAAAGGCGTAGTGACGGTAAGCAAGTGTGCGGAAGCTGAGAAGGCTTGACAACAGAAAATACTTTAGGCCACGCGTTTGAAATGAGATGTTGTGGATTCTCACTAGGAGGATAATAAAGATCCAAAACATCGGACTTCCCCAAATACTGCAGCCGACTGTGAAGGCGACGTCAGAGGAGGAGTTCCACATTTTGGGAAACGCGCTTGTTTGCTTTCATGCCAAGAGTTACATGAGAAGATCGATACCACTCTCATATCTGTACACTAAATATGAAGCTAGAGCGAGCAGGTGATTAGCTTAGCTTAGCATAAAGACTTTTTACATTTCTGTTATGGTACGGATTAAAACAAACAACATGTTAATAAGTGAGCGTTAGGGCTGCTGGTAGGTGGATTTTGTCGGGCTAGCCGTTTCCACCTGTTTCCAGTCTTTAAGCTAAGCTAAGCTAACCGGCTGCTGGCTGTAGCTTCATAGTTAGCTTACAGACATGAGCGTGGTATCGATCTTCTCATTCAACTCTTTGTAAGAAAGTGAATGAGCTGCATTTTCCAAATATTCCTTGAAATGGTTTAGTTTGATTGACACTAACAGAAAAAGAAGAAAATACTCTCCTATAGAAAGCTGTGTGTGTGTTTGTGTGTGTGTATAAACTACTGAATCCAGCTGACTATCACAGACAATCTATAACCACAACAATGACTATCTATACTACCAAAGCTGAGAGAGATGTGTGATTGCTTCTTAAAACAGTGACTCTTAAAATTAAGTACATGTGGTGCTCAAAATAGGCAATGTTACATAAAAAGGCATTAGTCTTCCAAAAAAATAAAAATAAAAAAAAGCCGTGCGTCTGTGGCGATGCCTGAAACTGAGATACACAACAGACTCCCCTGAAATCTTAATATGTCATCACACTGACTCGGACATAGAAGTGCAGGCAAGGACCTCCTCTCTAAAGCCCAGATTAGATTATGTAGAAATCCACCAGGTGAGTCGAGGCTCGACTGTAACTGTTATGCTGCAAAATAAAAGTGCAGCAATAAGGGCATTCGGCTTGAGCTCAGGAATGGTTAACTAACAGACACCGAGTATCCAAACAAAAGCATATTACACTTGACAACAACAACAAAGAAAAAAAAGAAAAAGAAGAAGTTAATCCACACTCTGAACCGCCTGGATTAAAGTTAGTCTTCGAGGCAGTTCTGGCGCCAAAAAACAAAAAAGGAATTCATGTTTAGAAGTCGGCGGATTACAACAGTAAATATGGTGTCACACTACAATGCCAATAGTTCTTCATTCAGAAACATTATTCTCTATAACAGGGACAACTAGACAATAATCACTGGAAATTTTGCCCCACTTTTGTCCACAAATAAGGTCTCGTCTCCCGCTGCTCTGAAGGCTTCACAGGCCGAATAGAGACTTTTAATTGGCTGAAAAATGTGGATAAAAATCATTCGTGGTTTTGGCACAGGCCTTTTTCAGAAAAAAAAAAAAAAACCCTCACTTCCATCCACAAACAATCAATTTACATAATCTTCCTTTGGTTAATAAAAAAAAATAGAAAAATGAGAGATGAGCAAAGGTTAGCTAGGTTTTTCCCTCTGAGGAGAGTGCTCGCTGTTCGCAGCCCTTGTTTGGGGTGAGATTTACAAAGGCTAAACCCAAACTGTGGTTTAGTAGGGGGTTTAGCATGTTAGGCTTCTCAAAGGCTCTTCTGATGATCACAGTGGTTTAGAATTCAACGAGAGGGCAAACGTTCCTGTGAGATGAGCAAGAACAGGAGTCTGGACCTGGTGTCTGGTCTCCGTCGCGGTGTTGGGGGGGGTTGTTTGTTTGTGTGTGTGTGTGTGTGTGTGTGTGTGTTTTATTTCCATTGTTCCATGTCGTTACGGTCAAGTCTCAGGCGTCAAGGTGTGGCTGGCGAAAAAACTGTCAGGTATCAAGATCCTGAAGGAGGAAGGAAAGAACAAAACTGTAAATGTGATTTTAATTACTCTAAATTCTCAGATACTTAACTGATACTTTATTTAGCTCACCTGCAGAGAGGCTCAGGTGATATTAGAGGCTGGCTATAGCTCTAATCTTCACAGTCTCATAAGTGAACTTAATTTAGTTTGTTGTTTGTTTGCCGTTAATGTAAAGTCAACACTTAAGTAAATAAATTGTATAAATGCAGAACTTTCCATCATTACAACAACATGGCCACTTTTTCAGTTGGCGTTAATGGCAACTTTACACTTCCTGCATAATGTTTCACAATAAAAGTCAGCCGGAAAAATCAAACCAAAACAATGACCTGAAAGATGTTAAAGCCCTCCAACTGTTGTTGTACTGATGGAATTAGAGCTGTGGTACATTATGCTGAATTTACCATGTGAACTATGTGAACCCCCCCCCCCCCCCCCCCCCATGACAATTCACAGTGTGGTATTGTTTTCTAGGTTTGTTTACCTGGAACTGATAGAGCACTGGGGGTCGATGGTGAGTCTCATCTGTAGCTCTTCTGCTGCTGCATCAGGCCCACGTTCTCATACACTCTGGAGCTGTCGTCCCTCATCCTGCCAACACACACACACACACACACACACACACACACACACACACACACACACACCTTCATGAGAAACTACTGACGAGGCTTTCTTTACGAGGATGCAAAGATTGATTTCAATGTGAAGCAGTTAAACAGAAGCACTTCACTCACTCTGTGCAGGTGGGAGTAGGAATAGGAGTGCAAGGAGGCAAAGGGCTCTGCTCTCCTCCAGTCAGGTCAGACAAAGAGTACTTAATGTTGGTGTACTCGCGCCCTTTAATCTTACTTTTCTGCAGAGGAGACAACAGAGGAAGGTTAGAGACAGGAGCAGAAAGACGAGCCAAAATGAAGAGGTGAGGTGATGTCTGCTGCACACCTGTTCCTCCTCTATGCGTCTCTGCAGTGTCTCTATGTAGTGCTGCACAGCCATATAGATGAATCTGTACTGCGCCTCGGTCTGCACCATCCCAGAGCGCTGAGAGCGGACCATCTGGATGGTCTTTGGCACGTCGATGTCGCAGTCCACCCCTGCAGCACCAAAACAATATTAGTATTATACATGTCGAAGTAAACTGGGTGGATACCAGACATTCAGATACGCGTGTGTCTCACTTGTGGTTCATAAATACAATTCATCCATGTGTTGGTGTTAGCTTATAGATAGCTGTTAGCTAACTGCTGTCGTTGTTGTAACTAAACTGCTAAAGAGCACAAGTTCTTCTTCTTCTGGTGTTTTTGGCAGTTTTATTTTATCCCGACACGAGACACGTGGAAGTGATAGAAAGTGTAAATGGGGCCTGTGTGTGTGTGTGTGTGTGTGTGTGTGTGTGTGTGTGTGTGTGTGTGTGCACCATGAAGACTCACCTTTTTCTCTGATCACATCTATCAGGATGTCAATCACTATAAACGTTCCTGTCCGCCCGATCCCCGCACTGAAGAACACGAGAGAAAGTCTGAGTAACGGCGTCTGTTACAGACGAGTGTGTGTGTGTGTGTGTGTGTGTGTGTGTGTGTACCTGCAGTGTACCGCTATAGGTCCAGCGTCCAGTATGCTCTCCTGTTTCAGGTTGACCTCCTCTAAGAAGTCGAGTACACCACCTGGGTCAGTGGGGACTCCGTGGTCCGGCCAGGCCCTGAAGTGGTACTGCCAAACTGTACGTTCTGTGTTGCCCTGAAAACACGAGCACGCGAGGAACAGCTTTCACCAGAGAGCCTCAATGCAAAACCAACAACATGTCAGCGCACCTCTCACAGCTTTCCAACCCCCCCAACACGGCCTGTTGGTTCCTACTGAAGACTTTAAAAACAGATCTTGAATATTTATTTTCATTTTCAAAAAAAGGCCAAATAATTTCTGTAGTTTTTAACAAACGTTACTCAGTCAGGAATAAACTGCCTGAACTATTTTTAGATTATGTTTAATACACATTTGGTGAGTGCAGTGAGTATTTCGGGCAGCAGGAGGGTGTATGTGATAACACTTGTTAGTAGGACACATTCATTGTTGGGATTTGTTAACAACAAGAAATATATAGAACATCGGCTGATTAATCCGTTAATGTTAAATGTATCGTCATGTAATTCTGTGAAGAATATTTATGGATAAATCTTTTGAAATGAAGTATTTTTCTCAGATTTCGTTAGTCATCATCTTCTTCTGGCAGTTTTGTGTTGTGTTGACGTGGTGGTGCACATGGAGGTGTTGATACAGAACTAAAGACAACTTTTGGATGAATTACCTTTCAACAGTTAAAGACAAATGAATTAAAATGAGGCTTACAGGCAGCTGACAGCTCAAACTCAAAACACCCTTCACTTGTTTTTAAGTTTAGCAATTAAAACAAATCTAACACACATGTTCTAAAGGCATGTTTGCAGCAATAACTCGGTCCATAAGAACAGCTCACATGCATCTGATCAACAGCAGCACAGACACAACGGACGTTAGCGCCATCTAGTGAAGCTGCATCTACGGCCTTTTATTTTATTTCCAGGTTAAGAAGTGATGAAACATTATGTTTACACACAACCACAACTTACCTGTCCGACTTTGGACAGTTTGAGTTCTCTTAAGATGTAGTCGTGTGCAGCCGTCTCCCTCACATTGCGAACGCGCATGGCACCGTACTCCTTCAGGGCCGACATGTCCGGCCAGTACTTCACACACTTACTCTGTGGAGACACAACGACATTCACCTTGAAGCTGCCGTCACAGGTTTAGTATTTCCACGTGAGAGTTCTGTATTTATGTTTCTGTCCTTGCTCTTTTCCCTCTGCTTTGAAACGGCGCGGGGCTCAGCTGGAAACAGGTGATGTCACGTGCTTCTGTGCACCAATAAGAGTCCAGCAACCTTTGAATCAAAACCGTACGACAGTTGTGGGGTTGTTTACTTTAGTTGCCAGGCCACCGTCCATCAAACCCTCACAGTCCTGATGAGGCCGAGTGACTGAAACAACTGCGACAGCTGGTTATTAAGTCATTAATATTTGATGTTACAGAGAAATACCTATGATGTGATTATTTGTTTTCTTCTGTGATTTGGTTTTTGGACTGTTGGTCAAAACAAAACAAGTCATTTAAAGACGTCACCTTGGTGTGTTTTTCCACTTTCTTACATTTTACGGGCCAAACAATTCATCTAGAAACTAATCAACAGATTCATGAGTCGCAGCGGCCCCTCGTTACCTTTCCTCTCTCCACCTCTTTGGTCGTCATGACGATGACTCGAGAGTTCTCCTGAAACACCATCCTCCAGAAGTCACTGATGGTGTTCTGCAGACAGCCCTGAGTGGCGATGTAGCTCTTCTTCACCTTGGTGCTGTTACACTTAGAGTCCAGCTCCGGCTGCACACGCACACGCACACACACGCACACGCACACGCACACACGCACACGCACACGCACACGCACACGCACACACACACACAGAAACGCAGCACAAGAGTCAAAACAAGAGCACAAACAATCCTACATCTTATTCATATACGTATTATCAAGCACAGAAAAAACAAGTTGTGTGTGTGTGTGTGCGAGCGTGTATGTGTGTGTGTCCCTGAGGATGAAGTGAGTTTACCATGACAGCAGATACCACCATGATGATATTGGCATTGATGTAGTCGGAGCCTGGCTCGTTGGGGTCCCTGTCATTCAGCACCACGCGAGTGTGGTCGACTGGAAACAGACACACAAAGAGTCAGCTGAAGCCCGCCGAGTTAAACTGAAAGGTTCAGTGAAAGAGCAGTGTGCGTTTCTCACAAGGCAGAATGTTCTTGTATCTGTTCTTGTTTTTGTTCTCTGCTCTCTGGCCCTCTTTGCGACTGTACAGCAGCTTGCACTCTTGTTGCTGCAACGTCTGGACCAAAACACAAAGAGGGGAGAGTCAAATCTCAACGTGCTATTTCTAACAATGCATGTTGTTTTTGTTTGGGTAAGAATTCACACAAACTAGGACAGACGGCGCAACAACGGAAGCACTCACCTCAAATTCTTCCCAGAAGCCCTGTTTGACTTTGTCTGTGGCCTCCGCTAGTTTGCTCAGCTCCCGAACTCGACTTTCAATCTCTGCGGCGTTAATACGAGTAGTGTTCAGGGGCTGCGGAGGAGCACGGGAGTCAGCACAGAAAGTACGATCAGCGACATGCAGCCGTCGCTCACGGTAAAAAATGTTTATTTCACCATTTACCTGTTTGAGCTGAAGCACAGTGCCCAGAGTTTCCACCATGGGGTTCTTTTTGTAGTGCTCCACCAAGTCGGTGAGGGAGTCAAACTTCTCCCCTCCACCCACGTCATACTTCAGGTCATGCTAAAGAAGAAGACGACACATGAGAGACAAGTACAACAGACGACAAGACGTTTCCATGCACAAGAAAAAAGGTGAAATCACAGACGATGCGTTTACTGGTTACTGTAAATCCACGTGTACCTGCAATAGATCAGTAATTTGATTTCTTTTCATTGAAACTACTGCCTTCATTTTTTTGTATGTGTGTGAGAGGACAGACAACACACAGCTTTTCTTTACAGCACAGACGTGTCTGTGATCAGTTTCAGGCCTCCTCCACTACGGGAACTTAATGACCCGTGACAGAAGTTGTAGTCGCTGTCACAAGTTCTGCTTTTGTTTCCACTGTTCTGCACTTTGGGGGCGACTTCCTGGAACTAAATTTAGCCGTTGCTCAGCAGGAGATCCTCCTACATAGAAATTTTGAAATGTACATGTATGTTCTGTTTGCACAGTGCTGTTACTAGTTTAATGACATTTCCCAGTGAAGTTCAAGTAGCGTCTGTATTTTCCAAAATCTTGTGTAGTATAGTAACAGTGTACTATATAGTAATAGTGTAACTATTTTCCTTCTAAGTGGCAGAACAGTGTGATCAAACGCCACTTCTCTATATTTTATTTGATCTTGACTTCGCCTTCCCGTCTTCTGACTGAGGAGAGGATCAAGCAGAGGGCTGGTTTGACGGTTCAGAACAGACAGAGAGAGCGGGACCAGCAGCTGCTACAGCATCCTTCAGGGCTGCCACCTGTCTGGAGGGATGCAGCTGGCTCTGGAGTCAAGGGGAGGGGGGGCTGGTCTGGAGCCAGTCTGCCGACCTCCAACTGCAGGTGGGGTCCTTCCATTGATTTAACAATACTGACGTTAAAAAGCCATCATGTGTAAACATGAAAGAAAATCAATGTCAGCTGCACTTATTCCATCGCTGCCCGTCCCACAACTGCACTCGCCTCCCAAACAGCTCATGGAAATGACGACGTTTGTCCTCGTGTCGCCTTCTCAATGACGTAAACGTTCCCGTTTGTACACAGAACACAGTGGAAACACAAAGAGGAACCACAGCCATATAATGCACATGGATCTGCTTCCTTACTCGTCTTCATATCTTCGTCTGTTGTCCTTCTGTTTGTGTTGTTGTATGTTTTCTTTGTGTCTCACACCATCACAGAAAGCATTCAGTGTCTCAGAAACTGCAGGTATAGCTTTAGCAGTACACACACGTTTAGCAGTAGTACATTCTAAGTGCTGCGATGGAGAGGATGAAGGACAGTGTGTTTACCTGGCAGCGGATCATGACGTGAGTCACTTTGGGTTTGCTGTCACTGCTGTCCGTCTTGTCATCTCCTGTACGGACCGACAGGACGAAGTCCCCCGGGTGGCTCTGGCTCTCTCTCACCAGGAAGCTGCCGTTCTTCCCTTTCTCCGTCAGCAGCTTCTCGGCCTCCCTGCCCGACAAGTGTCCGTGGAACCATCTGGCAAAAATAAAAAAATAACATACACAACCATAAAAACATGGTTAATCAAGGGCCAAAGACATTAAAACGTACATGTTTTATTGTTGTAAAATGTTTGGACTTTTGCGTGATAGTACATGTTATATCTTTGTCTTAGTCTGGATTAAAGAGCCATGTCCAATGTCTTACGGGTACGTAGAGTAAATATAAAATCTGACTTCAGATCTGCATCTCAATACCTCAGAGAACAACTCATCTGTACTTTGTATGCAGCCGATTTTAACGACAAAACGTAGCTACAAGAATGTTTTGCTGCGAGTTGCATCAGCCTCCTCACTGCTTTAATATTAATATCTTGCTTTCATACTAAAACCACAAAATCCTTTTACTGTAGCATGACAGTTATTAACAGCGATCATTATGGAAAAAGAGCTGAATAAATTAGTAAAACAATAAATTAGTCATTCAACAGAAACTTAATCAGCGACCATTTGGATAATTGATTAACATTTTTTTAAAGCCAAAATGCTAAAACTGATCTGGTTCCAGCTTATCTCATCATCATCATCATCATCATCATCACCATAACAAGCTATCTGAATACGTCACATTGGGACCTGTGAAATTGTGATTGACATTTTTCAATATTCTGATATATTACAGACCAAACAATTAATCGATTGATCGAGAAAATAAGCTGCACATTAATCGATTATAAAAAGCCTTATGTGGAACATTTGTAATAAGACACTTGAGACGTCAGTATAATTCTGAAAATGCTGAACTGCAGTGCTGAAATTTACAATTTCCCATCAATATACAATCAATGTGTCTGAGTTACTGCGCAGAGGTGATCCATCTCCAGTAATCTCATAAAATATGAACACACTATTAAGAATGTGGAGAAATGTTATGGGAATGTACACAGTCAGTTCCTCTTTTTTTAGCAAAGAAAAGTACATGTTCACAATAAGTCTAGGTTTTAGGTTACGTGGTTAAATACTGGTTACTCAATTTGGCTGATAGCAACGTCTCCCCTTGTTTCAGACCACAACATGTTTAAGTGCTCAGAGAATATGGAAATCCAGGTCACCTCTCTGAGGTGGGGTCCGCACAGTTGAGAGGATACTTGAGCTCGATAACATCTCCGTTTTTCTCTTTCAGCTGGCCGTGATGCTCCATGTAATACTGCACCAGCTCAGCCAGAGTGGCAAACTTCTCCCCACCGTAAAGGTCGTAGTAGTCTCCTGTGTTCTGGATCTTAATGTGGGTGACGGCTCCATTTCGCCTGCAGAGAAAGCAAAGTCATCATTTAGAGAAATGTCGCCATCAGGGGCAAGAACATCATCATCATCATCATCATCATCATCATCATCAGGGACACAAACAGAGTCCGACAAAAAATTAAATAAGAACATGGTTGTTCTTGTTTATTAAGTTAAATGTGGAAGATTTGTCTCCAAATATATCAGTGCTGCAGAGTCATAAGGAGTTCATATACTTAAATATGTCAGTTTTCAAGCAATATTTCAATATTTTGGGGTTCTGGACAAGACGAGCAACATGAGGACATTTTTCACTTAATCACATATTAAAGACCAATTATTACTTAAGAAAATAATCAGAAGATGAATCCATAATGACAATAATCCTCAGCTGCACAAGTATTAGTTTTGTATGCTCAAGCCCTTCTGATGCAGAGTGAATGTATTATGATTAAAATGAGTGGAACATAGTTTAACACAGAGTCACATGCACCGATAACAACATTCAAAAGGCAGAGCGACTGAGATTCACTGTTTGTAAATGTGGATCACATTTTTGTGACACAAACCAGATAGACGTGTTGAGTCACTGTAGGTGACCGCCATTATCTCGGAAAATGGAAAAAGGAGAACTTGTGGCACATCTGAAGCTCGGCAGCATGCAACTCTGAACGACTTCTGGTTAAGTTTGGCAGAATGTGCCACAAAAAGAAAGAGACATGTGAACCAGCAGGGACGAGTCTCCCCCTGGAAACAAGAGGAGCGAGACTTGTTTTGTTTCCATAGGAAGTAAATATGGTGAGATGAGAGACCGTACAGCTCAAATATGAGACTGTTACTAAAATAACACTGGCTGCATCCGCTAAACTGAGTTAATGATACTTCATCTTAAAAATGTATGACTCGACAGGCCTCGAGATAAAACCACAAACTTTTTTTTTTATTAGTTAAAAGGTTCCTTCCTTCTTTAGATAATGCCCGTTTCCCACCACCATGCAACACACTTCATGCTTAAGATGGAGCAGAATTCAACCTTTTTTTTATTATTATTCCACCATCACTAATCATTAATAGTGTGAATATTACAGCGCATCTAAAGCTGCATTAATTCATCTTTCAGGCAGCAGAAGGAGCCGAAAACACAACACTGACACATCTTATTATCTTCGCTATGTTACATGTGTGAGCAAACAATTGGCTATTGACACATCCAGCAGACACACAGCAACATAATCCTTCATCTGGAGTCGTGCTTGTGCCCACCTCATAAAAGCAAGTCCAATATTTACTCTCCTTTTAGTTCTAGGTGTTCACCAGTTAGTCGCTAACTATGTGCGCTTGTTATAGCGCTGAGCAGGTCGTGTACGGAGGGTTTATCAGCGCTATTTTGCTCAAAACAGCTGCCTGCTGCTGGAAATAAAACTGATGAGAGTGTCAGGATGAAAAAAAGAAAACAACGGCCCAAAATAGACCAAACTGCTCTGTAGATCTGAGGGGAACCGCAGAGTCGGTGATAATTCTCTGTGGGTTCGTCATTACCAGCGACCCCTTTCCAATTATAGTCATTTTATTCATTGTTATTATAAACCTTTGGCAGCATTAAGTAAGCTAGCCAACAGACTGGTCTCCTAAAAGCAAAGTAGGTATGACTTAACATTCAGTTAAGAAAGGAAGTCATAATGTTGTTTACACAAACAAGAACACATTCCCATCTCTCCCTACTGTTGCCTTTCACCTTGTTACTGGCTGTTAGTGCTCAATCATCGCTGCTTAAAGCTTGAATAGTCATAATTGAGTTATGGCAGGAACATTCACTCTGATCCTCAGCTTAGAACAACAAATCAGCCATTTTCATGCAATGTTTACAAGCAATAACGATGTAAATATTTAAGAGCATTATAGACTACATTTAGCCTACAGAACAGTTAGTGACAGTGTTCACACATGAATCACAAATCACATCCTTAAAGCTCTGTACACATCATAGTCTTTACTTGTTGAGGGCTATTCTATCTAAAACTTCTAAAGCTTAGAAGAGACTATTAAAGAAACTCAAAACTGACGCTGGTTTCAATAAAAACCATGAAATAACAGCTTCTATTCAAAGCCTTTCATACATGCACACCTACTATAGCAGAGGCAGCAAGAATACTGTAAAAATAAGAGAACCCCGTGTAAAAAAACATGAAGCAGACGCTCTCAGAGAAGTCGGTGCTCAAGTGGTGGTTCTTTCATTTTTACTGTCACATACAGTATTAGAGAGCACCAGTCACTTTATTTGGACACAGTATCATATTGTATCCTGCAGTGTATGCTGCGTTGTCCGTCCGTGAACGCCATCTCTTACCGTACTGAGAGGGTAAAGTCTCCGGGGTTGCTCTTACTGGGTCTGGCTAAAAAGCTCCCATCCACTCCACGAGTCAGCAGGAGGTTTTCGGCCTCCACACCTGTGATGTTGGGGTGAAACCACCTGAAAGAGGAGTAAAACAACGATGAGCCTCAGCGTGGAGTGCAAGGCAGGGTCCAAACTCTCTCTCTCTTCACTATGTAGAGCACTGGATTCACTTTGTGCCACTTTATTTGAGTGTCTGTATGTTAAAATGTTATGATAATGCAACAAAAACAGCAGTGTGCACGGCGTTTATACGACTTTTTCCAACGCATGCGATAGATGCAAAAACTGCAGTTGCACCATAACTACACCTTTCGACTTCATTGTTCCCAAAACACAGAACACACACAGACCTGATCATAAACACATATTACAAACACTGAAACATACCAGCTGTGCTAACTTCCCCTCCCTTTCTCCCTTTCTCAGTACTGAAGCACCATCAGCTATCTTGGGACTCTCTTTCATCTCTCCTATTCTTTCTTCCTCAGGACTGTCTGTCGGTTTTTTCTTTTTGTGTCTGTGCTTTCAGACACGATCCTGGTCTTCATCCTCAGTGAGACTCAGCCTCGTCTTTGTTCACCACTGTCCTCACATTGCATGCTGTCTCCTTCTATGCGAACATACAGGTTCCTTGAGTGTTGCCTCTTGATGTGTACAACTAGTCTGTCCTCTTTCCAAGCCTCCATGGCACTGAGCTTTAATAGTCTTTAACTTACAATTAATGTTTACCTCAATGATGTATTTGTGCTTTAGTCACCTAATATTGTCATACTGATTCTCCATATTGTAATTATTCCACTGTAAGTACTTTCTACTATGCATATAAGACACATACACTGCAGTCAAACTTGGAAGTGTTACAGCGTTCACGGTGTTTACCAACCATCTTCTGACCGGGCTCTAACGTTAAGTTGCCGGTGTATGCTAAATGAAGCGCCCCTTAGCTAGCTCTTCCACTGCCATCCGTTTTTTTTCCACCAACGTCGGCACACTGGGAGCTTGTTTACGGACACACCAACATCCAAAACAGCTGAGTTTGGTTAAAGTTAGCTGGCTCAGCTAACATAATCAGCAGACATTGTTTTCCAGACAGCCCCCCCCCCCCCCTCCCCTTACCTCCGAGATGTCATTTTTTCGTTCCTCACTTCCTCGCTGGCAGTTAGCGGGAGCTACAATTAGCTGGCTAACGTTTCCGACCGTTTCCGCTTCAATCACAGGATAAAGTGCTTCATCGGTCCACACCCGGTCAAAACGGGCACCGAAATCCAGGCATCTAAACTAAATTTTAAGAGCGAGCGTTACAAAAAAAAAAAGTCTCTAGGCCTCGGCCCCGGAGACTTCACAGCAAGTCGATTATTGGACGTCACCAAACATGCGACGAAAGAGAAGGTGCGCTGATTTTTTCACCCTAAGCGGCCGCTCTTCACCGCCGCTTCGCCCCGTTCGAATAAAGCCACAGAGCGCGGCCCGTCCGGCAAACAGCGTGACACATATCAAGGAGTCCTATCACTTTCACTTCGCGCATGCTCATTAGCACCTTATTTTACGATTACAGCGGCACAGGCGGTAAAGCGGTGCGGAAGGTCTCCGAAGGGTTCGCCGAGGCCCCACGGAGGGTCCGCAGCCGCGCTGGCGTCCGCGCACCAGCGGCAAAACGCAAACCGCGGAGACCGCACACATCACGTGATCACACCGTCATATCATCACAAAAACTAGGAGGAGATTATCCGGAAAAATACCTGCTTACTGAATTGAAATTAAATTGGGCTGCAACAATAAAAACTACAGTAGTACAATACCAGAATTAATAATATAACTAAGACAGAAAACATCTTTTAATTCTGGCAGTCGTGAAGTATTTTAGGGTGTAACATTCACGAGCAGGAACTGCTTAAACATGTCAAATTAGAAACTTTCGACTGTCAGCACGTTTCAAAGTATCTTTATGTAAACATCATAATTACAGTAAACTGGTCTACTGCAGGATATGCAGAACTTTTACAGCATGAAACATACAGCTCGTAGATGAAGATCTACCTGTGCAGGTTAAGTTCAGTCAAAAGTATCATGCATGCATTTTATCTGCTGAATATGTGCGTTTTCAGTGTTGATAATAAACTGAATAGTTTGGGAATTCGCACATTTGTGGAGACAATTATGGAAGTCGCAATTCATAATAAATATTATATGCTAACAGGATTTCCATAGCAATGTGAAAATGACTGAAACAACGTATTTTAAATCATTAACAGATGAGCCTGGACACTTGGAAGAGGATGCTCCAGGGAAAGTTCAGCATTCAGTGAGCGTTTATCTTGCACTCAAACAATAATGAACTTGTTCAGCCTCTACTTCTTTCCCCCCAATCTGAACTTGCTCAAATGACAGCCACACAAAAATGACAACACAGCTGGTGGTGGGTGCCATGCATGTCAGGTTAGCTGACACACTTTCTGTGGATGCCATCTGAAAAGGTAGACAGCACTAAGCACTTGCGACATGTTGCTGTGGCATTTTCAGTTGTGTACCAGTGTTGCGGCCCTGACAGCTGCCACAGTGTGCAGATTCACTAATGCAAGAAAGCGCTGCAGAAAAAGAGATGATGCGGTGGCACTTGTCACATATTTGCCTGCTGCAGGTATTCTAAAAATGCTCTTGTGAGCAGTGAAATAAAAATGCTGTAAAGTGAGGAAGCTCAGGTGGGGTTTCATCCAGGTCCTCCAATATCCTTCACACCAAACACATGCATGTTTGATATATTGACAAACGCTATTTTTAGTTACTGCCACTCACTGGCTGTCAGGGCAGGACACATTTCTTCATGGGGAATAGTAAAGAAAAAACTGATTGTTTAATTACAACTCTGAAACATTAACCCATCTTACCTCATCTATCACAGTCAGTGGTCATACATGTCCCAACATGTTCTGGTTCCTTTCCTGTGTATTGTGTACTAAATATTGCACTATGTATACACGTTCAATATGACCCCAAAGTTCAGGTCTCAGACCTAAAAGTGGAGGCTTTCAGCATTATAAGAAGTGGCTAAAGCTCATAGCACTTAGTGTTCAAATTGATTTCCACACCCACAATGACAATAGATATGTACATTTCTGAATCATCTGTCTCTTTGTCTTTTTTGTGATGTAGATTGCTGCATTTGTTGATTTATACTAGGGCTGCAACTAACGATTAATTTCATAATTTATTTATCTGCAGTATTTTCTGGATTCATTCTTTTGTCAATAAAATATCAGAAAATAGAGTAAAATGTCCATCACAGTTTCGCATGTCTTGTATTGTCCAACCAACAGCCCAAAACCCAAATATATTCCGTTTAGAGAGGAAAAGCACAGATTTTCACATTTTTGCTAAAGTTACTCCGTTATCAAAATAGTTGCCACAATTTTCTGTTGATCTAATTGATTAATGGATTTATATTTCACATTTAGTTTACAAAATATGAACATTTGTACAGAATGTTGAATATATATCTTCAGCAGTTGATGTGATGATGACCTGCTCTGAACGAGCGGCCACGTTCGGCTTCATTTTGACAGCGTTTGCGCCACGCACTCTCTTAAGTTTGGCCCTAGCCGCTTGCCGTTTAAGCCCGTACGTGGCAGTCAGAGAGCAGTACACAGCAGCCGAGGCTGATGCGGCTCCTCTCCTGCAACAATTTACTCTTACAAACGGACATCCCGCAGTCCTAGAGGATATACTGAAGCAAGGACACTGTTTAGACCGTCAGACTTGGTGTGACGCCCGCTATAAAACATTGGAAACATGTTTACCGTGTCGGAGCTGGTTGTCTTGCTGGCCGTCTTGTCTGCCACTGCGTCCGGCTACTTCGTTAGCATAGACGCCCATGCCGAGGAGTGCTTCTACGAGCGGGTCAACTCCGGCACAAAGATGGGCCTCATGTTTGAGGTTGCCGAAGGAGGCTTCCTGGACATCGATGTCGAGGTTAGATACTTCACTGAGATGATAAACCGGCCTCCTAACATGGGGAAATGGGTGTTTTTAACTCAACCTGCGGCTGTTACACATAAGGCCCGTGCTAATGTTAGCTAGCGCCGTCTGCCCGGGTAAAGTCAAGTGAAACTAGCGTTAGTCGCAGTCCGGGTGGATGGCTGTTAACACACTGTCGGACGCTAAACATTTTAATTTCTGGATTTAACTATTGCATAGACATTATTCTGTCCGCTTGCTGTTTTTAAACTGCTGTCAATGGTGTTTGAATTATTCATAACGATACAGGAAGTGCAGCGTTAGCATTGTGTTCGGCTAAGTTATGCTACTTAACCATGTAGCTAATACGGTGTTTGAGCAGCTAATACATCGTTAAATGTAATATTACTGGTACTCGTTTGACTTGTTTCATGTGGAAACGTTGCTGTGGTTTAAAGCGCCTCTGAGTATTTTGTGTGCACAGATTTCGCTGCCATATGTTACAACAGCCCCTTCATGTCATGTATGTCCTCATGCCGCAGGTTCCTTTGCTCAGATATTAATATATTGTTTCCGTCACAGATAACGGGGCCTGATGGTAAGCAGATTTACAAAGGCGACAGAGAGTCCAGTGGGAAATACTCTGTGGCAGCACACATGGACGGAACCTACAAGTTCTGCTTCAGCAACAAGATGTCAACCATGACACCCAAGATCGTCATGTTCACGATCGATATTGGAGAGGCCCCAAAAGGCCAAGACATGGAGACAGAAGGTACATAAAGGGGTGGGTGTGTGTGGGGGGGTTAGTGCATATGTCTGCGTACAAATGAGAAATTAAGAAATTCTATACCTCAAATACTTCAGCCTTTTCCCTGAAGGCTCCTGCAGAGTGCAAACCAGATTTTCTTGCTGTATGCTGCTGCTGTTGTTGATCTACTTTCATTGTTTCTGATAGTTTCTTTGCCCCTTTGACTGTATTTTGGGCACTCTTCTCCTCTTCGTAGGTGGTGACAGCTGGGATGGTAGGGCACAGGGCAGGCTATGGTCAAGCTGCTGTTGTGAAATAAACTTTTGAGTTTGTGATGCACTGCAGAGTTTTCTCTCACCAGTTTTGTTTCCATAGTATAAACTAATATTGTGCATTTTTACTATACATAGGAAGTTGTGATGTTTGTGAATGGTTTGACAATTTGCACAGTGAGAACATGTAGGAACTATACATGTCTCTGGTGATGGGACCACATCACCTGTGACATGTCACGATTATAAAACTGCATGTATTGCATTCCTCATGCATGTTTTTTTTTTTTGGACACAACAGCTGTGTTGTGGCCTGTTACTGATGATTACTTGCATGTTTCAGCCCACCAAAACAAGCTGGAGGAGATGATCAATGAGCTGGCAGTTGCTATGACGGCTGTAAAGCATGAGCAGGAGTATATGGAGGTTCGCGAGAGGATACACAGAGCAAGTGAGTCCCGAGTCAATAAGAACATGTACTAAGAACCAGGTTGTCAATGTAATAGTTGTGGTGTAATTTCACACATCGTCTCTTCTCTCTTTTTCTAGTCAACGACAACACAAACAGCAGAGTGGTGCTGTGGTCGTTCTTTGAAGCTCTGGTTCTGGTGGCAATGACACTTGGACAGATTTACTACCTGAAGAGATTTTTTGAAGTACGGCGAGTGGTGTAGTGCGATTTAAATGATCTCTTTGTGTCCTCCACTGTTTTCTCCAACACCAAGACAGTTATTTACACTCTGGAAATGAGACCGGCAGTTCTGAGTAAAGCCTACATATGATTGCATCTCAGATGTTTTGTTCTCCTGTTACCTGTTTGGTTCCTTCTCAAAAATGTAATTAGTGTTTGTTTGGAACGAATGGCCAAAAGATTCTGAGATAGATGTCAGTTTTCAATAGTTTTTTCTTTTCTTTTTTTTTTTGTTCAGCAGATTTATTGTCCAATATTGTTTGATAATTACAGTCAAGTACCAATCACTTGCCAGTACAGTTTTGCCCATGTGAATGACTGTGAGGCTCATAATTTTAAGTAAAGGCAGTCTGATGAAAAACCTAAAAATGCACATAAATGGATAGGCATGTGTGGAGTCACCACAGAAGAGGGTAGCCCTTATTAAGATATGAATGGAACTTTTTTCCTACAATTAAAATAAATAAATAAAAAAAATGCATTAGATTTTTGTCTGAGATGCAGGAGGTTTTGTTTCCAGTGTCAAAGTCAGACCATGTACTGGCAGATATGTGATATCTGTACATTGTGTTAATGCTCTCAAACAACAAATTGCACTCCTGATGAATACATCTAAATATCTGAAGGATTTACACTGCAGCTGGTCTTTTAAGGGAAACTGTACAGCTTCTAGCTCTGTCTGTTGATTCATAGCGATCCATGCCACGGGGGGGGGGCTTCAGTGGACATCTTTTGCAGGGAACCGATGTGACTCCCTACGTAGTTCAGAAAACGACAACAGGCGAGTGGTTTCTCGGCCGAAGAGTTCACAAGTTGATTTTCAAACAAAATTAAACTTTCACTTAGTAAGACCTTGAGCTGAGGCAGAGTTGGATTTTAAACTGAACTACTTGGAGTGCAACTCCAAAGCAAAGTGTAGAGGAATACTGAAATACATGTTACATGTTGATTGAGGCTGGGTGGGTGGGTGGGGGGGGGTCTGACACCTAATGACTGCTGTGTGCTTTAGTTGCTTCTACTATAGTTATTTTGTTGGGGTTGGGGATTTTAAATTATATGATTGTATACGATTTTGAACTGTTTGTTTTTCCTGGAGCATAATCTGTGACATGCAACTGTTTGGATGATGCCTTTCAAATGAATATCTTTTACCTTTTTTTCCCCCCCCATACAAGGTAAAGACTTTAGTCCAAGGCAGTAGCTTCACATCTAGCACACAGCTGTAACAGCGGAGGTGTTGTGTGTTACTGAATATGCTCCAGTTTTGTATTAAAAACAATCTTTGGTGAGCTCAGGCAGGTAAACTGCTCTGTACGCAGTCTCTTCCTTTTTTGTGATTACAACAAAATCTGATAAGTGGATCTGTACAAATGTAGAATGGATGTCTGTGGAAAATGCCCCAGGTTTCATAATAAATCCAATATTCTGTACAATTACTTGGGTGTCTTTCTAAATGGGTGTTAACTATGACTTGAGTTAACTAAAACTCAAGTACTGCACAGTCTTGAGTATTTCCATTTCATTCCTCTTTATACTTCTACTGTACATTTCAGATGGAAATACTTTTTACTCCACTACATTTATGACACCTATAGGTAATAGTTCATTTGCAGATTCACTTATGGTCAGCTGATAAATGATGAACTGTTATAGACTGAAGCTTCACATGAACCAGCCACAACAGGAAAATGCTGCTTATACTTTATTGCATCAGAAAAAAGAATAGCTTATTATTACTTGAGACCAGCTGATGATGCTTGGGTACTTTTATTTACAGTAATATTTTGAATGCAGTACTTGTAATTGTGTTTTTTCAGTGTTTTATTGCCACTTTAACCTAAGTATGTGTAAGCACTGCACATAAGCACAGTTTTGTGGTACTTGTACTTGAGTATTATCAGAATCCCTTACGCTTACTCTTTACTATCAGAAATACATTATTGATCCCCAGGAAATTACAGTTTATTACTACTTTCTACTGATATTCTACTTTTTACTCCACTACATTTAATTAAGAACGGTGCACTTTGTATATAGAGTCTACATCCAAAGCACATGATCAACTTATAATGGATGATGCGTTGTTAAAGGTCCAATTACCAGTTTATTCAGTGGGTAAAACCAGCTTTGCCTCAACCAGTGACTGGTTACAAAATGCTGCTTACATGTTGAGGCATCAGTAATAATAGTCCAATATTATCTATAATAATACAACACTATGCAAGGGGGCATTCAGCATATTGAGTATTTTGATACTTTTTATTTAAAAGTATTTTATGATCACCTGCAGGACTTGTAGTATTTTTACTACTTTTAAGTAAAAGTGTTAGTACTACTGTTAAAACCTGATATAAATGATGTTGTTGAATACTCTTATAAACTTACCAGCAGCCTAAATAATCAAATCCCGCCTTAAAGAAAGTGGACGGAGTCTCGAGACGAAGAAAGCCTGATTTTGTCTCCTTAAACAAACCTTAGAGTTCGTCCTCACGCCAGCAGCGCTGCGGGAAACACCGCGGAGTGAAACCGCAGTCTGCAATTCCAAGTCGCGGCCGTTTCCATGGCAACACGGAGAGGCATGACGTGGCAATATGCGACCACAGTTCAGCCTGAGAGCTCGTGACAACTCCACATGAGGCCATTTGGTGTATTTTATTACTTTTATATGATCTTGTCTCTATTCATTGTACGCGTGTGTGCTCAGACGTGACGGCGACGACACGTTCTAGAAGTCGAACCTTGATGACGCAACAAAGCGCGTGGAGCTACAGGAGCCCACCTGGGAAACGGTCCATAACTTTAAATAAGAGAGGCATCCTCAGACGACCTTGGTAGTTTACAGAAAGAGCACATTTCAATCACTTGAAAGAGGAAAACTCATCTGAATCTGACTTCATTTGACCATTTATAAAAATAAATTTGATCATTCAGCGGTCTCCATGGACCAATCACAAACTGAGATGATCTGCGAGATCCCTCTCATCACACCAGAGACCCTCCGCCCACTGGTCAGCTCATCCCTTGACAAACTGAGCCCAGGACAGTGGAGGATGATCGCGGTTGGAGATCTAGACTCCATAACTAGGACTGTTTTGGCAGAAACGTGTATGCAAATCGTTCAGTCTGTCTCTACAGCTATCCTGAATGCTGTGATGCCTGCGGCATATCAGCACATCACTGGCAGCCGTTCTCAGGATTATTTGTCACCAGATTTATTTGGTGTATCTGAGGAGCGCGTCTATGCTTCCTTAGGAGATTCACTGGCGCAGAGTTTCACTGAGGTTTCACAGGTTCAGGGACAGGCGTGCGTGCTCTCAGACAACCTGACCCAGCTGGTTACTAAAGAGGTGGTGCTGAAGGTTAATTTTGTCCTATCAGTGGCCATCAAAACACCTGTTTCACAGTCACAGGAACCAGCTTTTTTTGTAAGTAGCGTCATATCATGTATCAGCACTCTTGATGATATGGTAGTTTGTGCAGCCGGAATACTGAGTAGACACTTTGCTGAGCTGGACAGCGGGTTCAAACAACACACTTTGGTGGTGGAAGTCCTGGACCACGCTCAGTCAGCACCACAGACAGAGCTGGAGCCACATGAGGAGCTGGCTGTAATCAATGAGTCCAGTCGTACATCAGTTTCACCTACAACTTCGGTGGAAGTCATTTCTCTGGACCAAGCTCTGCCAGAATCTGTTTCTTCTCAAAATGAATTCATGCAGATGTTTACATCAGACAGCTTTGTCACTGCGGCCACTGATGCTGTGAGTGCCATCCTTGCAAAGGGGGCCAATAACGACACTGTATCTCTTAGCATAGCTAGCAGTAGCGGAGCTATCAGTACAGTTTCAGAGGCTGGAAGGGCTGTGCAGCCATCACAGACCGCTCTGCAGGCTCGTGCTGTCGCAACTGACATCGTTCAGTCGATTGCTCAAGCCCTGCAGAGTCATGAGTCAACAACCATCTGCAACTCCTCAGTCGTGCCCTATTTGAGTTCAAGTCTGGTGGTGAGTAAACTGAAGGCCTTTTTTGCCTCCCACTCTCCATCTTCCCAACACGCTGCTCTTATCAGCCCCCAAAGATGGGAAGGATCTTGTGAGTTTGTGAGAAAACTCATCCATCACACCATAGAAAGACTCAAGAGCAAGTGTAATATGCCAGCAACAGACTGTCCTGTGATTATTAACTCCAAATCTCTTAAATTAAAGACACCATCCCTTCCACAGGAGGCAGAGGATTCGGGCTTTATTATACCAGGTGCTGTACCGGAATCTTTCAATCTCAAGTCCACACTTGAGGCTTGTGCTACTATCAGCAGGACCACAATTATCGATACAAGTGAGCAGCAATCTCACCAGGAAAGTGATAACAGCATGCAGACTGTCATGGACAATGTTGATAGTCTGCTGAAGGAGGTACTGCTGCCACAGACACAGGCATGTACAATGTCTGTCGATGAGCTCAGCAAATTCACAAAGAAGCTCACAGACGTCATCTATCATCACTTGATGCACGGGCAGACGTACCAAATTCCCACAGTTCCAGAGGGAAAGAGGCTGTCTGACACCGCTATATACTGTGTCATAAGGGACATGGAAGTCTCTCCGCCCGCCGCTTCACCTGAACTTTTCTATGCGTTGACAGAAGATGCAGTCAGGAATTTCTTGCAGCAGGTGCTCCTGTGGATCAAAAATGACTCGGACACAACGAACCACGCTGATCTGGTGTCTGTAGCAGTAACTAACATTGAGGAGGTCTTGTCAAAGATTCTGTCCGATCAAAGAGAAAATAATCTGACAGCAAACACAGAAGGGCACTACGAGAACTTAATCACTGAAAACTCTGACTATGACGACAGAGAAGTTGTCTCTCAGCTGCTCAAGAGGTTGTTAACACATATTGTTGAAATCACCAACAAACCACTGAGCCAGGCAGACTTCAGTGACTTCATTAACCGTCTGACCACAAAGATACTTGCGGAAATCAAAGCCAGCAACACCCCCATTATCAACCCCAAGGCTCTTGACACAGATGAGATGCTCTATGGTGTGTTGGCTGACCTGTGGGACAAGTTTGGCTCAGCCAGCTTGGTCCAGTCGGCCATCGAGTCGAATATTCAGACTCTTGACCAAGTTTTTGTCAAGACCTTGAACGCTCACCTGCACAGGGTTAAATCCTCCAGGTTGGAAACCATCAAGACAAAGAATGTTTGCACACTTCTGACACCGAAGAAGCACAAAGGTGGCGTCATCCGTCGGTTCTTCTCATCTGTGGCCAAAGCTATCACTAAGCCCTTCACCGCCTGCTTCAGGGGTGGCAGCGGAGATCACTAACAGCTTAGCACTTCTCTCCCTTCCAAGTCCTTTTACTCACATCTATGCTGCAGAAACAGCCCTCCTCCTCCTCTTCTAGCACCTAACAGCATGTCACTTTGAAAAATGAATCGCTTGGATTTCATTGAAGACCTTGATACAATGAGAAAAACAAAACATAACACTGATATAACACCTTTTTTCAAAGTGAATGCTATAAGGGCCGCACGGTGGCTCACAGTGGCCTCACAGGCAGACGCTGAGGCTTCGATTGCTGAGCTCGATCCTGTCTGTGTGGAGTTTGCATGTCCTCCCCGTGTTGGCGTGGGTTTACCCCGGGGGCTCCGGTTTCCTCCCACCTCCCAAAAACATTCAAATACATTGGACACTCTGACTTGTCCATGAAATTATATATCAATGTCAATAAATACGTTAAAATTACTTTTGGTTTTGGTTTTGATCTTCTTATTCAACCACTAAGATGAAACAAACAACAGTCGAAGTTTCTACCGATTCTTAGATACACTTTGTAGCCCGTAAACACTGCAGCTCAGATCGACACGTGGACCACAGCTTTCACGGTCTAAAAGGGAAAAAAGCTCAATGCAAAATCAATACTGTCAATAACGTCTCAGGTGGTCTGAAAATCACAAACAGCATGAAAAATGGATAAAATCACATCAAACAGGAGGTTTATATTCCCACATTAGAACACCAGATTCTTTTTGTTTCCTGCCAAATCTTAGTTCTGGCTTTGAAATTAATTAATCATTATCCAATCAAAACAATCCTCTACTGGCACGTATTGGCAAAATGAATGTGATGTTATCTGTCATAATATAAGAACTGTACTGCACGTGCCCCAAACACAAAATCAATGCAAAACACGAACCATTTTGGGTGATTGTATGACTGTATTCTGTATCAGCTTAAAGTAGTCCCAGAACCATATTTACCAGGCTAAAAGTCAGTGAATATCATTGACAGAAGTGTTGTCATCATGACTTCACTGATTATTGCCATTAAACTGTATTTAGTTTAATTTCTTCCAAACTAATGTCTTACAGGTGGAAAAAATAGTAGTTGGTGTCTATAACACAGTACATTTACTTAAGTACTGTACTTAAATACCGTTTGAGTACTTTACTTGGGTATATCCACTTTCTGGTACTTTATACTTCTACTCCATGATGGAAATATTGTACGTTTTGCTTCACTACATTTATTTGACAGCTATAGTTATTTTGCAGAATTGACATACAAAACATGTGATCAGTTTATAAAACATGATTGATGAACATAAGATTAAAATACACAACAGTATATAAAGAAGTGGTATTTAAAGCTCCTCCTCAGTTCAGCGTGTGTCAGTAATCATTACCAGGGGCAGTAATTACACTTTCACTTTTGATTTGCTAATAATACTTCTGTAAGTAAAATGTGTCACTTGCAATGAAGTATTGTTACACTGTGGTACTTTTACTTAAGTAAAGGACCTGCATGTTCTTCCCACCATTGTTTTATCAATGCTACAAAAGAAATTACATTTAAAAATAAAAATACATGAGTACGCGGAACCATAGTCGTGACAGCGCTTCAGTTCCCACCCGGCTTACAAACATCAGCGCACCCGGAAGTAGGGGCAGCGTGGAGAGGCATCCCAGCAGCGGCTACCGGCGTCAGCGGTAAACTCTGCTGAACGGGACATTTCCAACATGGACGACACGGCAGACGGGACGTGGGACAGTTTACCGGTGAAACTCAACGACAGCATTTTACAGACGCTCGCGGAGCTGAAGTTCACGCACATGACACCTGTTCAGGTAACAGCGGCACGTTCCCGCCTCTCAGCCTCTCCGCGCTCTGCAGCCAGCGCGTCGTCTCACTCTCTGTTTCCTTCCAGTCGGCCTGTATCCCGCTGTTCATGAGCAACAAAGATGTGGCTGCTGAGGCGGTGAGTACATGTACTCAAGTACTGCAAGTTTGAAGTACTGTCCATTTCCATTTCATGGTACTGTATACTTCTACTCCACTACATTGTGGAAGCCAATATTGTACTTTTTACTCGACTACATTTACTTGGCAACATTACTTACTACTAACGGTATGAATTAAGATAAAAATATTGATTAAGTAATACATGATGATATATTATTATAGATGAAGGTACGCAGCAGTATATAAAGTAGTTATTAGCTCCACCTTTACCAGCTGCAACATTAGCTTCCATGTTCATGCGTCACAAATAATACTGTGGTATAAGAGATATTATTCTATTATTCTCTCTGCATAATGAGTACTTTTACTTTTGGTACTTTAAGTATATTTTGATGGTAATACTTCTACACTGTGGTATTGTTACTTTTACTGAAGTAAAAGATCTGAGTTCTTCTTCTTCCTTGATTTTAACCAGTTAACTTTATAAATTAACTACCCTTTATTAAAGGTTTATGACTAACTAACTAACTAACTAATGGCTTTGGTTAATGGATAATAAACACGTTATTTATGCTTTATAGACCAGTTATTAGACATTAATAAGCACATGTTTTGGGTTGCCAGGTTGTGGGAAATCCTCCTCCAGCATGACGGTGCCTTCTTAGCCAGCGCTGTCATTCCTCACCACCCACAATAGACTGCGGTATTAGGGCTGCAACTAACGATTGTCATTATTGATTAATGATTTTGTGAGTTAGCTTGTTTTATTCAACTAACAGTCCAAACTCCAAAGATATTAAGATTTACTATAATTTACTGACGTTTGAGAAGTTTGAACCAGCAAATTTCTGTCATTTTTACTTCAATAATTTAATCTAAATCGATTAATAATGAAAATGGTTCCAGGACGTCTGGACCAAAATCCTTTTATTTATTCTTATTTTCAGCATTTCCTGAGCGCCGCTCACTAAATGTCGTATCATTGCAGGTGACTGGGAGTGGAAAGACGCTTGCTTTCGTCATTCCTCTGATAGAACTGCTCCTGAAGAGAGAAGAAAAGCTGAAGAAGATGCAGGTGAGGCTCAGACTTCGTTGTTTACATTCGCTGTAGAGCTTTCACGTCTCCTGGATGCTGAGAGTGTTGAGCTTTGAACGGGTGTTTTCCTGCAGGTCGGCGCTCTGGTGATCACTCCCACCAGAGAACTGGCCCTTCAGATCAGTGAAGTCATGGAGCAGTTCCTTCAGAAGTTTCCACAGTTTACGTGAGTAGAAAGTCCTGAATTTAAATCCAGACCGGGCCTGAAATGGTACTTAAATCCTCTTAGATCCACTTGCTAGCGTCTTCCGGGGCTTTCAACCACATCTCAGCTGTTGGCTCAGTCGTACTCATGTGAGCTGAGCTCCACACTTACTGTCGCTGATGAAGACCATGCGATGCGACTGATAGCTCCAGAAAAAGCAAGATTATTTTGTCAGGACCCAAGTGTGTATTTCAGTATGTTGTGTTTTTAGTCATTAAAATGCTTCATGTATGTTTGTTTTTCAGGCAGATTTTACTGATTGGTGGCAGCAACCCGATCGAGGACGTGGAGAAGTTCAAGGATCGAGGGTATGTGGAGGTCTCAGTGGGAGTCATAAATAAAGCCCGACTGAGCTGTTTTATCAGTAACATTATAGTCGGGTCCTTGAAGAGAATAGATCAACATGTTGGGCTCCACTTATGCTAAGCTAAGCGGCTGCTGGCAAAAGGAACACAGATGAGTGTTTCTCATTTCAGAGCGAACATCGTGATAGCGACTCCCGGCCGTCTGGAGGATATGTTCAGGAGGAAGTCAGATGGTCTGGACCTGGCCAGCTCAGTCAGGTGCCTCGACGTGCTGGTTCTCGATGAGGCCGACAGACTCCTCGACATGGGTTTTCAGGCCAGGTACAGAATACGTTTTGTTGTTATGGGAGAAGAATCCAGTTCCATAACATTTCCTCAGATATAATAGATCACTTTAGGTATTGTAGGTCTTTGTGCCGCTAACAGAGTCTGTGTTTGCGTGTCCAGTCTGAACGCCATCTTGGGCCACCTGCCTAAACAGAGGCGTACAGGCTTGTTTTCAGCCACTCAGACCCAGGAGCTGGAGAAGCTGGTGAGGGCCGGCCTCAGGAACCCAGTACGCATCACCGTCAAAGAGAAGGGCGTGGCTGCCAGCGTCGTCCAGAAAACGCCCTCCAGGCTCTCCAACTACTTCACCGTGAGTCGGGGTTTACAGCTCAGCCTGAAGCCTGTTTCGCTTCAAACAGCCCCAAAAGTCAAAGGTAGCAACGATGCAAAAATTCTCATGTTGTCATTTCAGATATGTAGATCAGAGAACAAGTTCAACAACCTGGTGGCGTTTCTGAGGCAACACAAGCACGAGAAGAATCTGGTCTTCTTCAGGTAGAACGCCCAGTTGGTTTTGTCCAGTGTCATGTTCCAATAAAGTTGATACAAACATTGACTTATTGACTGATGACCCGTTGCTGTCTCATCATTAGCACGTGTGCTTGCGTGGAGTACTACGGTCGAGCTCTGGAGACTCTGGTCAAGAAGGTCACCGTCCACTGTATCCACGGCAAGATGAAAAGTAAACGCAACAAGATCTTTGCCGACTTTCGGGCCCTGAAGAGGTACAAAGGTACAATAAATGTGGTTGTGCGTAACTGGCACTTTACGGCTTGTATATAATGTGTTTGTGTTGTGTTGCAGTGGGATCTTGGTGTGTACAGACGTCATGGCCAGAGGGATCGATATCCCCGATGTTAACTGGGTGCTGCAGTACGATCCTCCCAGCAGTGCCAGGTGAGGGAGTCTGTGAAACTGGGTCAAATTACAAATGTGACATAATTACATAAATGTATTTAAAACAGGCCACAAATATGTTGTTTTACTTTTTTAAAAAGGTAAATCATTTCCTCCAACAGCTGCTCACTGTAGTTTTTATTAAAATTACTTCAACTGGAGGAAATGGTGCATTTGTTGTGGACTGTTCTCAGAGGCGGATTAATCCACATTTGGTGCTCTAGTGAGTTTTGGGGGCAGCAGGACGGTGTCGAGCCAGTGGAACAGCATGGCTCATTCATGTGTTTTTAATGGACAACAATGGAGGAAGAAGATAGACCAGGCTGTGATACACTCACAGTACTCCTTAGTATAACATTCATGGCTGTTGTTGAGTCTCGCAGACCCCCCTTTATGTTTACGCTACGTCACCATCCAGTATAAAGCCGGACTTATTAAACTGGTGCTTTAATTTTAAGCCTTAATTTTAAGAATGAGTAATAATGATCAGCTTTATTTATATTGTTTTTTTTTCAGTGCCTTTGTACATCGATGTGGACGGACGGCACGAATCGGCAATCAGGGCAACGCCCTCGTCTTTCTGCTGCCGATGGAGGAGTCCTATGTCAACTTTTTGTCCATCAACCAGAAAGTCAGTTCTTTTCAATTATTTTGCACATTTTTCTAAAACCGGAGTTTATTCACATTCAGTCAGAAAACCCCCCAAATCAGAAGAAACCATCACTTTTTATTCCTGCTCTATTTGCTCTGAACGGGTTGCTAAACAGAGCTAATGTCATCTGTTATTTACACCCGTTGAATGAAAGCATGGATTAATAATCTGCATCCTGTACTCTGCACAGCCTCTTAGACACTGTCCAAGTCCTACTTAATTGTTAATACATCATTTATATGTGAGGATAAAGTAATGGAAGGGTATTATTTGTGCTTTAACAATCAAAGGGTAGTTGTGCGAAGGCTAACATGCTGCTATCATCAGATATTTTATGGGATGTATGATGTTTTAACTATTTTTCTGACAGTTATTAAACTGTGCTTTCATTCAGCTTGTATGACAATTAAATACTGGTTTACACATTTTTTAAATCTTTTATTTAAAGCCTTATTACCTGTCCTTATTAAATGTCCCCTAAGCAGCTCATTTCCATTCCAGTATTTCTTTCTACCATGTGGCCCCCGGGTGGGTGCGTATACATACGAGCTATTGATAATACTGCAGTATTTGTGATGGAAGATTACTGGTTACTGTTTTTTTTTTTAGTGGATTCTGGATAAGAGGTTGGGCTAAAATGTTATCTTGTACTTAATGATGAATAATAAATGACTTGTCTTTTGTCATTTCTTCAGTGCCCGCTCCAGAAGATGCCCCCTATAGCTGATGTTGTGGACGTGCTGCCCAAAGTGAAGGCCTTGGCTCTGGCAGACCGCGCCATGTTTGACAGAGGCATGAGAGCCTTTGTCTCGTACGTCCAGGCCTACGCCAAACACGAATGTAGCATCATCTTCAGAGTCAAAGGTGAAAACAGCCGCTTCACATCTTAGAAATGATTCTGTAATATGCAGAAAGTACAAACGTATCATCTCGTGCCACATTTCTTTGTCTAGATCTGGACTTTGTCTCCTTGGCCCGCGGCTTTGCCCTCCTTCGCCTGCCGAAGATGCCCGAGCTGAAGGCGAAAACATTTCCTGCTTTGTCGACAATAGACACAGACACCATCCGCTACAAGGACAAGAACCGGGAGAAGCAGAGACAGAAGATGCTAGCCGAGCTGAGAGAGCAAGAGAAGACCCCCCTTCCCAAGAGGAACTTCATCAAGAACAAGTCCTGGTCCAAACAGACGACCAGGAAGGAACGCAGGAAAAAGAGGGCGGCCAAGAGGAAGCACAATGAGGTATTTCCATTCAGAGACCATTAAATGTATTGATTAAACCAAGTGCAGCAGTGGACTGGAGTTATTTACAGCTCTGCTGTGATCTTTCCTGTGTCTGCAGGGCTCTGACGAGGAGGATGAAGACATGAAAGAGCTTTTAAATGACACTCGGATCCTCAAGAAACTAAAGAAAGGGCAAATCAGCGAGGAGGACTTTGAGAAACAGATAACAAGGGAACCGAAGTCAAAACACAAAACAGAGGGACCATCGCAGGAGGAGGAGGAGGGGGGTGTATGATCAGACAGCTGCATTCAACTGTGTAAAAAGAATTCAATTAAATCCACACCTTTGACATCTGTTTACCTTTTGATATAGTTTTTTTTATTTTTATTGAGAATTGTGAGGCACAGTTATAAATAAAGCTTGATGAGTTCGTCGCTGACGGCAGACGGGGTGAGGACTCCCAGGTCAGTGAAGAGGAGGGTGATGAGGGAGGGAGGCGTGTAATCGATCATCGGATGTTCTTCTGACAGGTTCTGCGAGCTCTTCAGGGTGTCTGCTTTGTACTGTGGAGGCGAGAAGAAGATGTAAAGAAACACTCAAAGTAATAAAATAAGTCTAGACGTGAACTTCTCTGTCGTCGTACCTTAAATTTATCGGGCACGTCCTGCTGGTTGAGCGGATAGAGGCGGACAAATTTAAAACTCTCTGCCACGACGTAGAAAGGCTTGTTGTGAGCTTTGGAGCACACGGCCATCTGATAAGTGCCGATCTGCAAAGGAGAAACATTTAGGCCTCTGTATCACAAGCAATTTCAATATGACATTTACAGTATGTAGAGCCTGGGGCCTGTAACACACAGCAACATTACACCTTTCATGTATTCTTCTTCCGAGCTAAAACCTGGCGCCTACATTACCCACAATGCAACGCAACCAACGACCGTTTGGTCTGAGATTAGTGTGTTATGCTAGTGGCAGCTAATGTAGCCTGGAGCAGAGATGAGCAGCAGGTTACAGATCTCTGGTCAGCTCACTTCTTTCTAAACACACCAACAGATTTTTCTCATTTTCAAACTTGTAGTCTTCAGACCCAACCGACGCTGACTCACGTGACTGATTTAAGACTTCATAGAGGAGAGGATGTATTTTCCTTGACCTTCATGGAAAACGTGACGAGGTCAAGGACAGAAGAGAAGGAGAATCCATCAGGACTCAGGAAAAGACGCCCGCGGTGCTAAGAGCATCCGACTGCACTCAGGCTACGTCATTATGCGACGGCGGATGTTATTGACGTGGTTCTGCCGTGGTCGGTTTAAATGCTGCTGCCGCAAGGAATTGTGGGACGGGCATTATCTCCTTTCCTTTCGTAAAGGAAGGTTCTGTGTACCCTCCGCTAGAGGAGATGAGACAGGAAGCAGTGAGAATTGGACCAGCTCTTATCACGGCTGCCACTAAGATACTTCACGGTCATTTCCCTCAGTTAGGAACCTCCCTAAACTAAAAGCACTGTTCGAGCGCAGCCCTGGATTAGAAAACGGAGAGTTAACTGGGCCAGCTGATAACCAGGTTCACCAGTGTTAATCCACAGACTTGGCTGAACCAGGCCTCTGATGATTCACCGAGACGCACCTTGTTGATGATCCCTCCGCTCTCAACAACTCCCTCTGCACCGACAATAACCAGGTCTACTTTCTCCACGACGTACCTGAGAAAAATGACAAAAACATGCTTAATAACTGCAACTGAGATCACGTCGACAACGTATGACACATTGATAATAAATATATTCACCCCACAGCTGCATCCAGGACTACTGTGACTGGAACATTGAGTTTTCTCAGGGCTTCTGCCATCTGTCGCCTGAACAAAGAAAGTTTAAAAAAAAAAAAAGAAAAGAAAATCTGATTGAATGAGTGTTTGTCCCCTCGGAATAAAACCAGGACACGATTTAGTGACACTGTTCACTCACCCAGCTGAGTCGGGCTGGGATTCAGTCACATAGACAGAGAAGCGTTTCTTCTCAGCTGCAGCCTTTTCCAGCACCCTGAGGACGACTCTGGAGTACGAGTGAGTCAGGATTTTCTGTGAGGGGAGCGTTTTGAAGGCGAGGGAACGTCATTGAGTTGCCCAAATACTGTAACAGTGTACTGTATCTCTGCTTATGTCTAAAAACACTGAACAACTCACAACCACACGTCTGTCTGGAGGATAATAATGACCTTCAGTTACAGCAGCCAGCTCGGGGTACAATCACTGCTCTTTAGAGATCTGTCCATAGCTTTTGTTTCAGTTGATGATGGTTTTGATGATTGTGTTTAGAGCTTTAAAAGATCTTTCTGGTGAAGTTTAGACTGTCGTTGCCAATGATGTCAAATCAAATCATAAAATGTTTGATAAGGTGTCCCACAAGGATTGATATTAGGCCCCCTGCTATTTACTCATGACTTTGTGCCTTTGTGGTGTTTCTATTAATCCTTGTGTGTTTTCGAATCTTTCTAACATTGTCATATTTGTATTTTTAGATTGTTTTTTACTTGTTTTTACTTCTGTTTGCAGGCTTGCTTGTCTCGTTTTGCCCCTTGAGGGACGAATAAAGTACTTTTAATTGAATCTAATTATTTTCCAACTGATCATTGCAATGTCCATTTCTATGCTGATGATACCATCTTGTACACCATAAACTCTACAACAAACCAGGCCTACTCCAGGTTACAGTCTGTTTGTTGACACCCTCCAGGCCTTTTTATTTATTTATTTAAAGCTTGTTCTAAACTCCAAAAAGACAAAATGTTTGCGCTTCACACGAGCACAGAACTTTGATGTTCCCACTCGAATCCATCTAATCAATACAATACAGCGTTATAAGTTTTTAGGAATTTGGTTAAACTCACAGTGAGCATCTTGCTCAAAAACTAAAAACTCAAATTGGATTCTTGTACTTGAACAGAGCTCGATTCTCTCTTCAAAATAGACAAAAAAAAAACATTTAACAATCCACTGGACGCTATTTTCCATAGTGTTATATGAAATGAAAAGGTCCAAGATCATCAATGACATCTAGAAGGCATCAGCATACCTGTGCTTTCATTTATAAAGGCCTTTATGTCTAAGTTACCGGGATGTGTGTGTGTCTGATTCGTCTTCTTGTGATTTTGTATAGATGTAATTTGTCCTAAAGTCTCTCCTGTGAAACAGACCTTGATCTCAATGACATGTTCTGAATTAGTAAAGTTGAACTGACTAACAACAGTAAATTGGTGGTAACATACATGTAAAACAAGTACTTACAGCGCCATCTTTGATGAAGGTGTGACAGAGCTTAGCAACTTTGGTCCTGGACATTGAGATCTTCTCTAGAAAAAGTTCTCCTCTCTCCTCCATCACCTTCTTACAGCGAGACAGATCCTGACACACAGAGTAACAAAAGTACACATATATTTTGAGACAAATGAATACTCTCCCTGGTTCTCCGGTCATCTAGGAACTCCTAACTTAATCACAGAGGGGGACGCCTGGATGGAGCTGAGCTTGAACAAGCAAGTAGTAACAACCACCGACTGAGACGCCTCTCAATCAAGCAAACACCCCCCCCAAAATACTCCTTTTTAAGCAAACAATGAAAGATTATTAGGTTTTTAAATATTCCCCAACACAATCCCACTCGCCTATTCATTATTAACTAGCCACCAACCAAACTCTGTACATTTTTTTGAGTATTTAAAAAAAAAACACACACAAAATGTCACCTTTCATTTATTCATTTCACTGTTCATTTACATTTTTGGTAAATTTTACGTTACGGTCTGAATGTCGTTTGAAAGTCTTTTCTACGCTGCAAAATATGTAATTATTATTTTATCACAAAATTCCCTCTTTGTTGGAGCAAGGAGACACAGTACAGGAAACAAAAAGAGGCAATTTTGGAGCTGAAGCTGCATATTGGTATGTGTTCTGCGCTGAGCAAGGACTGTGGATGTCCCCCCATCTCCTACACTGGATGGACCTAGGAAGGGATCTCTTTACGGCCAGAATGGACAGGAGGAACAATTACAGCCACAACAAACTGTTGCCATGTACAACAGGTGAGTGAATATTGTCTTTAAGTCTTAAAGAAGCAGGCAGTCGTGTCAGTAGTAATTCTTCGGTCCTGGCTCCAGTTATAAAATATGAAGTCCTGTTTTTCATGTGATGTGGATTATGGGTTTGTTTGGGTGCATGGTGGTCCCCCACTCACCTGGTGGGTCCCCCACTCACCTGGTGCTCCAGAGATGTGAGACTTATGAAGCGTAGGAAGAGCTCTCCTCCAGAGGACACGGCCACGGAGGAGTCCACTCCTGTCAGGCAGTCTGTGGCCGACGTCAGGCTCTCCCTCAGGCCCAGGATCGTTTCCCCTGAAGGCGGGCAGGGACATCATGTCAAAAATAGGTTGTGGTTCACCAGAAACACAGGAGGCTTAGTCATAACAGGTACAGCAATAATGATGCTGGGGGGGGGGGGGGGGACACACCTTTGTCTCTCTTGAGGAATTCAAGCAGAGTGCGGATAGCGGCCACAGCAGAGGCCATGTCCGGGTCTTTCCTCATCTGAGCCCTGAAATACTCCACCAGCTCTGACCCGGGACACAGTGAGACACGGTTAATGTCTGTCAAACCATGACCCGCAAACCATGACCCGCAAACCACGACAGGAAACGAGAAACTCGGAACAACTCACCTTCTTCATTCATCCTGAAGCCTACACGAGAGCCTACGAGCCGCAGTCTTTAGGGTTAAAACAAGCCACGCCAGAGATCTGCTGAATTCAGTCACTCCTCGGTGTGTTGACACATGGCAGAGCTGCTGACTCCGCGTCCTGCAGCTCAAATCAAATTACAGACAAAATTCAAAACAGCTGTTTTTAAATAAACAGCTTCCCTCGCGCCTCTAAGAATACCGCCACGCACGCACGCTCGAGTCTCTCTGGGAAGTTTAACTGTCACTATTTGCAGAGTTGCACTCCGTTAGCTCATCTCGTGAAAGGGCTGCGTGTTGACGTGTCGCGAAGAGATGACGTAGGACGTTTTTCAACCTAACGTCGCGCCCTCTTCTCGTGCTGTCGGAAATACTGACATGAAGTGAGCTTTGATGGATTTGTTGGAAAGATTCAGGCTGAAATGTAGTGTGTGCTTATGATTCACATTTTGTCAGTTTTATGTTTTATATTTGTGCTTCTTGACTTGCAGTATTTGCTTTCTTTATAGTTTCTACTTACTATGTTTATTGTTATGCACCAATATACCAACGCAAACTGGCTCTGGCAATAAACTTCTCACACTTTAAGCACTGCTATATAGCATTTATTTAAGTATGTAAATATTTATTCATAACCCCATTATAATGTAGTTGTTATCAGATATAAGTGTTTATTAATTAATTAACTTTTAATGAACATTTTAAATTAGAGTATCTTCATTTGAATTAGAAAACAAATAACTTCAATTAATGGATTTCGATGGACTTAATGTTGTGTTTTTGTATAACTATTGTTAGACATCTTTTATAAAACTAAGATGGAAAAAAACATAGGCCCTATGTTAACCTCATTCATTCATGAAAGACTGAAGCTAAACAATAATTCAGTTAAATTCAGACTGATCTCTTTTTGTTGAAACCCTTTGAATTTAAAAGCTTGTGACTCTTCCAGCTTCATCTCAGTGACAAAGTACTTTCTGCAGTTTTTGATTTACGCCACCAGAGGGCAACATGGTCCTTTTCAATGTCTATTAACTTTATTCAGGTTCAGTCATGTTCCCATTTAGATGTTTTCCAAGCTGTAGAGTAGGTAGACTACACCTGCTAACTTTATCATTAAATACCATTTACATTTTAAAAATTTTCTGTACAACTATATAACTTCGGTCACGTTGGCACTAGAGGAAAGGTCAGGGGTCACCAAAAACGGTAGGATTCATCCTCTGAGAGTCATGAATATTTATTTCACTGAAGTCTGGCTGTTCGCTCTCCAGATGAGTTCCTCGTCATGGACAGAAGTGGGGCAATAGAAATGTTAGAAGGTCACAAAACAGTTAGTGGAACCATCCTTGAAAATACTATACCAAAGTGTAACGAAAATGTGGTTTTTAAAATGTTTCTTGGATGCAGGGCCATAGCCAGAAATACTGAAGTCACGGTTTTCTTTCATGGTTTCAGCTTCTCAAATGTGATATATAATTAAATATACTACAGTATATACATTCAGAGGGGCATTGAATACTTTGAGTACATGCTCCTGATGATAGTTTTGTACTTTTACTTAAATAAACATTTGATGCAGGACTTTTACTTGTAACTGAGTATTTTTTACAGTGTGGTATTGGTACTTTTACTACTAAGTAAAGAATCTGAATACACATCTGAATAAATATCAAAAGATGAATGTAATAGTTTACTTTATACACATGAATTAAGTAGATGTATATAAAGCATGCTTACATTATATCTAACATAGTATATTCAAATTATAAAACATATAATTTATATGTTGTAGGTACGTGGATGTTTTACTCTTACAGAATTATTGACACTATATGACTGATTTAACTTCATATACAATACTCTATATGATAATATATAATTACATATACTACATACACTCAGAGGGGCCATTTCTCTGCATTGAGTACTTTTACTTTTGATACTTTAAGTCCATGATAATACTTTTCTACATTTTCAGAGCAGGACTTTTAGCTGTATTGGAGTATTTCTTTTGGTCTGTTTCACAATGTGGTATTAATACTTTGAGTACAGTGGAGAGTCTGAACTCTTCCTCCACCTCTGAGCAGATATCCACGGCTGTCTGCAGCCTCTTTGTTCTCCTGCGCTCAGCAGGGAGACACATCTCTCCTCGGAGTGCAGCTGCAGCCAGGCTCCCCTCTCCTCTCCCTGCTACATCAGGCCGCGCAGGCGCACTGGCTCCTCTGTGCGCTCTACTGTTTGCATTGTGTCTGAACTGCCGGCGAGCTTTAAAAAATATTATACCCACCGCGGCAATGTCGGGCAGGTCGGTCCGAGCTGAGACCCGGAGCAGGGCGAAAGATGACATCAAGAGGGTTATGGCCGCTATTGAGAAAGTACGAAAATGGTAAGAAGAAAAAGAGAAAAAAGCGGGCTTCGTTATCTAACACGAGAAAGGCTTGCTTGTTGGGGGAGGAGATGGAAGCAGCGAGACGGAGTGAGGGATGAAATTGAAAGAAAAGGACAATTTTTTTGAACGGGATTCACGGCAGATGTACTTGCGGCTCAGGTGCACCGGGGCGCACTAGTGCGGTGCACCACCCCCGTCCGTTGTCTTATCAAACATACAACATGTACCCGGTGTTTTTTCTCTCGCTGATTTTAACGGCAAGGGTTGAACCCAGAAGCCATTTCGATGCAGTCACATGAAGCCATTGCTGCCCGCTGCCGAGCTTCAAGCTCAGGCGGCGGTTTTAGGACCGAAACGTCCAATAACTCCCGACTTGGAAACAATTTGACGACGGCGCTCTTGAGTCGGAGTAGTTTAGTCCGTCTGGAGTTTTAAATTAAGCGCTTTGAGTCGCCCTTTAGGTCTGATAGAGAAGAAGGCACGGTGGGGGTTGGGAGAGGGAAGTAGGCTACAGGAGTGCATGGCTGAACACGTAGCGACTCAGTCCAAACGTTTAACACGAGAAGACGCGTTTATCCGCATTTAACGGTTCAAACATACGTGTGCTCGGTCGGAGAATGTATTTGTGTTTTTTGTTGAATGAATCCGTGTAACCCCGCCCGGCTGCAGAATGTGTTCGTTGTGGGGTTTTTTTTTTATCAGGCGGTTTAATCAAACGTCCCCAGGTCAAAGTCGGGCAGAAGTTGGTGATCTGACGAAAAAAAAAACCCCAACGTGAATGTAGCTGTCGTCTGTTTAGTTGAGAAAAACAAAATACTCAGACTGGATTTTATGCTTTTAAGGTACATTTAGACGACATCAAATGTAATTAATATCCCCCCCCCCCCCCGGTGGTTTATTTGTTAGTAACAGTAATTTGTTTTCTGTTGCTGGACCATCAGCTAGCTGACACTGTATGCTAACTACTAGCTAAAGTTACTTTACTGTGATTTAACTACAATAAGCAGCTACATCGACTCAACTACTGCACTTAAGTACAATTTTAAGATACTTGTACTTTAATTGAGTATTTCCATTTTATACTACTTTATACTTAAACTTCATTATGTTACATTTCAGAGGTAAATATTGTACTTTCTACTCCACTAATGCTCCTAACACATTGATGTAGCTGTGATAATAATACAATAATATTATATCCAATAGTACAACACCCACTGAATTATGAGTACTTTTAAGTACATTTTGCTGATGATACTTTTTTTTTTTATAGTGCAGTATTCCTACTTTTACTTAAGTAAATTAACTTAATACTGCGTAGAGATGAAGTGATTAATCGATTAGTCAATCCACAGAAAATTATTCACCGGTTTTGATAATTGATTAATTGTTTAAGCCGTAGTTTTAAAGCAGAAATGCCAAATAAACGACAGGCGTCAGCTTCACTGATGTGAATATTTTCTGGTTTTCTTACTCATCTGTGATAATCGACGTGTGTGACTGTTGCTCAAACTAAATAAGACATTATTATTATTTTGTGGAATCAATAATGAAAATATGTGTTATATCATGTTTATCACTTATTATCAATTCTAGTGTGATAAAAGGTCAGATTAGTGCTAAATTGTAATTTTTTCAGATGAGACGATTCATTTCTGTTCCAGCTCCTCCAACGAGGATGTTTTCTGGTTTTAAACGTGTCAACTTAGTATTTTCATTATCGGTGAATGTGCCCGTTATTTTCTCAGTCACACGTTTTGTTTATAAAATGTCAGGAAACACAACTTCCTCAAGCCCAAGCTGATGTCTTTAAATGTGTTTTATTTGCTGTAGAGACACAACAAGTCTTTGGGATTCAGTAGAGTCTGTTTATTATAACATGTGTTTCCTGATATATATTTTCCATTCACAAACAGATTTAAGTCATTTATTAATCAAAAATGCCAAACATTCACCGGCTCCAGCCTCTAAAATATGCTCATTTTCTGTTCTTCTCTGCTTTATATCATCGTAAATGTAATATCTTTGGGTTTTTGCTGTACATCATGTCACAGTGTCTTCATTTAGATTCATGTATGGTGCATCAGAGCCTTTGAGCCAGCTTGGTTTTTTGCTCCTCGACAGGGAGAAGAAATGGGTGACTGTTGGAGACACGTCCCTTCGCATCTACAAGTGGGTCCCAGTGACGGAGCCCAAATCAGATGATGTGAGTTCAGCCTCTTCTGTAATATTCATTGTTATTAGCTGTAAACGCACTTTATAACCGCATGTTTTCAACAGGTGCTTTATCTGAAATCCTGGAAACAAAATAAAATGTTCAGATTTTGATTCAAGGGCAAAATATTTCTTCCCACAAACACACTTTCTAAGCTCCACCATTTTAGTTTTATTGGTTTTCACATCACATTATTACATGTTGATGGCTTGTGAATGGAGCTATTGTGTGTTTGAACGCTGTACTTTTTTTTTTTTCTCTGACTGTAGAAGAACAAGAATAAGAAAAAAGGCAAAGATGAGAAATACGGCTCAGAGCTGACGACTCCAGAGAACAGCTCCTCTCCAGGGATGATGGACATGCATGGTAGGTGTTCTGTATATTTCGTACTGTCAACAAATCCCATGAAAAGTCCAAAATCAGCTGACTTCCTGTGTGTGGCTCTCAGCTCACAGCCCGTTGGTTCCTACTGAAGACAAAGTACAGCTGCTGACTGTAGTTTTTATCAAACAAACAGGAGGAAATAGTGCGTTTGTTGGGGACTATTTTCAGCGGCGGATTAATTAGTATTGGGGGCAGCAGGACAGTGTGTGTGGGACTGAGTCAAAATAAATGACTGTGTGTTCATGGTGGTGAAGGAATATGTCCCCCAGTGCCACAGTGAGGCTCACTGATAATAGTTTTTGGAAGAAGATATATCGGCCTGTGATACATTCTCCGTTGGTTTTGGTCTTTTCATGGGATTTGTTTGTTGACAGTAAATATAGACTTTAAAAGTGGAATTATTCCGACTTCTTCAGATATTTGCGGAACATTTTATTGTCTTTTGTTGAATCTGTTGCTTTTTTTAAATGCAGCCACATCCTTTCTTGTCTGAGACCCTTCATTTAGAAATAAGCTGGTTTTGCTTGAAAGTGTTATATTTGGCTTTCTGAAGCCTGTTCTGAAAAAGTACTTGTATTCTGTACCCATTGCACTTGAGGGCTTCTTCATCTTCTATAAAAAATGATGTACTGTTGTCATACTAATTCTAATAATGGAATATAAAATTATTAAAAAAGGTATGTTAAGATCAATGTTTGACAATCTCATGATGACAAAAACTAAAGTGACTAAACTAAATCTTTCTTTGCTAGATGACAACAGCAACCAGAGCTCCATCGCCGACTCGTCCCCAGTGAAACAGGAAAACAGTTGTAGCACCAGCCCCACCCCAGAGCCCACCGCCACCTCTCACCGCGAGAACAGCGAGGCCAGGACTGACCAGAGCCCAGACAGCAAGAGGGGTCAGTCACACACACACACACACACACACACACACACACACTTTTAAATGATGGGTGTATCGTCTCCTCGCTGTCAGCTAGCAGGTGGTAGCGCAGCAGTACGGCTGATCAGCCACTTCCTGTTTTTGTTTTTATGTATGTTTTATTTATACACTGCTCACTTTCGGGCACCAGGTGCTAAATATCGCCCGAGTGTTTGTGGCTCTTTCTGTAAATGTCCTGTCGTGCCTGAATGAAGCCGTATTAAACACTGACGCCTGCAGTTTGTTTGGTTGATAAAATGTCTGAAAATAGTAAAAATATGCCCATTACATTTCCCAGAGGCTGAGAGCAGCAAATATTCAGGTGGAAACGGTCCATTTCGGGTCATTTTTGATTTAAAAAGTGATAAACTGATAATGAAAATGATTGCTAATAATTTTCTGTTTACTGTGGAGGATCTAATTTGACCTTTTTTTTTTTTTTTATTGTATTTCTAAACTAAACTGACCTTGAGTTGAGTCCAGTGTGTCTCAGCCGCGTTAAATCATCCAGTTGGACTCCATGTTACTGTGCAGTTACTTCACACCACCACACTGTGTCATTAAAGCGTCAGAAAACAAGCAACTGCAACACATCACCTATGTAACAGTATAACATTTTATTGACGAGCTCCTGTTCTGATGCGTCCTCAGGTAAGACCACCCCTTCATCAGAGACCTCAGAGAGAGCACAAAGTGCCAAGAGAGACAGCCTGTCCTCGGGGGAGAAGGACTCTTCGGACAGCAAAGCCACTCAGGTAACTACACTCACAGCTGACCGGTGTGGCTGTGCAGTCAGTTCATCCAAATGACAAAAAAAAAACAAAAACATATTTTCTCACTTTCCTCTAATGGTATATAACCATGAATACTTAGTTGATCAGTCGCTGATTTTTCTATTCAACTTAAAATCAAAAGCAAACAGCCTGAATCCTCAGACGACAAACTGTTGACAGTGAGGCCTGTTGAGGAGCCACAGTGAGTCCAGACACCGATATCTCAAAACCCAAAGATAAACAAAGTCCAAGTCTCAACGTTTTCTTCTCACGTTGGCCTCTAACTGCTGCCCCATAATGTGTGTTGCCCTCGAGGCACTCGGTGAATGTTGAATGGATATTTATAGCCGCATAGATCCAGCAGGACCTTGAATAACAACAAGAGCTGACTGCAGGGACCGGCTGTCCTTGGAGCACGCGTGGCACAATTTTTATAAATATATCAAAATATAAAGTTGTATATATCTCTACACAGAAACCACCAAATTAGCTTCAACTTCGACTTATTTTTGGATTAAGCTGTACTTTGTGCGTCTGCAGAACCACGAGGGTTTTTGCGCTGTAAATGTCATCATCTGCGCCCGAGGGTGGCCCAGCATATGACCATCTATGCAGTAATGTGGATGGGCAGCATTTAGAACAGTTTTCTGTTGATATGATGAGTATGATATGATAATAAATAAGTTTAGGCCATATCTTTCTTACCGTTTTTCCTTCATACTTCGGACTATAAGACCTCGATTGCATTGTATGTGGTATTTAAAAGGTCTTCAGTTCTACTTGGTGAACTCGCACTCTGACCAGCGGCTGCCCCGTTGTCGTGGAGACGTGTAAATGACCACTACAAGAGCGTCTCGTTGTCTTAAACGTCGTATAAAGTGCTTGTTGCTCTGTGTTCCCCTGCAGGACCTAGAGGAGGAGGCCCCGCCCAGCAAGAAAAGCAAACCGGAGTCCTCGTCTCAGGACTTCGAGGAGAGTTAAATGTTTTGGGCTGAGTCACTTCTCTCCTTCACCCCCCCCGCCCCCCTCGACCCCCTGCACCTCCCTCCATTAACTCTAGATAATTTAGGGCTAATGGATACACCAGCTCTCCTCCCACTCCCCCTACTACCCCACCTCCCCTTCTCTACCCAAACTATACCAAAGGGAGAATGGACGTCTCTCTCTCCCCCTCCCTCCCTCCCCCCCCCTCCCACCCTGACGGCTGTTTCCCCTCCGGTTTGCCACCTTTGCCCTAACACTCCTCTGCCACAGAGGGAGAATGGATATTACCTCTATTCACTGGTCCCCTCCGTGCTTCCTTCCAGTTCTCCACACTTTTCACTAATGCCAAGAGAAGCTCTGAACCCGGGCTGCGACCCCCCCCCCCCCACCCCTCCGTGACCAGGGGCAGCGCCGTCAGCCGAGCCCAGCCACCGCCAGGCCAGACCACAAACCCTGACCTGCATCTGTGACTAAAAGAGTTAACACTGGGGATCTGAGATTAGGACGAGGTTGATCCCGGACGCTGCTCTGAGACCGCTTTTAAAACGTTTTTCCTGCTCACGGTTTAGCTCAGGATACTCAAGAGGCTAACCTGGTCTCAGATCAGCGGCTGCGGGGGGAACCTCCACCCTAAGACCACGTCACTTCAATCCTCCCGATTCGCCTCCTGTTAGACTAATGTTCTATATTTGTTTAGGAAACGTTTAGGGTTTTTTTCTCAGGAGGGTCAATGCACTGTTATGGTATGTCACAATCGATCACAGATAGATTTGCTGCTGTAGTGGAAGTCTTTTTTCTCTATCCATGAAAAGTTCTCCATTCACATGTCTTTTTAAAGTGAATTAGTTTGTGGTTCGTAGAGGAAGAGTTAGAAGAAGGTACTGGTCAAGATAACCTCTTGGATAAGTAGTGAAGACGGGCGTAGGTAGCGTAGGTCCTGAAGGTGTGCCTTGAGTTGCAACGATTAAATACACGTTTTAGGTCAAGCTGGTTTTGAATTACAATTTTGGTGCCATGTTTTTGTTTTTGTTTTTTTTGTTTGTTTTTTTTTGCCTTATAATCATCACTAATTAGTATAATCTGATATTTATATTCAACTACAACAGTTTGGTTTTTACTTGAAGGAATAGTTCAACATTTTGGTAAATATTCGCTTTCTTGCAGAGTTAAATGAAAGAAGACGCTTAGGTTAGCTTAGCATAAAGACTGGAAACTGGGGGGGGCAACCACATTACCACATTATGGGGGCACATGACCCCTCCCATAAAACTGCAGTCTTTAGACGTATTAAACATAAAGGATAAAGTGTTAATTAGCGAGCTTTTGTGGTGCTAGTTGGTAGATTTAGCTCACTAATTAGCATGTTAAGTTTGGTTTCTGTACAGATGAAACAAAAACTAAGCTTAAAACTTTTTTAACCTTCGAACAGAGCCAGGCTAGCTGTTTCCCTTTGTTTTCAGTCTTAATGCTAAGCTAAGCTAACACCCGGCTGTAGCTTCATATTTACTGTACAGACCTCTAACTCTCAGCGAGAAAGTTTCCCAAAGTGTGTGGAAGTATTCCTTTAAAACAGCTGGAGACTGGAATTTGAACACTACCCGGAAGTACTACTACAGAAGTAGTTTTGTCGTCTGGACGTTTCAACATCTGCAAACCCCATAATTCAGACTTCCTGGTCCACTGGTCTGCGTCTACTTCAGGTGGCACGCTGTTGTTGTTTTTTCCCTGTAAAGTAGAAGCAGACCAGTATCTGGGACTGGTTTTCCGGTCTGGTCCACCATCACGACTCATATTTAATCACTTGTTCTGTGTATCACTACTTATCTATGACCTACACATGTTTCTACAGCTCAAGACAGAGGGGTCCAGTCTTTTAGCTCAAACATTGGTTCTAATCCTCCTACAAGGTGCTGTCTATTGGCTGAATCCATACACGTGTGGCATCAAGCGCTCGGTTTTGTGCAGTTTACTTGAACTTCATTGTACGGATTCAGACCTGTGACCTCTAATGTACAACCTCACACGTGTAAGATTTAGTTTTATTAATCAATATTTACTTGTGAATATGGATTGGAATCAATTGAATCACTGCAAACCAATGACTTCATAACATAACAGGGGCTATAGAAGAACTTTATGACGCAGAATTACTTGATCAGATTTCAGCAGATCAGCATTCACATGGATGGAGAGAAAAGAAATAAAAAATGACAATTGTCGCAGTTTAGAGGATGGATTAGCATATACCTCATTCCCAGTCCAGCAGCGCTGGAACTTAAAATGCTATTGTATTGACATTAACAGTTAGAAACAGCATTATGTACACTCAGTTTAAAAAAACAAATCTCACTTATGTTGTAGCTTTCACCTGATTGAGCCGATTGCTTATAGTTTGCTCATAACTGTGTGTTTTTAAAAAAAAAAAGGAGAAAAAAAAAGAGCTGTGAGATATTAAATCTTGTATGTTGTTTTTTTTTTTTTCTTGGGACCATTTTGTTTCACTTTAGATCTTGTACAGATTTATGGTTTGGTTTGACTTATTTATTCCATCAGTAGTGCTTGGTTTTTATCATGTCCAATGGTTTTGTTTTCTTAATAAAATTCACAAAACGTTTTTTGGGGTGTTTGTGTTCAGTGTAGTACAGGATACTCTGAAGTACCTCTCAAAGTATTTATTAAAGTACCTCCTGTGGTTTTGAGTCAGTTTCTTACCAGAACTTGTTTGTGTCGTAACATTACCAGGATTATTTCACTAAGTCAGGCTTATTTTCAGTAAAACAAGTTTCCTAAAGGAGATTCTAATAAGTCAGTAATATGGACACGTATCCCTCCAGACCCACCTGGTCCTGGTCCTGGTCCTGGTCTGGTTAGTGTTCAGGCTTAGCGTTACCTCAAGTTTGACATGACTCACAGTTAGAGACTAGCTGGTGAACATTGTAGAGCATTTAGCAGCTAAAGAGACGGCTATTTCCCTCACAGGGTGGAGGAGACCAAAAACAGAGCTAACGGAGAGAGAAGACTGGACATCATGTGACACAGAACAGCAGAAACGAGGAAACGCAGTGTTTCAGTCTGACAGCTCGATTGTAACGAGGTGAAGCTAAGCCTGAAAACTGGAGGGACACGTTTTCATATCACTGACTTATTTAAACCTCCTTCACGAAGCCTGAAAATGAGCCTGAATTACTGACGTGAGCCGGGTTTAAGTGATAATCTTGGTTTATGAAACGGCCCCTCCCGAGTTTCTGGAAAATGGAGCAGGCTCTTTGTGCTGCCTGAACCTCTCAGGAGTAAATGGATCCGGGGGATGAAACTATAATGAGCAGCGCAGCAGCTAATCTACATTGTCCCGTGAGCTAGAAAGTGGGTTTTAACGCTGTCTTGACAGCTTGTAGATCTCTCTCTCTCTGTGTTGCTGCTGGAGTGAAAAACACAAGCTTTCTTAGTATTTGTATTGGACTGTTCAGGAGTATACAGTACATAGAAAACAGTGACATTTTACACCACGTCAACATCTGTAAAATAGTTTGAACATTTCGAAACCATTTCTAGATGGTGCCTGAAATTGTTACATATAAAACATTACACTAATAATTAGACGCATCACTTATAAAGTACACAATGGTTTTAAAGTCTTTACAAATCCCCTGGAGTGGAAACCTTATACAATGTCAATCTTATCAACAGGGCAGAAAAATAAAATGTAGTACACATAAAAGCTATCTTTTGTTCCATGGCACTGTGCACACATTTATCAGAAGGAAGCCTCTGATTAGTATTTACAAAGACTCCTGTCAATGGTTAGTCACGTCATGTATTATACACTGTTACACTGGAAGATTCAATATGATCCAAAATTGTGCTCAAGAACAAGATAAGTCAAATATGTGTCGCTATACAGGTTTAATTTAAAGCAATAGTTTGACATTTTGGGAAACGAGACCTCCACTGATGGACAGTTAAAAAAAAAAAGAGATTAAAAATCGATGCAGCGGAAGCAAAGATAGTCTTTTTTCTTCCTCGTCAAAACATGGGGCCTACATTACCCACAATGCATCTCAACCACCGACCGTTCGGTTGGAGGTTTGAGTGTGCTATGCTACTAGCGGCTGGTGCGGCCTGGAGCTGCTAGCCTGAAGCAGAGAGGTCTGATTAGCTCACTCCTTTCTAACTCCACACCAACAGATTTTCTTTCATTTTCAAATCTGTAGTCTTCAACTGACGCTGACTCGAGTGACATCACTTGAGGCAGTTTATGAGACTTCACACAACTTTTTTTCCCCCCCACATACGCAGCTGTACTCCCTGGAAACACACTTTGATGAGCAAAATCGGTGGACTTAATGACAGAATAAGGCTACAGCCGGCAGCCGGTTAGCTTAGCGTAGCTCAGAGAGAAAACAGCTAGCTTAGCTCAGTCCAAACCTAACAAAATCCACCTATCAGCACCTCTAAATCTCCCCAATATCCCGCACAAAAAACCTTAAGTGTGAAAACTACCGGACAGAAAAGCAAGTTAGCTGTTTGCAGACTTTGTGCTAAGCTAACCTGCTGTAGCTTCATATTTAGCCGACAGACATGTGAGTGGTATCAATGTTCTTATCCAACTCTCCGCCAGAAATCATATAAGCGAATTTCCCAAAATGTCAAACGAGTGCTTTAAAGAGGGCAGAATCACCTGAACTGACTTCAAATCACTTTCGTTTGGAATCATAAAGTTAAAGCGCTGTTTGTTTCTGCTGAATCTTTAAAGTGGACAGTGCAAAACTAAGTTAGTAGAGGCTTCTCTAGTTTCATCTGGGTGAGTTCCTGTACTACCTGTACTTCCTGTACTCCCACCTGTACTACAATAGTCCTAGTACAGACTATACACCTTTAAATCAGTGCTAGCTTATTTCCCTGTAGGAACATCACCGGTTAGTGAAAGAACAGACAATAAATAACAAAATGCAACAACTTCTTCATTAACTACAACAAATCCTCAGTAACTTTCAGTGGCGTTATTAACCTGTATGCTGATCTATGGAAAACTAATTCCACAATCTCATCACAAGGTCCATTTAGTAGCTGTTCTGGAGCTTTTGATCGAGTTGCCACAACATCATGCAAATGTAGGTGAGCTTTTTAATCTCAAATTTTAATCCAACATAGACGAGAAGTCCTTCAAGTGCCCAGAAATAAATGAAACTCAAACACCTAAAACTCCACGACAACTGGGATACTGTAAGATATTGTGATTATGACGAAAGCTCCAGAACAGCTGCAGTATCAAATGTAAAAAAGTAAAAAAGTAAACTGACCTTTATGTGTAAAATCTGTGGAGAGTCCCTTTTAAGTCAAGGTCCTCTTACAAGCTTTTTTCCCACAGTCTTAATTTGCGTCTCACGGTCTTCATCAGCAGTTAGAGTTCCCTCTTTAGCCTGAATGAACTCCATCCACTGATGAGGACAGAGAGCTGCAGCTGAAAGCTCTGGAAAAAAAGCTAGTAACATTGGAAACTAAGATTTCCAAAGTCAAGACTGAACTTCGCTCACGTTACAAACTATTATTGGTTTTCCATGGATTAACATTTAGGTAGAATAGAAAGGAGTATTAGGGCCACCAGAAAAGTTGAATTAAAAAAGTCGTTATATTACGAGATAAATAAATAAAGGCGTAATATTTAGAGAAAAAACGTCTTAATATTACAAGAATAATATTGTAATATTTTGAGAATACAGAAATAATATTTAAAGAAAAGTCAAAACCATCGTAATATATTTACTATACTCTTTCGAGTTGTTATATTACGAGATTTTAATACTTCGTTGTAGAAGGCAAGATGGAGTATTTAATTAGTACTTACTTTGATTTCCGCAGTACTATATATTAAATGTTTTTGTCAGTGATTTATGGATTTTGTCGTCGATACTGAAGGTCTGAAGGTTTGACTGAAAGCTGTTTAAGCTGTTTCACTGTTTTTGGAAACAAAACTTTTCCTCGAAATATTACAACTTTTTGAAATCTTCCATGATTTGTTTTGCTGACGGTGGCCCTGGTACTCCGGAGTACGCTGCTCCACCGAAAGAAGGAAATGAGTAAAACGTTAGACGTGGCAGTGTCACTCTCTGATTGGTTTGCAGACTGAGGAATGTCGGAGAGGTGCTTCATTTTCCCTTCAGTTCGATCTGTGCTTATCTGTGTTGCATCATTTTCTTTTTGCTAAACAACAAATAAAGCTCCAAAAAACGATGGCTGTGAAACGTCACTTAATTTAGAAACAAACTTAAACACGTTAAAAAACGACGAGTGCAGAGGACGGATTCCTTTTCGCTATAAACATCAATATTGCACCGAAGCAGCATATTTGGACAAGCATTCTGCGTTACAGTCAGAACAGTTTATCTTTAGAGAGCTGCAGAGTAAAAGATGTGGATCAGGACAGTGGCTACCAGTGATATGCATAAATACAGTATAAAAATACAATATGGGAAAATCTTAAGGGAACTCTGTCAGGCATGTCGGGCTGGATTGTGGGAGATAGAGCGGGTAAAAGGTGAGTTGTGTTTAAGGGGAAGAAAAGGAAAAGGAAATCAAATGCAGATAAAGAGTTTTTGGAGCCTCTAGAAGGTCTGGTCGTCGTTGCAGGACTCCGTGGCGTGTCCGAAGGTCTCGCAGATGTCGCAGTAGGGCCTCTCGTCGGCCGGGTTGCCGTGATAGGTGGTGTGAGGTACAGAGTCGGGGCTCTGGGCCTGAGTGGGACAGTCCTCCGTGTCGTGGAGGTCAAAGCAGTCGCAGATATCGCAGAACAGACGTGGAGTTGCCTTCTTTTCCCGCTTTGAAACGCCTTCAACAAACCTACGCGGCAGAGAAAAGATGAAGGGTTCAGATTTGTTTGTTTAATAAAAACACATGAAACCTTCGAGGTGCTGGTAGGCTGACTCTGTTACCTTTAGACGGAGCCAGGCTAGCTGTTTCCCCCGTTTCCAGTCGTTATGCTAAGCTAAGCTAACCATCACATTTAATGGACAGACATGAGGGTGGTATCAATCGTCTCATCTGACTGTTGCCATGAAAGTGAATAAGATTTCAGCATTCAGCGAGGTGAGCTTGGCTTTGCGAGGCTAACACACCTCGGAGAGTAGAGCTACTCTCGAACAGTCCAACAGCATACACCAAAGATAATCGTTTCTACGACTTTCTGTGTTTCTTACCCGTCGGTCCCGTCGTTGCCGTTGAACTCAGCCAGAGCGAGCTTCTTCAGTTTGATCTTCAGCTCCTCGTTCTTCCGCTGCAGGTCCACAATCACACTGTTCAGGAAGTTGATCTGACGGAGACAATCAGCACACAGATCAGCTTCATGTGGGCACAGATAAGAAGTGAGACCCCTGAACATGTATAGCGGGATAAAGGTGTAGTCTCACCTGTCCCTCAGCGAACTCCTTCTCTTCCCTCAGCTGCTCCAGAGCTGCAAAATCAGAAAACAGGTTGACGAAAAGAAACGCCTCCCTGCCTGAACAGTGTGCATGCTGTCGTCGTCGTCGTCTGCTCACCTGAGGGTGGAGCTTCCATGTCTTCTCCCTCTGAGGCCTGAGTTCCCATGAGCCTTTGCTCTAGACTGTGAACACGACCCTGCAGCTGAGCTTTGTCTCTCTCCAACGTCTCCACGGCCGACTGCAGGGTCTTGGCCACGGCGTTTTCTCCTCGTAGCACCGCGATCTGCAGCGACGGAGCAAAACAGGTCAATCTCAGACAACACGGACTGAAGTTTCAAAGAAGCGATGAGACGGCGTGAAAGTCACGTCTGAGTACCTCATTCCTCAGAGTTTCCAGTTCCAGGTCTTTGTCCGAGATTAAGGCTCCAGTGGATTTCTGGAAGTTTATTTCTCCCTCTGTCTCCTGATTAGAGAAGTTTTCTCTGTAGAAAGATTTAGAGAGTTTATAGAAAATGGAGGGATGGATGGAATGCATACTGACTATACTATACAGTATCTAATTATTAACTAATACGGACCTGGGTCACAGTTTATGACCCTGAGAAGATCTGCAGACACTACTCAGGGCTGAAAAACTACATCTCCGACTGCATCATATTCAGATTTACAAATGACGATGTGTTATTTTATTATTCAACAAAAAAAGATGCTAAAGTTGAACATCAATCAAAGCTAAGGCAGCACATACATACAGCCTTATCTTTGTCTCAGTTTTCTATCAATTAAACTAAATATAATTTCAGAATTAGTGCATTAATAATACAGAAATGTAAATGTTCTGTTTGACAAATGAAAGGCATGAAGACCAGTTTGATTATAATGCGTTCCTTGCTAAGTTAAAGGTACACATTGTGTGTATCTTTGCGGCTAACAAACTACTTTAATACATTTCCTTCCTCATAAAACATTTCAAATTTTTTAAAGTATTTTAAATCGTGCATCGTTTACATCCACGTTTGCTAGCTTGTTGTTTTCTCCTTCACTGCCTCTGCTGGTGAATTACTACATTTCTTTGTACGCTACCGCCACCAACTGTCGAACACTGGAACAGCGTGAAACCCCCGGCAGGACTGTGTTTAAACAAGATACAAACAAAATCAAAACATGGCTCCATATCACTACTAGTAGCTTTTCGGACTTCACTGTGTTCCTTCCACTTGTCAAATCAAACCATGAATCCCTTGAATCTGCTGTAAACATGAGGCTGACTTCACTGGAAATTGTATTCCAGCATAAATACAATTTTAATACATAAATGATGCTGGATTTCCATCAACCAAGTAGTAAAACCAGGAATCATCTCAGCTGTCCAACAGCATCTCTGTTGCAGCCTTCTCGATAAATGAAAATGGATGTGACGCTGAATCACATGTCCTGTCGTCTGCATGTTTACCTGATAGCTCTCTCTCCCTCCAAACCTAGTATCTCTGCTCTAACTGTACATCACCTCTTCTTCTCCCTCCAGCCAACACTGTCAGCTGCTCCTCACATCTTTCATCACATGCACGACTTTGATCCTCGACTGTCACCCTGCCTCAGCCGCCTATCACCCCCACTTTATCAAACATTCACTCTCGACTCGAGTCGCTGCTCTGTGGCTGCGGAGAGAAGTTTTAATCCTCTGATTACTGAGCTGAGACGACACGCAGTTTCTTTTGTTTCCAGACTTAGAGGGGGCTCAAAATAAGACCAAACACACACGATGAATAGATGTAAAACCTCAAACCACATTTGAAACAGTCTGGTAATCAGATCCTTTACTTCAGTAAAAGCAGTAATATCATGGTCTAAAACAACTCCATTACAGCTAATGATACTTCAGTGAAAGTACAGTAAGTATTATTAGCAAAATGTACTTCAAAAGTAAACATACTTGTGTGCACAATTAAAAGGGATGTAACGTCGCCGGCGACAGTAAAAAGTGTGTTAAAGAGTCAGAACATGAAGAGATTCTTACCTGGCCTTCATGTCTGGCTGTTGTCGGTCTTCATTGTGCTGAGAGGCAAACACACACAAACATAGAGGCATTTAAATAGAAGCTAAACCCGTCTGAGCTTTAAGAGTCACAGCAGGAAGTAAATCCTCATAGTGCCAAACCCTATTAATCAAATCACCGTTTCTGACTTAACAAACCCTGATCTATAGCAGGATGAAGTTCATATAATGCAAACTTTGGAAAGGTCAGTACCTCCTCAAGATGCTGAGACTTCTGGGAGGCCAGCTTCAGCTCCTCACTGGGGGGTGGGGGGGGGGGGAGAAGAGAAGAGGAGAGGTGACACACTTTAAGAGCTGCACTGGAGGTCTCTGTGATATCTGTGTCACCATCACTGCTATGTGCTTAAATCTGCAGTGGGGCCAGATGTTAACACTGTGTTCACATCTGTTAAACATGCATACAAACAAAGTTACTAAGATAAACACACTGACAAGCAGCCGCAGAGGGACTGAACGTGGTTTCACCTGCTTTGATTTATGACCCACATACATCCTGCATTACGTGTGTATATATATATATATATATATATATATATATATATATATATATGTGTGTGTGACTGAACAGAGAAAATGTTCCAAAGCCTTTAATGGTTTCGCTAAGAGCTGCAACGATTAGTCCATTAATTGATTAGTCAATCGTCAGAAAACGACATTGATAGTCGATTAAACGTTTAAGTCAATTTGTGAGCAAAAAATGCCAAAATCTGCTGTTTGAAGAGACTCAAAAGTAAGTATTATTAAATGATTGATTAATTCAAGAAAACAATCAGCAGATTAATTGATAATGAAAACAATTGTTAGTTGCACTTAAGTCACTTTAACCAATAAAAAGAATTACATCCATATGTATGTACAAATGGTCATTACAGCATTAAATATCTGGCCGCAAAACCAAAAACAATGAGCTGAAAGACACTAAAAGGTGATAATTCTCTCACTACAATCGACCCTTCTCACTTTACACGTTTGATCCATTGTTAATATAAAAACATTGATTACAGCAGCTTTACAGCAAACCAAGCCCATCGAAAAATACTTTATGGAAGTCAATGGCTTCTTTCTCAACATTTTTTTAAAGCAGCAAAATGTCAGAAGGCTAAATCAGTTTGGACTCTAAACATCCTGAGTGGATTCAGCTGTGACGATAGATATAATCTGATACTGACATAATCTACAGACGAATTCTCATCATTCAAAAGTCATCTGTTGGTCTGTATCTGCAGCTCATGCAGACGACTGCACCGTCCTACTTTAAACATCTTAAAGGATTTGACAGCCGTAAAACTCCCAGAGGTTTACACACTAACTGCTAAGACACAGCAGTGATACAGTATTATATTATAAAATACTATAAAACTGATGCTGTAAACTCAGCACATAATCAAATTTAGACCAAGACACAGCAGCACAGACAGTGTTGTCTGGGAATTTACGAGTCTGGATATTTTTGGATGCTGAAACCAAACGATTTGCTGGAGAAATTGAAATTAGCTCCATGTGGGTCATTCTTAGGATTTGTGTCAAAGGCAGAACTCTGAAGCTACGTGTGACTAATAACCCGGTCTGAGTGCCATCTGGGTGAAATATTGAGCCGCCTGCTGGATAATTACATTGGCCATGCCTCTGTAGCATCCACTGCACTCAAACACAACCGGCAGGAGGAGGCTGAGTTAAAGGGAAACGACACTATAACAAACACGGTTTACTACACAGACTCCACACATCCATATCTCCGTCACATCAGGGTGTAAACAGAACCAGACTGAGATGGACAGACGCTCTATTCAGGCAGGACTACAGATGTACCAGGGAGTGAAGCAGCGCAGGCTCAGCGAATCCAACTTTACTTGTGAAATTGTTTCACGCATCCATCTAAAAATGTAATACTGTTTATTACTGCAGGCTTATGCTCCATGTTTCAAACTTAAATCTACATTTCTCCACCCGAACGTCTTCGAGAAATCTTAAAGCGGCTTTAATTAGTTGTCTTTTTGCCACTTGGGGGCAGAATTCACAACAGCCTAAAAACATCTTGTTTTTAATGTAATCTGGTAATAAAAGTATGTAAATCCCATTATCACTGTGGTTTACACACGAGATTAAAATTTGTGTTTTTTCTCCACAGCTATTGGATGAATTGGTTAATGACACTCCCATCAGCCTCAGCTGTACTTTGTGTTAAGTGCTAATTAGCTAATGTTAGCATGCTAACACGCTACACTAAGATGGTTAACATTAGTATGTTAGCATTGTCGTTGTAAACATGTTAGCATGCTGCTGTTAGCATTTAGCTCAAAGCACCACTGTGCCTCACAGAGCCATTAGCATGGCTGTAGACTCAGTCTTGTTTTGATAGCATCATTTTTAAATAAGGACTCGTTCTTACACACAAATAAAGGCTAAATGTACACAGCAACAAACTATTAATGATTATAAAATATTTTTGATATTAACTTCTGGCTTTAACAGATACACCAATCAGAATTTGACAGTAGCTCCAAAGACAATACAAAACACACATCGGGCTGTGGTGCTTGCAGCTGTTCTCTCAGATGCAACAAAAGCCACATTGATTCCACACACACACACACACACACACACACACACAGTTTCACGCAGAGACACACACAGACACACACACTCTGATGTCATAGTGAGAGTGGCGGCCATGTTGGAGCCAGGCGGTCCTAGGAGGAGAGACGGAGCGATTACATAACAGCAGCAGACTGAGGAAGGACGAGGCTCAGAGAGGATGGAGGAACACATTGTTGGGACGTGACAGGATGGAGGAGGAGGAGGAGGAGGAGGGAAGGAAAAACAAAGCCATAGAGGTGTTAAACATGATTCCTCCATATGTAGACTTTTGAGTTTTTAATCAGACAAATCGCTGCTCCTTAAAGAGGATGAAGCTGCTCTTGTTTCACTGTAACTGCTGACGTCACAGCTCGGGGCTCTGATGACTCAGGGGAGGTGTGGCAGGATGATGTAAAGACTCAAAAACACATGCCAGCAAACGCACCACATACTTCCACATATGCACACACAGGGAGGTCAGCAACACACACACACACAAGGTCTATAAATAGACCTGGACATGAGACTGGAGATCCACCACAAACACAACAAAGTGAAGTAAAGTGAAGTGAAGTTAATGATATTTTTATCCTGTTTCAGCGGAGCGATCAGTCAGAGCTCGGCAGGCAATTAAAATCTTGATGAATTTGTTGCTATGCCAACAACGTGGAAGGTCGAGGTCTTAAAGGAGCATATCAAGTTTTCATTTAGTGCTTTACATCATCAGTGAAACATTGTGCTGTTTTACAAGTCTGAATGCAGCTTTTCCAACCACTCAAATAAGACAAAGTGCGAAGCAAATTGTTGGTATTTTGGTGGAAATTGGGTCTCAGACAAAATCAAACTAAATACTTAGTGAATAAGTCAATGTGCAGCAATAATTAATACTCAAAACGTACGTACTGCTGCGACTAAATCCCTGCTAACTGTTGGGAGGCTGCTTAAACCAAAACGTCAGAGTAGAGGATTGTTTTTAAGTAACGAGTAATATGACTAATTATTTACTGTGATTATGAGTGTTGTGCATCATATCCATAATCACTTCACAGCACACTCTGGCTAATTATGGGCTTTACACAACAATTTATAGCATATTTACAAGTGGAAGTATCTCTCTGGAGAGTTACAGATGGAGCCACCTTAATAAACACATTTGACATTTCAGTGTGAGATCAATGAAGACACGTTTTACATGTTTATATTGTCTAAATGCAATTAAATGGAGCCACTTTCGCACAGTCCATTCTTTGTGCTGAATTAGAGCAGACTGGACTTTTTAATCGGCGGTAAAGATCCCGCAGGACAAATTCACCACACCAGTCTAATGAACCGGCTGGCCGGGGTCACCTTTAGAAGAGACACACACACCAGGAAAAAACACATTAGTCGTCCTCAGTACTCACATTTCCTTGCAGAGGACTCCGATACGCTGGTTTTCTGAGCTGCTCCGCTCCTTCGTCAGACTGAGCTCCTCCTGGTATTTGGAGTTCTGCTGTTTCAAAGCCTCGAGCTGAAAGAGGAACACACACAGATGGAGGGTCATAAAGAATAAAAACACACCACGTTAGAACAACAAAACACATTGCGGGAGGTTTCATTTTTTCCTCTTTTGCTCATCTTAATAATGTATTCGCAGCCCCGTTCAGACTGGATTTGTTTCTCAAGGGGAGGTGTGGTGATTAGTGCCGCGCTGGTCAGTGATTCTAATCTCGTCCGGAGAGCGAAAGTGTGTAATTTGAGTAATAATTACTGCCGCAATTACTGGCTGCAAACTGGCTGGTAATTTAAATCCCATCCAGAGCGACGTCTTTGTATTTTAAAGTAGATCTCTGAGGAGGAAGCGCTACTTGTCCTTCTACCAGTAATGGACAACACAACAATGTGAAGGCCTATTGAAGTGAACCAATATGACGACATAAAAAATGTAATTAATCAGGTAATCAGGAGAGCAAGACCCCATGAAAGCTCATCAAATGGTCTGTTACAATGTCAACTACAGGTAGGAACTGCTATTCTCTTTTGAACCTTGTTTTTAGTCTATATTAGTCTACATTTTGGCAAACTAACGCCATTAAAAGTATGCCGAATTAGCTATTAGCACTTCCTGTTTGCGGTGTGCTCATGGATCAAGACAACTATCACTGGATTACTTTGATACTGAAGAAAACTTAAAAATGTGATGATTCTCAGGCAAGTTCTGAAGCGTCTTTTTTCTATCATTTCTAAGTGGATTTATGGAGGTTTATTCACGATGGACATCAGAGATAATGATGTCCTCGGGAAGCGTAAGTCACACTGAATGATACTGAGTTATAAGAGTTGTGGCTCTGAGAGGGTGTACGAAGTTTTCACGCTGTTTCTTTGCCTGGCTTTGCCCCCCCCCCCTTGTAATGTTAATCCCGTCCGAATGGGGCTTTAGTCTGATGGAGGAAGATGCATCAATGCACCACTTTTAAAGGTCAGTGTACTCGTCATGGTCAGTACAACTCAGCTTGTAAAAACAGCTGTATAAAGTCTTCTTCTGGAGGGATCTAAACCAGCGTTTTTGACTCATATTACAGACTAAAATTCAGGATATCTCGGCCTTCGCTTCTTTGAAAAATGAAATCTGTCCCCCAACTTTACCGGAGTGCCCCTTTAAACAGTCTCACGGGATGAAGAGCCAGATATTTTCCGTTCTACACGCAACAAACCGGGTTCATCGATCCGATTAGTATATAAAAAGTTAGAAAATAGAGAGAAATTGTCCATCACAGTGTCCCAGAGTCTTCACATCACAAAAGCTGGAACCAAAACAGTTTGATAGAAGATCAGGGGTCAAGACGCTGACCATGAACCCCAACGTCGCCGGTTCGAGTCCGGCCAGAGACCTTTACTGTCTCTCGCTCTCTCTCATTTCCTGTCACATATACTCAGCATCTCATTGAAAAGCTTTTAAGTCAAAGCTGCAGTGAGACGAGAGGAACTCCGGGTCGTTAAGAGTGAAACCGCAGTTAATACTTAAAATACAGGCGGCCTTGATGAGTCAGCAGACAGCAGAATGGGACCAGTCCACGTGAAACTAAAAATAAAAGCCCCGGAGACGTCAGCTCCTCCAACTTCACCTCATGCAAACTTTTTATGTTTCTGGTTCAAGTGTCTGGGATTCCGAACACGTCTCACAAATCTCTCCCGACAGTTTCACACAGCAGCTTTAAAATAGCAATAGTCAATAACTAATTACCAAAGTGTGCCTTTAAAATCAATGTGTTTGTGCCGCAGCTGGGCTCGTGTGTTGACTGAGTCACTGAGTGTTTCTGTCGGCGCGTTAACGCGTCAAGTGTGTCCGATGCCGCCTGCACGTGAGTTTCTTTACACCTTTGAAGTGAGAGCCGCTGCAGAGCGCGCTCATGTAAACACACACACACACACACACACACACACACACACACACACACACACACACACACACACCGCCGGGTCTCACGCTTCATCATCTTCATCTTACATCGAGACAAACAATGCACGAGCCAATTAGAGACCCGCGTGAATGGCTGCACCTCTTCCCGCTTGCGGTGAATAAACCCCCCCCCCCCCCAAAGCAGAGCAGTCCTACCTGGTAGTGAGGCGAGTAGATGTTACCGGGGTAACCCTGATGCAGAGCAGCGATGTCCATACCTCCACGGCTGCTAAACGGCAGCTTTGTGTCTACAGGCTGACATACACAGACTAACACAGGCTGGCCATCAATAAACCATCAGCTCTCATCTCCCGCCGTGCACGGCTGCTGGGGGGGGGGGCAGCCTCTCTCTCTCTCTCACAGTTAAAGAAGCTGAGCACTTCCATTATGTAAGCCCAGAGTAAGCTCCTCCCAGACCTCGTTTCTGCACCCGTTCACACGCTCCCCTAAAAGATCCACCTTCCATTCACAGTGTCCGACATGAATCACAGCAAACACGACGAGCCAAACACCTTCTGCTGTGTTGAAACATCCGCACACAGCCGGTTTTTTTTTTACACAAAAACCAAATAATATTCAGTTTATTATCATAAAAGACAAAACCAGTAATTAACCACAACTGAGAAGACAAACCAACCAAAAAAAAACAACAACAAAGGTTGATAGAAAACAAATTTAAATACTACAAAACAAAAAGCGTGTTTATGTTTGGTCTATTTCTGCCACTCTGATCCCAAAACATTCAGTTTACTTTCACAGAAGACGAAGCAGAAAAACCACAACATGACTCAAAGTGAAGCTGCAGCTCCTTTTATCTCTAATGAAGGCTTAAACATGACAAAACAAGAACAAGAACAATGATGTAACTAAGTACATTTAAGTACTGTACTGCTACTTCTATTCCACTACACTGTTTTTGATAACTTTAGTTACTTTGCAGATTCAGGTTATTAATACAAAATATAAATCAACTAATAAATCGTGATTAAACTACCCAGCAGTGCATCAAGTATTTGAAATGAACTCCAACTTTAACAATCATTTTAATCCAGAAGTATAATATATACGATTCTGAGTACTTTTGGTACTTTAAGTATATTTAGTATTTTGATGCTAATACTTGTGTACTTTTAAATGGTCTGAGTAAAATAACCGATACATTTTCTGTCGAGTAATCAATTAATCAACGAATCGTTTCACCTCTGGATCCAACAGATGTGTCAAGGCACGAGACCAGAGAGGTCGACCTCAAGTCAGCCGTTCATTAACACACACACACACACACACACACTCTGACATGTGCAGCATTACATCACAGTAACGTGGCTGAGCGGAGAGAAGAAGCAGATGTAATAAATAATAAATAAATAAACGTGTGTGTGTGTGTTTCCGTTCAGCATGTATATTTAAATTATACAGAACAGTCTGTTGTTTGTTCCGACTCTTAAATGCCGTGTTACAGTTTCCGTTAGTAATGCCTCTTTAATATAACATGCCGATGGCTATCTATTTGAACTTTAATGCGCTGTGACAGAGCAGAAAAGAGCAAGTTTCTGTTCATGTAAAAGCTTGTAGGATTTACACAAACAAGCAGCTGTATTTATTTTATTTATCTGCACAATAACAGCGCTCACAGTTAAAAAAATATTAATAAAGACCCAATGAGGTGACACTTTATTGAAACCCTCTTATTTATCAGTTACAAGCAGTATAATAAATTATTCATGTGTTTGTAAGTTCATTGTTTTATATGCCATCCCTCCTCCTGTGAAGCATCTGTAACTGCTGTACAATCAGTTAATGAATGATAATATCACAGAGCTGTAATCATATAAAACACGTCTTCATAGTTTATATGTATTGTATATGAATCTGTATATGTTATGTTTATTAATAAAGTGTGTAGTATTTATTCACGTATACGTGCTACTTCTTCATAATTCGTAAAAACAAAGCAAACATCCACTGATGAAGGCTGAAAGCTCGGGAGGAAATCTAGTAAGAGGACGTTGAGGTAAGAATTTCTGGTGTCCACTTGTGAACCTCGAAGCTCAACACATATATAAACATTATTAAACAATTAATAAATGTGTTATAAACACACCGGTGGAATAAAATGTTGCAGCTGTGTTGTATTGTGTTATCGATCATTTATTATCTATTAATGCAGCAGTTTCAGATACTTCACAGGATAAGTTGTTGATAAATCAGTGGTGGAATGTACAGTAAGCAAAAGTACTGCGCTTAAGTATAGGTGGTGGGTACTGTATATGTATTTACTGCTCGCCTTGTACTTTAATTGTGAGTTTCTCCTGTTCTTGTGCTGCTGCAGCACATGAATTTCTCCTCCTGGGATCAAAAAAACTTTCATCTCATCGTATCTTATTCAACTTTAAATCATCCTGACATCACAGAGAAAAGCAGGTAGAGCACCGTGAGTTATGTTGCAGCGCTGCAGCACGATGCATGAAACCGGTTTGCGCCCCGGGCTGACGGAAATAAACACTTCCAAACAGAAAGTATGTTTATGTTCCGTCTCCATCTCCCACTTTAATCTCCTCTCCATTTCTCTGGCTGTCATGAGACCGACCATCTGGAGCTCACGGGCAGCCGGAGTCACAGCGATCTGAGCCAGGGGGCAGCAGAGAGCCGCACACTGAGTGCACGGCTGCAGGTGGACCGCCGTTTACAGGAGCAGCATGGAGTATGAAATGATAAAAACATCAAGTCGCAGGCGGCGGTGAGATGTGGAGGCTGAGAGGGACGAGACACAGAGAGAATAAAGGAGAGAGAGAGAGAGAGAGAGAGAGATGGCCCACAGTATTTCATGCATGGCTGATTAAATGCGATGACGGGGACAGTCACATGCAGTCAGCGTGGGAATCCTGATGTGAATACGTAATAAAAAAAAAACCCTGCAGGCTGAAAATGCTGAACTTATGTATGTGCATGTGTGAGTCCCTTCACGGAGCTGTGGACGCACAAAGGCGCATGTCAAGCTTGGGATTTTCTGCACATGCTGACGCCGTGTGCATGTGCTGCAGCAAGAGAAGCCTTTCCAAAACCCAAAATACAAGAGCAAAGGGTGTAAGGAAAGGGTTTTTAACAGTTTGTCAGCTCTAACGTCTAAACTGGTTACTTTGAAGGCCAAGGAGACGTTTATGAGCAAATGACATTATTTTGTGAGGCTACAGTTCAGGACGAACACATCCACTGAGTGTTGATGATACCACATCAGAGTAACGTTAGTGGCTCTGTGCTGATCTTTACTGGATTTGGGGACGTTTACAACCCAGCAATGCCAGAAAAACTCGGTAAGTCCTAATCTTAAAAGAGTTTTGTCTTCTTAACGATTACAGTGAAACACACTGTTTGAAAATACAAACATTAAAGCATAAATCCAACCTCTGTTTTGCTTCTCTGAGTATGTAAGCTAAGTATTCAAACAGGGTTAGGTCAGAACAAAATAAGAGCCAATGCTGCTGCTATATTTCCATGTCTTCTACATGGATCATCAGGTGGTGAGGATGCTACCCTTTTTGCCTGGGACCTGTTATCTTGAGCGTTTAGCATGACATCACGTATGTAGCCATCAGGCGCATATTTAAAACTCTTTTTACAGATTTCTTGTTTTAAAACGAGTCGCCTGGAGACATTAAAAAGTCAGACTGAGACTCACGGAGCCAGCGTTAGCTTCATTTGTTGGATAGCTGCAGCGCCGGCTACAAATAAGAAGCTGCGTTTGTTTACGTCGGAATGAAATGAATTGGGGTAAATCTGCCAGCGTTATCACTGTGAACTGGATATGTGCTGTGCGAGAGTGGGAAGATACTAAATCAAGTAGTGTCTTAGTTTAGCAAACTGTACTGGGACTGAAATGACAACGTGGTTACTTCAGTGACAGTGGGTGTTTACAGTGTTCTGCTGTAGCTGATTATTACCCCACACATTTTCCATCAGGGCCTCCTGCTCACCTGTGTCTCCAGTGTCTTCTTCTCATTGGTCAGCTGCTCAAGCGACAGCGCCGTCCTCTCTGACTTTTCAATAGCCTGGAAAACAAATGAATGACATACATGGTATGATATGATAACATACAGCACACAAAGACGATTCATTACATAACAAGCTTGTTCTCCTGAGAACACAGAATACATATGGCCTCAAAATATTTTCTTAGGATCATGTAATAATCATCATTTTGTGACAGGACAGGAAAACCAAACATGTTATGCTGAGCTCAAAGAAACAAAGCATGAGAAATGATCCGTGTGTGTCCTCTCTCGAGGTTTTGTTCTGCATGTTATCCTGTTGTCTGTTCTGAAGACACATAAACTGACTCTTATCTGCTGAATCACACCACAGCGGCCAAGTCTATATGGATTCAATCTTTTTTTAATTTACGTACCATTTATGTAACATTAATTTAAAGCTGTATTATCTGATTTTTGGCAGAGGAAACAAGCAGTAAATACAACATTAACATATTATCACCTTATAAAGTTGAAATGTTTGTAACCTGTTTGTAAACAGTTGCTTATTTACTATCTAGCAGTATCTAGCAGATACACAAGCAACATGATCATTAACTTGGAGATGTGTTTCTGATCACCTGATGAATGGAAGTCCAATATTCTCTCTCTTTTAGCTCTGTTTTTGGTCTCCACCAACTCCTGAGGAAAATATCTGTCTCTTTAGCTGCTAAATGCTCCACTGTGTTCACCAGCTAGTCGCAGTAGTGTTCAGAGGCTTTTTACAGCTTTCCCCGTTGGCTGCAGCTTCAGGAAACAACGCTGATGAGAGCAGTGAAAGTAAATCCAAACAACCAAAACAGTGAGCTGAAAGATGCTAAAACTGGAGCTGCAGAAAACTCTCTGAGGGTTTGTCACTACATGCGACCCCTTTCACATTACACAGTCATTTGATCCAATATAAAAATATAATTTTTTGATGTGTACAAAGGCTGAAAATCACTCTCAACTTCAGGCTCAAGCCAAAACGGACATTAGCACTTAAAAAAAAACAACTTAATCTCCATTAATAGACTGGAGAGATCAGAGGTTGTTAAAAAAAATCTTGGCTAAAAAAAGGAGAGGCAGCTCTTTACTGAGTCAGCCTCGAGCTTGTTCAGCTGTTTCACTTTCACATCCATTTGTAACGAGCTCCACGAAGCGAGAGCAGAAGTATGAAAGCTTTGACTTTAGGGAAAGAGAACAAAACACTCTCTTCTGTAAACTGTAAACTGTAATTTCTACTAAGGTCTTTTTAGAAATATTAAAGCGGCAGAGAGAGTGGACTGCAATTCAAGAGCTGAGCTTGTTCTATTGTTCATCACTCTATTCATGCACCTGCTGCTAAAACGTGTGCAGAAACACTGACTACTAGAAATATAAGCACATAAATACTAAGCAGAGTGTTCCTGTAGCTTGAAACACGCCTTTGTTTTGGTATAAAGGTACACAGAGGAGGCACATAAAAATAAGTATGAATATTTGGCAGCAGCATTGAAAGGAACGCTAGTGTTCCCTGTACACAAAATCAGTTTTTGTTAATCAATAACACATTTTGTTAAGAATTGTTTATAATGTTACTTTAAAACTTGACATCATTTCCGTCCACACATCCTTTATAATCATCTGATTAATTCTGATTAATGGATGATTCAACAAACTTGAAAAAAACCATGACGACAAGCAGCCACGGCTGATGGACTTTACAAAAATGTACAGTTTGATCAAGAAAAGAGGTCCGGTGTATAGACCAGGAACGAGAGTAATGTGTGCATGTGTGTGTTAATAATGTTTTAACAACATCAAGTTAGCCTGAGGCCGTAGCCAGCTTTAGGATGGGACAGCTTCACTAAGTCTGAATGAAAGCACACTGGAGAGGGAATAATACTTAGGGAAGGATTATTCAAGGAAAGGCTACTCGTCCTTAAGTCCCAAAACTTTTCAAATGATTTACTTGTGATATTTTCAGCACTTCCCTCCAGGAGAACCACGGATAATTAGTTGAAATCTGTTGACAGCCAGAAGCAGACCGAGCTATCTTGGTGAGAATCAAATGCCAACACGCTGATTCATCGTCTACATACGGCGTTATCCGACTGTGAGCTGCAGAGCCGTGACTTCAGCTCTGTTCACAGGCGGCAGGGACATCAGCTCTCAGGCTCTCTTGAGTGCGCAACAATAAGGAGACATGAGGTTAAGATGTAACGTAACGCGAGTGTTTTGTGTTGTTATACCTGTGTATTACTTGACTACACACACTGAAAACTGTTCACCGTCCACATGCAGTGGTGGAGCAAGTACTCAGATGCTTTATTCAAGTAAAAGTACCGATACAACTATGGAAAAATACTCTATTACAATGTCTCAAAGACAAAGTGAAAACAATGTGGCTTGATGTGATGGACAGAGAATTATCACGTGAATCTGCAGCTCCTCTTCTCTGCTTTACGAAGCTTTATAGTGAGTTTCAGTTCATTGTTTTTCTGTACGGCTGCAATTACACCGTTCAGGTTCACTCTCAGCGCTCTCATAGCGTCGTTTCCAGTGAAAAAAGCTCTAAAAAGCCGCTAGCTAGCATACAGTTAGCTAGTTTGAACTACTTTACATACAGTTAGCTAGTTTGAACTAGTTTATACAGTTAGCTAGTTTTAACTGCTTTATATAAAGTTAGCTAGTTTGAACTAGTTTATACAGTTAGCTAGTTTTACCTGCTTCATATACAGTTAGCTAGTTTTAACAACTTTATATACAGTTAGCTATTTTTAAGTACTTTATACAGTTAGCTAGTTTTAACTACTTTATATACAGTTTGCTAGTTTTACCAACTTTATATACAGTTAGCTAGTTTTAACTACTTTATATACAGTTAGCTAGTTTTAACTAGTTTATACAGTTAGCTAGGTTTACCTGCTTCATATACAGTTAGCTAGTTTTAACAACTTTATATACAGTTAGCTAGTTTGAAGTACTTTATACAGTTAGCTAGTTTTAACCACTTTATATACAGTTAGCTAGTTTGAACTAGTTTATACAGTTAGCTAGTTTTACCTGCTTCATATACAGTTAGCTAGTTTTAACTACTTTATATACAGATAGCTGGTTTTAACTGCTTTATATACAGTTAGCTAGTTTAAAGTACTTTATACAGTTAGCTAGTTTTACCTGCTTTATATACAGTTTGCTAGTTTTAACTACTTTATACAGTTAGCTAGTTTTAACTACTTCACATACATTTAGCTAGTTTAGTCCAGTGGTTCCCAACCTAGGGTTCAGGCCCCTCCACAGGGTCACGAGATAAACCTGAGGCGTCTTGTCATGTTCTTTAAGTTAAATCTTTTTCTTTTCTAAACATTTATTTTTAAGTTTTTCAAAAGTAAACACACCCTCAGACCTCTCCCTTCCCTCCTAAATCTGTGGGTGAGTGGCACTAAAACATTTATCACCACATTATGGTAAAGTCCAAGACAACAAAAAATATTATGTTAAATCTTACTCTGAAATGTAACTAGTAACCATATCGGTCATATAAATGTAGTTGTGTAAAAAGTATAAAGTCGCATAAAATGGAAATACTCAAGTAAAGTACAAGTACCTCCAAATTGCACTTAAGTACAGCACTTGAGTAAATGTACCTGTGTCAGCTCTTTCTCTCTGCACTGACTCTCCTCTTTCAGGGTTTGATAGTCTTTCTTTGACTGCTCCACATTCTGCTCCAATTCTGACAGAAAACAGACACAATCAACTGTAACAACCACCCTGACACAGAAATAAAACCATTAAACACACTTTATAATGAGCATGAAGGTAGTTGAGATACGTCTGATATGTTTACCTTGCATGGTCTTTGCTGTCCTCCCGTTCTTCTCCTCAGCTATCTCAAGCGTTTGTCTCTGAAATGGAGAAACATTAGCTTGACTACGAGCTAACCACTTGCATAGTAACATTCTTGTACCTTGAGCTAACCAGAGAATAATGACTGGGCCCAGAAAACATGTGAGGGTTGTGGATAAAATGCCTCTCTTAATGAGGCCACTTTCACAATGCCCACGAGCAAAACGCGTCACAGTGAGAAAATAAGAGTGGACCCTCGCTGACATGCACTTCTTTTTAATGGATTTTGTCTTTTAAACATACGTCTGGTATGCAAAGCCCCATTCAGACATGTGCCATTTTACATGTTGGCCTCATGTTTGAATAAACCCCAGAGTCACTTTTCTCTGTCAGACTTAACAACATTTCTGTGACACTTCTAGAGCTGAAACAATTAGTGGAATAATTGATTTGTGGATCAACATAAATATACTATTTTCATAATGGATTAATGATTTAAGCCATTTTAAAGTAAAAATGCCAAAGAAATCCACTGGTTCCAGCTTCTCACATGTGAATACTGGGACTAACTAGCTCTACACTTACAATCCAGTTGTATGTTTATGTCCACGTCCTCTAAATAAATAATCAACTGGTGAGGATGATGACTTTTGCCTGAGACATGCAGCCTTTACTTTGACTTTGATGAAGACACACTGAAGTCTGTTTCCACTATTAAATGCTTCAAGTCAATCAGTGTGTTCCAGTCTTTTGCTCCAGATTTAGCTTCACATTGCTGGAAGAGGTGGAGAGAGAACCCCTTTTCACATGCAGCTTTAGCTTCAGTCTTTTAGCACAAATATGCATATTTAAGAGCCCTTTCACTAGATTCTTGTAAAAGGGCTGCAGGCATTAAAACATCAGCCGTCTTTTCAACCAACTCAGGGAGCTAATGCTAGCTTCATTAGCAAGCTAGCTATAGCTCTGACATAACATGCTCGCAACAATTGTCAATAGTTACTTCTGTCTTCAATCAAAGACCCATTGATCCCAAAATAAAGAATTTCGACGATAAATCTCAAATAAATTCTAGGATATAGGGTCCCTAAGAGTTGTTTCATAATTTATTTATATTTCTCTGAAAAAGGTGGGATGGGAAGGGACAGACGTTTGGTTGAAATACTGATGAGTAAAAAGCTATCCCGAAGAACTGGGGGAAGGTAGCGCCACCAATATTAACTCATATCTTGAGACAACAAGAAGCTCAACTGAAAGTAAAATGGAAAAATGGACATTATACAAGACTCAAAATGGCGGCATCGGAACAGAGCTGCAGATAAATCCATCAGGTTTTTTGGGTCTTTTTTTTTGTTGTTGCTGTCATTGTTTAATGCTGCAAAGCTTTTGTCAATAAAGATCTAAGTGTATTTTGGCGCAGCAACAGTAACTAGTAACTATATAAAAGTGTGTTTAAAAGCCCAAAATCCATTATTTTAACAGATGTAAGTTGCGAGGAATGTTAAGAGACTTCACGTCTGAAAGAGGCAACATCGTCCCCTTTTTGAATGTCACATAACTGCACTTCTTCTTTCTGTTTATTTGTGATCAATACGAGTTTCTCCTTCTCTTACCAGGCTGGTTAGCTGCTGCTCCAGAGAGCTCTTATCTTGCTGCACAGACTGAAGCTCTTTCTGTTTGCTCTCCACATCGACACTCAGCTCACTGATCTGTTGGGGACACACAGTATAGAACATACGGTGGACACATGTACATCTGAGCAGAGCCATAAATTATGCATCATCACAGAAGCTTTAACAAACCACACACAAGAAGGTCATGTGTCTATTTACGTTAGGGGCTAAAAGGAGGGTTGTAAATAGAAATTACACCAATTCTTCCAGTTTTACATCGGGCCATAAATTACATGATAATGACGATGATGAATAATCCATTTTACAAGCGGAGGGTATCATGTAGCTGCTGCCCAGACCGAGCTGAACTAAACACCAGCGCTGGGACGCTTTCCACAAACCTTTTTCTCCTGAGACTGTGCCTGAGCTTTGAGGCTGCTGATCTGTTGCTGGGACAGAGACGCAGCGTCCTCCTTCTGCTGGGACGCCCGGAGCCTGAGCTGGAGGTCTGCCACCTCCCTCTCCAGCTCCATGATCCTGGAGCGCTCAGACACCGTGGCCACCTGCAGCAGAGGGTGTAGAAAGCAGGCGTGAGAGCTGACACAGGAGGGTAGTGGCGGAAACTGTAGACCTGTGTGGTGTGAACCAAATGTCATTCACTGTCAAGTTAGTCTGGAGATTAAAATAAAATAACTGATTAATCGTTTTTCTCTATAAAACATCAGAAAATAGTGAAAAATGTCCAATTTCCAAGGTCACATCTTCACATTATAACATAAAGAAAAGCAGCAAATTAATTAAGCTAATATTTGGCTGTTTAGTTCGATAAAAGTATCAGTAAAATAAATGACTTAAATGAGATGAAATCAACAACAAAACGTACTAATTCACTAATTTTATTGCCTCACATATCTCTTTCACGTCATTATCTTACCTTAATGAAGTAATTATACAATTACCTACAGTTATTCACTTTTATTCCCTCTTATCTCAGTCACAATTAAATAGGAAAAAAGTGGCCGTGGTTAACCTCAAAAAATATGACAAATAATACATTTTTACTAGTTAAACAACTAGAAGTCACTGATAAAGTTTGGATGTTTGCGTGAACCTAATAAGGAATAGAGTTTCCTACTTTCTATATTTGAATAAACCTAGTTATCTATCACTCCTTAACATATCAGTGTAAACCACAAACTAAGGGACACCACTGACAACATTTCCATTATTCACATTTCACTGACACATTAGATAGTATATCATTAAATCCTTGACATTAAAAATGACACATTTCAAGGTTAACAATTTTGTCCCGTAAACCTCATGTCATCCATCGAACGGGCTAAAACAAACTTATTTTGATGCTGGTGCAAAAGGATTCGCTGTCTTACTGCAGGAGACTTTGACTCAGCAGAGAGTCGAAGCTCGGACCTTCTGGTTAAAGGATTAAAGGGTGGCAGTGTTCCACATTTTTCTTATTGTCAATAAATCCCATGAAAAGTACAAAAAGCAACAGTGAATGCATCTACTAACAAATACACAGCCTGATATACCTCCTTCCTCTGTGCAGAAGAGCTCCATCATATATTAAAAACACACTGTTGCACTGGGTGATATGTTCCTTCATCACCATGAACACACACACTGTTTATTTTGACTCAAACACACCGTCCTGCTGCCCCAAATACTCACTAGAGCACTAAATGTGGATTAATCCGCCAATGAAAATAGTCCCCAACAAATGCACCATTTCCTCCTGTTTGAGTAGCGTTTGATAAAAGCTGCAGTGACCAGCTGTTTGAGGAAATTATTGAGCCTTTTTTAAAAATGAAAGTATATATTCATGACCTGCTTTTAAACATGTTTTCAGTAGTGGAGCTGAGTGCCACAGACAGGGAAAGGAAGTCAGACTAACACATAGTCGGTTTTGGTCTTTTCATGGGATTTGTTGAAGAAGAAAAATGAAGGCCGACATCGTCAAAAGCTCAGGCATTTCCAAACTCTATCTTTTAAAAAAAAAAAAAAGCTTTCATGCACACATGCATAACTTTCAATACGATGGACCTGGGTTATTACAAAAGCTTAACAAAGAGATGTTAATGTCCCTTTGCCAGGGCTGATGGTGGACTCGGCCATGAGGGAAGCAACTTGTGATAAATCTGACAATTTGCATAATGTTTGCACGCTGTGGTTCCTTCAATATATTCTGTGTATCATTATTAAACCCAGTGGGGGAAAAGCACATCACTCAGTCCTGCTGTGGGACTGGGACAGCCAGCATTACCCTAGTGTCCTCTAAATCCCTCTGGAGTTTTTCAGCTTTGGTCTTTTCAAAGAGCAGGCTCTGCTCAAGCTCCTTTATGTGGGCATGCTCCAGTCTGGTCTGCGTCTGTTAGTAAGAGAGAGCAGGAAGAGAAGGAGAACAAACACCAACGCAACACTGACATGCCAGCTTTGTGCCACGAACAGAAAGAAGACAAGACTTTAAAGAGAAGGCCAGTAAGTAAGAGAGCACTGATGGTTTCCAGCATTTCAATTACATCAGTTGGTTGTGGACAAAGGAAAAGATTGTTATTCGCTCCTTCTGCTCTGAGGAATGTCAGGAGTTAATTATTTCAATCATCCCATTCTGACTCTCAGATATTTCTCGTCTATTGGCACTTGTTTGCTTGTGTAATTCCTCTGAAGCGTGAAGAAGATGCAGACAAGAGAGGGAGATGAAAGCGTATAAGAAGGCGAGGCAGGACGAGAACTGCTTTCAAGAACAGGCATGTGGATGAAAAGATGACGAGAGGATGGAAATGTAAGTGCTGCGGATGGGTGGCAAAATCTGAGAGGAAAGGGAAGGTGAATTAAGCATGAATGAATACATAAAAGGAGCAGGAAGAAAGACGCGTCTGAACGAAGGAAGCTAATGAATGATTCAAAGAGGGCAGGAAAAGGAATGATTGATTTAATCTTCAAACGCAAAGCATTAATGCAAGTTAGAGGCCTTTTTAAAAGGTGCTTAATGTGGCACTTAAAATATGAACAGAAGTAAAACAAAAGAGATCAAACTCAGGTGTTCATTAAGAACTCAGGAGGGCATGAGGTCGACTATATTTGGACTGGTCTTAATGAGAACTAAGTGGGTGTGGTAATGCAAAATAATCAACTATCCACCTATTTTGTCAATAATTCACACGAATTCTATAAAGAAAGCAGCCTGACAAGAGATTTATAGCTTCAGTAACAGAATATGTTTAATTGAGAACCAGCTTATATAACCACGAGTTACCTCCAGGTCTCCTTTGGTGATGCACGCCTCTTCCACACGAAACTGCAGATCCTCCACTTTCCTGTCAAACAGGGACAATAATAAAACGTCCTCTTAGATTATCTCTATTGTAGATATTAGTCAGTGACACATACAAGACCTCACTGGTGTCCGTAAACAGCATCATGTGCAGGCTTACGGGTGAAGTCAGACCACCCACCTCTTCTCCTCCTCCAGCTGGTTGAGCAGCTCCACTTTGTCTCGATCTGCTGCCTCCACCAGCGAACGCAGCTGATCCAACTTTGCCTCCATGTCCACTGCATACTACAACACACACAATGAGCAAAGGTGAATGGCAAGAACCGCACGCTAAGCTCCAACCACCGACGTTCAGACCACGCTGATGGCGTTTTCTCTCGGAAAGATGCCCTAACTATTCATTTAAGTGGTGTTACTGAGACATTTGAACATTTCTGGAACTGAGAAGTAAAGTTTCATCAGTCTCATTTTACAGTGTGCCTCCTTGTGTTGAAAATATATATGGAATTTAGTGTTGATGTATTTTTCTATCGTATAGACAATATTCATACACTATTTCGTGTATTATTTAATTGCTAATTGTTGATGATGATCATTTCAGTTTGTCCTTTGCTTTCTGATCTGATTAGATTAAGACATTAGTAGTAGTAGTAACAGTAGTAGTATTGATATCAGTAATAGTAGCGGTATTAGTATGTATCATTGTCTCAGTTACACAAGTAAGATTTAAGCCTAAAATTTGATTGTTAGTTATAAATATATTTGTGAAATCTGAGACTAAATAAAACCACTAGAGAGCAGGAAAACCTAAGAGAAACAAGAGCCCGGACATGTTGTCGTCTAGATTTAAGGACTTCATTCCAGCTTTCCCCTGTGTTCCTGCTGTTACTGCAGACAGCCTCCATGTGTGCACGTGTCTCACCTGATCCCGGCCTTTCCTCAGCAGCGTCAGCTCCTGCTGCACCTCTCCTGCATGGCTGGTTGCCTTGGCCACCTCGCATCTCTCCAGGTCTCTCTCGGCGAGCAGCTGCTCGATGTGCTGCTGCTTCTCCTTCAGAGCCTCCTGCAGCGCCGTGGTGCCGGAGATCTTACGAGCGTACCGAGCGGACGTCTCCGTCAGCTGGAAAGATGCAGCGACAGATACATTTAACATTTAGTGTGTTGCCCGATAGTGGTCTGCAGATCAAATTACAACCAGTGTTTAAACTGTGTCAGAGGCCCCTAAGGTACGGGGGAGGCAAAATATGAAATAACACAACTAAGTTAAGGTGCCAGAAAAACAGCAAAATCCAATTTAACGTGAGTTACTCTCCATATTCAGTCACACTGCAGAGAATTTACAACCCAGAATATTTTAATTCAAAACAAGTAAATTTGCTTAGATACACTGATGCGCAACCACAAACACGATGAGGCCCCAGTGTGAAACCCTGTCTCCCAGGAACGTTTGTATTCTTTATTTGTTTTGCCGAATACATTTCGAGGGAAACACAATTGCTACCTGTTCTCAGGTCAGCGGAAACATTGATTATGTTTTTTGTTTGGCGCACGAGTTGTAGGGAGGAGGTCGGGTGGATATTGGGTGAAGGATTTTGACAACACGGACTGAGGAAGATCGTGGTTTCGGCTGGCTGATGGGAATGTCATTTAGATTTGCAGGTTTTGGACAACTTTTTTTTTCTTTGGATCACCAAAGCTATTACAATTCATCCTCAGGAGAACATGAACGTGTGAACCAAATTTCACGGCAATCTATACAATAGTTGTCGAGGAATTTCACTCAAAACCTCAAATGTCAACCTCGTGGTGGCGCTAGAGGGAAACTCAAGGGATCAGCAAAGTCATTAGGATTCATCCTCTGGCGACTATGAAGGTTTCATTTCATTTCATGACACTTTTCATGCATGTTCAAATCATGCTATAGTTGCTACAAGCGGACGCTGTATTGATGAGAGAAGATATCATAGAAAACAAATTAAATATTGTACGTTGCCACTGAAAGTTTTACAGATACGTTCATTCTAAATTATGTTGATAACAAAATTAGTTTCTTTCAAAACTGAAGTAGTATATTAACATCATTTCTATGAGACTGCAGTGTGTGATGACGTCTACAATCAGTCATGGAGGGTTGGCAGAAGTAAACTGCTGGACAAAACTTTTTTGGGGAAAAAAGAGAATCTACTGCAATTTAAAACACAGATTAAGTTTTCAACCTAAGAAAACACAACTTCAGGTTCAACTCACACTGAGGTTTGGGGGTGGGTTGCATGACCAGTAAACACAGAGCTGGATGACAGCACAGCGTGAGTCTTACCAGTCCTGCTCGGCTGGGTTTGCCGCTGATGGAGGAGGTGGCGGAGCTGAGCGAGCTGATGGAGGAAGCGCTCGGGCTTCTCTTAAGGGTGGACCTCCTCCGCGAGCTCTTGGCCTTGGTAGGTGTGGTGCAGGGGAAGCCGATGCGGGTCACCTTGTGGACCGGAGCAAACAGACCGTACCTGGGCGCGCACTGAAAGTATCTGAGAGGAAAACAGGTCAGGCACCGACTGAACCCTGAGCAGACCCACTGACGGGCGGTTCAGGGACATGTTCTTTACAGGTTACTGTACGATTGTGTTGAAACAGGTGTTATACGTTCATCCTTTGTCAGTGGTCTGTACCTGGTCCCTGCTACAGCTCCGTCATTCTTGCCAAGCGGTTCATCTAGTTCCACTCCACACCAGTCTCCTTTGGCAAAGTCTGTCTCTCCCAGAAACCGAACTACTCCTGCCTTTGTACCACCAACCTACACACAAAAATGAAAATAATAATTTGGAATTTACCAGGTTCGATTTTCTACACATTAATTATTTTACCAATCTGAAAATGTGCCGGTACAAAGAATGATTCTTGAACACTTGGGACAGTTTGGAGTAAGAATATACTGCCTTTTAATACTTCAGTTAACTGGAGTAGAGTTTGGAAAAACTAAACAATTACCTCAAGAAATATCAATCATCAGTTTGTGCATTATAAATATGTCAACAGAGCAAATTCTATCCTCAGATTTTGAGCCAAATGAGACTTCGCTGAATCTGACTCGGAACACAAGTGAACCTCAGGGGGGGGAAAAGTAAAAGGAGGTTTAGGATTAGAAAACTGTTGAAAAAAGTTCTTGCATGAAGCCCATTGTTTTTGTAACATCATATAAAGTTATGGTGGGTTCTTACCAGCACACGGTCTCCCAGCCTCAGCTCCCTCCTGTTCTTCTTCATGGAATCGGGGTCTGAGAGGTTCGACACCGACTCACTGGATGTGAGCATTCGGTTGAGTGCGGTCTTTATGCCGGTGCCCTGAGCTGAACAAACACAAGCGTTTTTTAATATTCTGATCTGACATAAAACAAGCAGAGATCTCACAAACAGCACTGAGAAACTGTTACCAGTTGAGGTAGTGCCAGCAGGTGCAGGCTCGCTTGTTGCGGGGGCTGCTGGTGCTGGACTGGCCTGCCCCCCGTTTGCCTCCTTCTCTGGCAGTGCAGTCTTGGATAGTTTTGAAGGCCGCGTGAATATCCCCCTCCCATCCTCACACTGGAAGTACCGGACCCCTGCCACAGACCCGTCGTTCTTCCCGATAGGCTCATCCAGCACAATGCCCGCCCACTGGCCGGGAGCAAACTGCGTGCCCCCAATGAACTGCACATAGCCAGGCTTGTTGCCGTTGACCCAGACCCTCTCTCCAATCTGGAAGTCCGCACTTCCCTCCTGGGTTGGGGAGGTCACACTGCCGGGGGGCTTCTCTGGAGGAACTGGCTTTGGAGTACCTGCAATCACAATTATGCTTTATAAACAACTCTAAAAACCAAAAGCATACAAGTCAGTTAGAAGCCAGTTTCCAGAGCTGGTGTTTACACAGAAAGCAGGTTTGATACCAAGATGTTGTCATGGCACCTATGACGATTGTTCACGGTCCACTACTTGTGTCTTTTCTTTTAGACACGTCAGCTAAAAATACACCTTTTTAAACTGGCTTTTAACGGACTTGTATGATTTAATATCTCCTGGACTGTATTATTTAATATCAAAGAATAAGTAGGAACAGGATTAAAAAGTGACCAAGCGTTAGATGCAAACTTGCAATACTTGACTTGCTTACATTTTGGTTGTTACTGAAAGTACTGAGAATTGAAATCCAGCTCAAATTCAGGTAATTTACCAACATGTCTTTTCACAGCAGTAATGACATAACGATTGGTGAAGCTTGCTAATAATAATATTAATAACAATTAAGGAGGCAGACAAGAGGGTTTTTAATCTCTACAAAAACTTTTTTTGTGATTCTCTTTTAATCCTTTAAAGCAGAAAGTCGTGTTTTTATTTGCCCCCACATCACATGGAAGTCGGAGGGTCCAGGTCTCGCTGTAGTACTTCAGTAGGACAGTCGCTTGCTGATTAAAGGATGGACTTTGTAATCACATTGACTCCCTGCTGTGGTCAAGAACGGCCTAAATGGTTCCTGAGTGCAAACCGTCCGACATACCCTCCTGCTCTCAAAGCTGCGGGACATTCACTTTGCTTATTGGGTCATTTTTTACACACAAATGTTCTCTTGTATTTTCCTGTTCAAACGTGAGCAGATTAACCAGCTGATGCTTGGTTCACTCGCCACGTCCTCCACTAATACTTCGTTATATTTTGCAGTAAATCATTTGAATCATTTCTTACCAGAGGATGGAGACGTCTTTGATGGCACCCCAGACGGGCGGACTATTTTACTGGGAGGTTTGATCCCGCTGATCTTGCCTGGTGTACTCGTGGCTCCTTGTTTGTCCATGGTTAGGGGGGACCTGTGGGGCCTGATCAAGGTGGGGGACTGGGCCTTCCCCACCACCCCATAAAGTCCCAATGTGATGGAAGGGAGCTGGAAAAAACAAAAAATGAAACTGATGATGGTTCACTTTTCGAGTATCTCATCTGCAAATTGATCTTCATTAGTGCTTCATTAATTCTCATTACCGATAAATCTGCTGATTATTTTCACGATTAATTAATTCATTTAACGTAGACCAAACAAGAGGCCCAAGCCTTTTTCTGTGAACCAACTAATTGATTAATAAAAATCTACTTTGATTCAAAGTTGTAAAACGATAAAATATGAAAACCTCTCCAAACATGAAACCCTGGTATAATCTAAACCACCTACTGTTTGTCACAACTCACTGTTTATTACCAAGCTAGTTATTATCACCCAGGTAATAAATGTGGCATGTGTGCAGTTTCATCTCTACTGATGCTGATTTTCCACCTCAGACACTGAAGTGAAACATTCCTTTCTCTGGAAAATCACTTGTTTTTCCCTGCAGGTCTTGTAGGTGTTGGGCAGCAGCCTGACCACGCTGCCATTTTACTCATAAAGCAGATGATTCATTCTGAGTGCAACTAGGTCAACACAGAAAATTATGTTTCACACAGTAAAAGCTGTGTTTCAACATTTCACACTCCACAGTCCACTGGTTTAGCATTGCACTCCAATAACATTATCAGACTCAGAAATTGATGCAGCAGAACCAGAGATATCATCTTTTTTATATTAATTCTAAACATGGTGCCTACATTACCCACAATGCAACTCGAACAACTACAGTTCAGTATGAGATTTGGCTTCTATGCTAGTAGCAGTGTGTGAACTTTGTCTGCACACCTACAGTCACAGATACTCTTTGAAAATACTTTGAAGGTTGAATTATGATGATAAATTCGAGATTTGTTTGGGAACATGCAGTATTAAAGCACACTATAAGGACCTTAATGTGGGTCTTGCATTATTACTTGTCTTGCTACATGTTCCTAAATCAATATTTAACCAAACTATCACTGACAGGGGAACAACAGTGGCCTATAGCCCCAGTTTGTGCCTCTACATTTGAGAGCTAACCACCTGCTTTTAACACAGATAAATACCTGGAAATAGTTGAAAAACCCAGGAGGTTGTTTAACAACACTTACCGATACTTCTGAAAGTATTTCCAAAATCCTCAACAACTCTTCAACCTATTTGGATAAAATAAATATTCTGTCTGCTGCTTGATGAAAAAAAAAGTTGAAGTTGAAGCTCTGATTTCTATCCAGGTAGTTGGAAATAAGATAATCCTTTATTAATCCCTCAGCGGGGAAATTTGCACATATCTCCTTGTGTCATTTTGTATGAAGTTATACATCATATAACTGATACCAAAACTTTTAAAGTTTGGCTTGTGTTGAACAAATTGAGCATGGACATTTCCAGCTACCATCTTGTGTTTTTAATCAACCTTCTGGATTTTTCAAAGATAGCAGAGACACTTAGATCTGCGACTCTAATGTTAATAACTGGAGCTGGGGGGCCCACAGCTCATCTTTGCCCCTGGGATCCCCTGACAGGTTCATCGGACCCGTGGGGTCTAAATACTTGTCTGGTTGGCTGTTATCTTCACAGATTATCATCCAATAAAAGCAGGTTTTATTTTGATGATAATGAGGAGCACTGACTTAATTTGTCTAGTCCAGACTAACCCCCAGGCAGTGGCCAGGTAACAGGGGGAGCCTTGTCTGCTGTAACACCAGCCCGGCGCTGCTCCCTCCGCCCAGCCGGTGCTGCCAGACCAACACAACAAGCACACCAAGAGCTGTCAAACCTCATCCTGTGGTTCCAGTCTCTGCCAGCATCTCTGACTGCCCCTGGTTTATCTTTAGCCTTACACAGTGAGTCCAGCTTCAACCATACATGTATAAATCACGGCTGTGGACGGACAGATGATGATGATGATGATGATGATGAGGCTGGCCCGTTTTGTTTGTGTCTGGGCTGGGCTCGTTCTAACTTGCTGCCTCTCTGGAGCTTGTAACTTGGGTGTAAACACTTCTTCTCAACATCCGACACGTTTAATGTCACAATGCCTGGTTACTGTGACCAAACGCGTTGTTGAGCAGAGAGTCCCGGTGCTTTAGGTCTGTTTAAACTGGTCATATTCAGCGTCCTGGTAGCTAACACGGGCTTCAGTCCCTGCTGGAATGCGCTCCTAACTGCCAAAGCTAGCTAGCTAGATTAGCGAGACAGCATAAACTGTGGTTAACAGGCTATAAAACAACTAACGCCCAACTGAGATGATACTGAAGCTAAATGAAGCCAGACAGGCGCGGAACGAGTTTCTGTGGAAGCTTACTTGGTTTCTTCTGGTGAACTGGGTCTCAGTGAGGGATGCCGCGGGTAGGTGCACCGTACCTCGCACCGTTACATGTTTTTCCTTCTTTCCCAGCCCAGCCCCAGCCGTACCGCCTGACGTCACCTTGGGAAACAATGCTGCCTTCACGGGACCAAACGTAAGCTCGTACATCCGAGCTCTGGTACGTTAAAATACGATTACTCGAGTCCGGAGAAGACAAAAAAAAATTTTTCTTTTTTAAAAACACAAAAAGGAAAATGGCACAAAGGTAACATGAAATGTATGTTGTTTATCCTAGTGTTAAATGTATTTATTGAAAACAAAAATGTGACAGGATACAACGACTGGAAATTGAAATGTATGCACACAGAATGACAAAAGACAGAAAATGATAGAAAATACATTGCTTTTACACATAACTTGAAATTACCTGCACTCTCGCTACCCTCCTAGATTCAAGGTGTCACAGAAAGCTTCACACTTTGCAGTGGATGTATAAATCTGAGTTGATTGACAGTTTACCGACAGGATTGAAGTCATTAAACATCCCTCTGGCTGTCCGTCAGATTTTTACTGTAAATATTATTTTACTGGGAGGCAGAAAATCAGTGTTTGCTGTTCACAGTGGACGTGATTGACAATCAGTTACAAGAGGTAGTATTATATGAACTACCTTACCAAAAATAAGTGGATATACACATAAAGTCACATCTTTTACAGATGTTTTAAGCTTTACAAGCATTTGCAGTGCATATTTGACTAGGTCACCTTGCAACTCAAGTTTTTTCCCCCCATCGTTAATGGCTCATCAATTACTTTAACCCTGCAACCACACACCCAAAGGTTTATATGTTCTACCTATTCAAGTACACAGCACTACGCTTTTAGATGGCTTATTCTGTTGTTCACAATCACAGCAAAACCTCTTCTCTATGTTTTATTATAGTTATAAACTGGGATAATAGAAACATTATGCCAGGCCTTTAACGTGCATTATGCATTCATGTAACAAGTTAGATTGCAGCAGGGAAATACAGCAGCACCTGTCTTTATAACCTTCTACCATCAATGGTGGAAATGTCATTGTCAGCTGAATCCGCCTCATCTTTGTCTTCGTTTCTTCTCAGCAGTTTATTCAGGAGCTTGTTGAAGGTGCCGCTGAAGGCAGGGCTCGAGAAATAATACACCACCGGATTGAGGACGCTGTTGAAGTAGGTGAAACACACGGACGTGTAGAATGCCAGGTTGGCCACCTCAAAGTATTTGCATTCATCGTACCATACCTTGAGGATCCACACGGCAATGCGCGATACAGTGCTGGGAAAGAAGCAGGTAATGAAGATCAAAGCCACAGCCAAGACAAACTGAACGGCCCGCTTGATTTTCCCCCTTTTGTCCACAGTCCTGCTTCTCAGCTGCCATGTAATTCTCATTGTGCAGAAAGCGACGATTGCAGTGGGCAGGAAAAACTGGACCACATAGAAGGTATTGTGCCAGGTGGAGAGGGGACTGAAGCCCATGCAGATGTTGAAGCTCTCACACTGTGTACGGTTGCTATTGTAGAAGAAGTGCTCATCAGCGAGAAGATATCCAGTAGCAAGAAAAATCAGACCCCAGAGCCCGAGGGAGACCCAGAGAGCGTAGCCCAGGCCCATTCGGTTGATCCGGTTCAACGGGTGGACAATCTTGAAGTAGCGGTCAACAGCCACGGCCGTGAGGAAGAAGATCCCTGCCGCCCGGTTGGCTGCCAGCAGAAAGAGCAGGATACGACACATGGCATCACCGTACAGCCAGTTTTTCCCACGCCTGTAGTAGTCTGCCCTGAAAGGCAGGCAGAACAGCACAATGGAGTCTGCAACAGCCAGGTGGGTCAGGTACACAGAGTTGGGCTTCCATGTGTCCATGTGAAAGATGAACATCCACAGGGCGACAAAGTTCCCCATCAGTCCAAACATGAACTCCAAGATGAGTATCGGAGGCAAAACCTGGTCCAGGATGGGAGACTCGAAGGCGCAGCACACGTCTGAGTGAGTGAGATTCATCCTTTGAACGCCGACCTGCTGCTCCATACAGTGTCAACACAGATATGGTGTACCAGGTGACTTCTTTAGTAGGGAATCATGTTTGCGCTCATGCAAACGATTCTCAGACAAACATGCTAATTCCTAAGTGGAGCTAACATCTGTGCACGGTGCGTTATCTTTGGGGAAGTTATATTGACCCAGAGGAGCATGGAAACAACGGTAAATGTTATCTGTCTTGGGAGTGTGGCCTCATTATAAAACTATTATGCAGGGGAATAGGTCCACTCATGGGGATTGAGCGGGGTGCCTGAAAAACAAGTAACCTGCGGCCATTTAAGCGACTCTGATAAAGCAGGTGACTACAACAAGTCGTAACCCTGAAAAAGAAATCCTTTTTAATGTTTTTGAAAAACAGACACATACCCATTAGAAAACAGAAAAACAAACTTGGAAAGAAGCCGAGCGTGTACAGGCGAAGGAGACTGAAATTTATTAGCCTACAGTTTGCTTGAGTGAAGAACATTTGGGAGGGATTTCACGTCATACCACACCTTTGGCAAAACGAGAGAAAGCAGCTATTAACTAAAAAAATGCCAAGTGAGTGGCCAAGTCCGCAGCTTTGTTATGAACAGTAAATAAAATAGGTATAAAATGACTTAATGTGTACATTTGGCCAGGTTGTCGCTGTTACAGGTCACATCCATTTCAGTAAAAGTGCATATTTGGTCTTCACTTCTTCACTTCACCCAGATCATCAATGCTGTCATCATCCACCTACAACAGAGAGACACAGAGACCCAACTCAATGTTTGTGCATCGAGTTTTGATTTCTGAATGGGAACAAATTAACTGACTAACTAACATTTAGAAAGGATAAGTATGGTGATATTCTATATTTGTCTTGTCAATAAATCCAGTGAAAAGATGGAAACCAACAATGAACTACTCCGACTGACAAATATTTGTTTGCGTATTCAAATCCTGATGTAACTTCTTCCTCTGAGCCACAGAGCTCCATTGTCGTCTAAAAACTATTAAAAACACATCAGTGAGACTCACTGTTGTTTCTTTCATCGCCATGAACACACACGCTGTAGTTTACTTTGACTCAGCCCCACACACACCGTCCTGCTGCCCCAAATACTCACAAGAGCACCAAATCTGGATTAATCCACCACTAAAAATAGTCCCCAACAAATACTCTATTGACCAGCTGTTTTGGGACATTTTTGAGCATTTTGTTTGATCAAACTATATATTTGTGAGCCATTTTTATAGATTTACATCTTCAGTAGGAACCAATGGGCTTAGAGTCAGACCTTTTTGGTTTTGGTCTTTTTATGGAATTTGTTGACAAGAAAACATACAGAAAACCCGACTTATCATTTAACTATTGGTTGAGTTGCTTATTAGGTCAGATATTATCACAAGCCTGCTCAGTTCCAAGTATAAAAGTAGTGTAAAACTTCACAGTAAACAAGCCAAATCCCTCCTCTCCTCACACCAACTATCTTGCATGTTTTAACATCACTGTGTAGATACAGAGACGTTAGAAATCAGAGCAAAATTACTCATCAAAAGCCAGCTCAGCCTCATACAGCGAAAAGGGCAAAAGAGAAACGATTAAATAAACAAAACAGAGAAATCGCAAGGCAAGATGAACAATTTCAAAAGACACAAATACATTTTCGACAAATTCAAAACAGCTCACCTCAGGCCACTTCTCTTGAATGACGTCGATTATGTCGTCTGTAAAATCTCCCTGAATGATTATTTCATCCTCTGCTGTAACTGAGGCACCACAAGAGAATTTCTGGGCAAAGAATCGCTGAGCCTCTTTGAGCTCAATGTCTGCAAGAGTCAACATAGAAGTTATGTTGAGAATAAACAACATACAAGAGAAAGAGAATTAAGCAACGTTGAGAATAATAAATCACAAAAACTCTTACCAAAAGTTGCCAGGCCACACACTCGTGTGACATATTTCTTCTTGGCTCTTGGGATTTTTGCTATTGAAACTTTCTGAGGCACAGTCTTCTTTTTCTGTTTGATCTGGCCTCTTCCACCTTAAAAAAGGGAAAAACAAAACAAACCAGATTTAAGTCTTTCAAACCTCTTACAGCGTTAATCCACATGTGTGATATAAATACAGACAGCAGGAAACATTTAAAGTTATAATCTAAAAAAAATAAGATTTCCATTACATTAAAGCCTGTTTTGGATACTTTTTATTGGTTGGTAATAGCTATTTAATATAATTATTTTCAGTAAATACCTCTCTATATAGTAGTTTTCATTGTTAGTGGCGGAGTCCGCCATTCCTGTGCAGGATTCAAATTGCCTTCACACGCATGAGGGTTTCACAGGAAACGATGCAGCATGTAATTCAGCGACACCGTTTTGAATTTGATGTCATTGATATCAGCCTCACTGTCTACTGTTCCCTCATACAGCCGCAACAGAGCTGTATTAAGTTACTGCTAATGCTAACCCAACACTTCCTACTGCTTCACGTTAAAAGCATTCAACTGACAAAACAAAAGATAGCTTTTATTGTGAAACAGTCACAGGAAACCCAATATCATTTGTCACAAAGATGTCTCAAAAATGTGTCCACAAAAAAAAGACCTTTGTCATTTTTTATAGCAGGTCAGTTGTAAATATGTCAGAGCGTAATGAGAGAAGGAGGAGCAGCACCTTCTCAACAAAGTGACCAACCCGTTACTGTGCTCTGTGCCGTGTGCAATTATTTTTGACTGACCTCTTTACTTCTGACAGAGCAGCTGCTCAGGGAGTGTTTGCTGTAATATTAAAACCACACCTGCTGCTACAGCCAGTAACCACGGGTGTCACCAAATCTACCAGGACTGAAATCTTAAGGATTACAACTTCAACAAAACAGGTTAACCATGGAAATCATTTGGATGTGACACCTAGAAATAACATTTGAATGTATAACTACCACCATAATACCCTAAAATAAGCCTAATAACATGGATTCTAATATGTGACACCATAATACCTCTCTTCTGTTTCTTTTTCTCCTCCTCCTCGCCTGCAGGTGGAGCATCTCCAATGCCGGGTTCCTGCTTGGGTGCATTCGCTGCCGGGCCAATAGGGCAGAAGGAAAATAGAAAAACATTAAAACCAATCCAGCACCAAAACCTCTTACCTTTTGGATGACTACTATATGTGCATACCTGGATCTTTTTAGTAACAGGCTGGCCTAGCTCCTGATCAGTGTGTCCATAATAAGTCTAACATCATTACAGACCTTTAGACCTGAAGAGATTTGACTTCCTTATGAAGCCATTTCTCACTCTGGAGAGAGTTATATATATATAACAGTAGGATACAGTATAACAGTAGGATACTGTTATACTGTAAGAACAGTATGATACTGTCAGAAAATGTGGAATAAAGACTATTTTTCCAACATAACAGCTACTTAAAGATGGAAACAGGACAAATCTGTATTTTAAGGGTTAAACACGTCATATGAGTATTTGTGGTTTCAGAAGATATTTACACTAAAAACAATTGTGATAGAGATAAAGAAATTTGTGTAGCGTAGCCTTTAAGACCAGAAAGACACAAACACACAACTTGTACCACAACATTACCACACTATGTATTCTTAAGTAACAACTGAAGACACTTATTGTTGGCTAAAACCTTAAATGACACTCACCACCAACAGTCATCCTGGCAAATACATCTGGAAAGTTCTTCTCAAGCCAATGCCTACATTTGGCGGGCTCAGGCATGTACTCACAGTACTGCAGACACAACCGTGTAGATTCAGTTACACCTTAAAGAGCAGCTTTAATATCTCAAACAGCACATTTGTGAGTGCTTTAGTGAACTGGGTCACACAACAGAGTATCCTGTGTGTTTGATCATTAGACTTACCTCAGTAGGCAGAGAGCACACTGCAGAGAAAAAGAAATCACATGGTCACACTTTGTAAAGGCACCAGAATAAATCTTGTAAATATGCCAAACTGAGTAAAATTATATATACTGTACCTCCACAGTAAAGAACTTTAAGCGGGTATTTTGAATCAGGGTCAAACGTCCCTTGCTCTGATCTGCTTTCCAAAGAACCAGATTCCATCTCAGTAGTAGCCATCTCAAATTATCTAGAAAAAAAAAAAGACAGAAAAGTGGACAAAAATTGAATGCACTGGGCACCTCCAGGTAAATGAATGTAAATGGTGCCTTAGCGTTAAAGTCAGGATAAAAGCCTCCAGTTTCCACTCCACGTCAAAACCTGAAGACCAGTGATAAAACGTCTTCAGATCTGTTGTTATCAGACTCTAGTGTGGGCATGGGTGAACAAGGATCCTGCCAATATTTCATCATGCTAGCTTGGCCGGCCAACACTCTGCTCAGATCCTTTACTGTCAGCACAGATCAGATACACGAGCAGCAGCTAGCTAACACCATGACACAGACTTATGTGAACTGAAATAGTTCACGGGTTAGCCCACGGGGGCTAATTTAATGCACAACTGCGGCAGACCAATTATGAGTTGTCTTGATAGCATCTGAGAAGTAAGCAGAACTAGCTTTAGCTGGCTAACACATGCGGCTGTTTTACAGTGGGTGCGCTATTAAAATAGACCGTTTAGCTACAATACTTGTTATAACGTCTATGGCTTAAAATATCACGCTAACCGCGGACACTATCACCTCGGGGACAAACTGTACCTTGATGAAAAAATATCAAATATCCCCGAATTTAGTTTCAGTGGTTTCATTCATCAGGTAACGTTGACTCACCCAGCTGTCACCGTTAGCACCTCAGTTTATAGGGCTTTAGCTTAGCAGGCTAAATGAGCCAACGCACCGCTAACTGAACAGGCTCTGCTGCTGATTAACTCAATAAAGATAGAAGAAATATCGAGTTACATACCCGCCGAAATATACTCTTAAATCTGATGTCTGTTCAGTAAAGCCGCTCGCATTATTAACGTTAGTTTGACTTTTAGAAAACCATTCTTATTGAATAAGGTTTAGTTGGCGTACTTTGAGCACGCCTAACAGCGCGTCTTGTTTTAGTTGTTGAAGTAAGTGGCCGATAAGCAGCGTTAATATGCAACAGCGCCCTCTGGTGGTCGGAGGATGAAAACACAACAACTGTTTGATACAATCTCCAAAATCAAACACCCAAACTGCTCACTGTGTACATTTATATGCATGAACCCACCTACATTTCACCTGACCTACTTTCTTTGACACAAATACCTTACACAAAAGTGACTACAAAAGCACACTTAAGCTTTTTCCATTTTAGAATTAGGCCTAAATCATGGTATAAGTCATTTAAATGACAGCTCGAGTGATTCCCCCTCTGGACTGAAGTGATATTTCCTATTTTCAGTTTTACTTTCTAAGATTTATGACAATAAATAAAAAAATCTAAGGGTTAGGGTTAGGGTTAATCCGACTTTTATGTTGAAAATCTCCCCCCTGCTGATTTGACGGTTTCTTGTATCTTTCCTGGGACGAGTATTTCAAGGTTAGGCCGAAATGTGCGGAAGTGAGAAATTAACTAGGCTAACTTTGAGTCATTCAAAACAACGTTCATGTGCCTAGACAAGAAGCTATAGTGACAGTCATCATACTCTTATTTATATTATTTAATTTTGGGAATTTAGTAAAATCATTTAGAAAACAACTGCGCGATATACGACGCCGTGACGTCATTGTCCAGTCCGTGTTTTCCCAAGTCGCTCATTTACGTTCAAAAGTTAAACTCTCTGGAAGCTAACATTAGCTAGCAATTTAAGTTTTATGGGGACATTTTTTATATTCAGCTAACGATATTGAATGACTTTTAGAGCGTGTTGCTAAATTATAATAGCGCTCAAGTTGTTGAGTGTTAGTTAACTTTAGAGTTACTTGCAGATAATTTACGTTAGCCTTACTAACTTAAGCTAGCTGACTGGCATGCTCACCAAAAAATGCTCCCAACAAGCCCAAAACAACAACAATGAAGGTGACATAACACAGAGGGCTGCTGGAGAAGAAACACAGTGGATCTGGGTGTAATATTAGTGGGTAACTGTTATGATGTGATGGACGAAAGGAAAAGACTGTCCCCTTCAAATGGAAGAGCCTCAGCCTGTTTCCCCTGGTCAAATGGTAAACATTCACAACAACAATCCCATAAAAGTCCTTTGTTTGAAATGTACAAGGAAAAGTTTCAACATCCACTTTAACTTTGTTTCAGATACTTCAGCTGAGCTCTGGCACAGCACTCCTGTTAAAAAGGTTGGTGACATTTCTGTTAAATCCTTTTAAAATAAAATAAAAAAATCCCTTAAAGCAGTGCATTCATATTGGCTCATTATGATGCGTGTGTATAAATATATATATATACAGTATATATATGTGCCATTTTTCAGAAAAATGGTGATGCTTCACTGGATGCTATCCAACCGTCTGTCCTGACCAGCTTCAGGATGGACAGCACAGCAAAACAGTGGGCCAAAAGTTCACCTCCCGTCCCAGCAGACACCCTCCGTCCCCCCAGCTCACAGGACACAGAGGTGAGATCAAATTTGGATTACTGACTGGACCCTTCCAGCCCTGGGACTCCAGGTGCATTGTTTATAATTTCGCTTGTGCATTGTTTCCCACACAATGACCTGGTTCCTTCTTCTTATATATGAGTATTTGATGTTACTCTCTCTCATATGTCACAGTAAACTGAACACGTTTGGGTTTTAGACTGTTGGTTGAACAAAATAAGCAATGACATTTTAAAGACAAGCACTACATCAGCTGAAATGTTAGGGACAGAAATGGCAACCTAACGATTATTTTTAGTATTTAATAAAGCATAGATTACTTTTTTTTTTTACAATTAATCATTTGATCTATAAAATGTCAGAAAATAGTGAAAAATGCTCAGGAGGACATCTTCAGATTGCTTTATCTCCATAACCTAAAGCCAAAAAAAAGAAAGTTTATTGTCTCTTAAATCAAAGAAAAACATTTATGTGTTTTGCAAAAGTTTCCGGTGAATGACCTGAGTGGCTCCACCGTCCAGAGGCAGAGGAGGGAGCTCCAGCTGCTGATGGCTGAGCTGAAGGACCGGGACAGGGAGCTGAACACCATGGCTGCCTCACATCATAAGCAGCTTCATGCCTGGGAACAAGACCGCCAGAGGGTGCTCACCTTAGAGCAGAGGTGTGCCCGTTTGGATGGTGAGGACACAAGAGACCACAAGGATATCTTCCTTGATTTGATACAGATCCGGTTCTCCTTCTTTTACAATTCTGGCTTCCATGTTTTGAAAGCTGCAAATTATGCTGAATGATAAATCAATTTATTTTGCAAGTGATTTTTTATTTGTTGTTCGTGCAGACGAGTTGCAGAAGCGTAATGAGGTGATCAGAGTCCTGACTAAACGAGTGTGGGTGGTGGAGACGAGGGAGGAGGAGGTCCAGAAGGAGCTCAGCGTAGCCCGACAGCAGCTCTGTGAGCTTGAACAGAAACAGCAGCACATCAGCCAAAAATGTGAAGACTTTGGGGTACATTATAACATTAATACACATCTATATTCTCTATAAGAAATCTGCTCACATCTTGAGGAAATAAGCCAGAAGAATAGCAACAGGAGGATAAGAATACATTATTAAACATTATGTGTTATTGCCTGCTGTAAGTGTATTGCGCTCGTTCTTCTCATACATTTCATACTCAATAGAAAACAGTCTTGTAAAGCAGGACTTAGTGTCTCTGCCTTTAGGTTTACGTGCCTGTGATGTCTCTTAGGAGAAGAACCAGAGTCTCAACTCCACGGTCATGGCTCTGTCCACTCAAGTCGGCTCTCTGCAGGTCAGGGAGGAAGAACTGAGTTCCATGCTCAAACTCAAGGTTCAGTAGTAGACCAGTATTTCTTTTTTAACTTCCACAAATACTGATTAGGATTAGCATTAAGTTAAGTTGTATCTGTGTGTGATTTTCCCATCAGGACAAAGATGTGACTGAGGCCTCGGGTCATATCGTCGACCTCACAGGGCGCCTGCGAGATCTGGAGACATCCCTAACGGAGAGTCGCTCACGGGAAAGCAAACTCCTGAGAGACTTGGAGGAAAGCAAACGCCGTTACAGAGACGCCAGGCATGAGGTCACGCACCTTAAAGGTAAAACTTCAGGTCCATAGGACTTAAAACTCTTACTGAATCAGATTATTTTCACCCTGCTGATTTTTGTCCCTCAGTGTCAACATCGAAGTTTTTTATTATTATAGACAGTAGAGAGACGTTATCACCGTTATCCCCATGTGAATAATTATCGCGTCTGTAGGCTTTTTGCACATTGAGTAGCTGCTACTAGAGAATGCTTGATTTTTTTCTTTTAACTGACTACTTCATTAAGCGCCTAATCATTTCAGCTCTACGTGTCTTCTTCTGTGGTTGTAGAGGAGCTGCAGCAGCAGGTAACTCAGAGCAGCACTCAGAGGGAGGAGATCATCCGTCTCAAACAGGAGCTCCAGCTGCTTCGCAGAGATCTGGCCTTGTCGGGTACATTAAACTACAGCATATACACATAATATGTGGATATATTGTCATCATCAGTGTTATCTGTTATCTATTTTATTTATCCATTTTATGTTTTTATTTCTTAAGAATTTGAATCCACTGCATATTTGTTTTTATATTACTTGTTGTGGAATATTTATTGCTGTTATGTTGCCAGTCTTACTTTATCCTTTTGATCATGTGAGTTTTGTGATCCTTGATTATTCTCTACATCATTTATTGAATTCATTACAAGTCTTATTCTTCTTCTTATTCTTTATAAGTTATATGTGGTGCTGCTGGTTTTTAATCTCAGCCATTTGCTGGTTGAATAAAGTTGTATATGCACTGCAAAAATCAACACAAGACATTTTAGATGGCAAACATAACATAGAATGTATCCAGAGAAAAGCTATTCATCGTTTAACTTATATGAGGACTGTAGCTAAGAATGTAATTTCATTATCAATAAATAAATTTATTATTTTTCAGATTAAATTAATTCAAAAATAGTCTATGAAATGTCAGCACTCATCACACTTGAAACTGTACACAGAATAATGACAGTTCGGCACTGAGCTGCAGCACACAGTAGTTGATGGGTGCAGTATTAGATTACACAGCATGACCATGTTTGTCTGCAGAAGTATGGGTGTACAATGAGTGTAATCCTGTTTTTATTATTTATTGAGGAAGAATTGTTCCTGCTGAGATAAGTGCAGCTTGTGTTTTTCACCAGGGGAGGGAGACGGCTGGAAAGACGAGCTGCTGGAACTGTCTCGCTCCAAACAGGAACGCACCATGTCAGAGCTCCGCTGCCTGCGACAGGTACACTGTCTGATCTGTAATGTCTCGCACTCAGCTTCACAACATGGCTGGAAAATGAACAACCAGTTACAGTTATGAATTGACAAAGTATACTAAAATAAAGCACTTCTTCAGTTCTTAGATTGCAGGTTAGGGAATACATCTTTCCTCATTCCTCCTGCCCGCACCGTGTCGCCTTTCTGGTTAGGCAGCATACCTCAGAGTGCTGCCGCTGTGAGCCTCCGGGTCACCGTCATGTCCATTTAAACCACAGTGACAAGAAGTGTATAATCACATTTTTTAAAATCAAATCAGAATCAGCGTTTTTAAAGACAGAGTGAAATAAAAACTACTCTTTTCTCTTGTATACTTTCATTAATCCAATCAAAGGTGATCTGTGGTGACTGGAGAACTTCCATTAGCTTGTGGGTTGTAGTAACTAGCAGAGCTATCGTGGGTCAGAGGTGTGTGTTTGCATCTCTCTCTCTCTCTTGGCAAAAACTGTATTCACATTTCCAAAGAATGACGTTTAATGAATGAATTTCTCCCTCGTCTTCCTGGTGATCTGACGATGTGGGAGGTGGGGAGGTGCAGGCGGAGGCCAGCAGTCCTCTACAGCTCCGTATCTCTCTGCGTTCACTAAACCGCACTCACTTTGAATCAGTCTGAAGGATTTGAATTAAAATTGCACATTACACAAATATTTCCAAAAGATAAAGACGCGCTAACTGTTGTTCCGCTGACTTTAAGTGTTGGATAGCTTGTCTCTACAAATCAATAGATAAACAATAATAAATCAGTACACATAATGCTGTGTGTGTGTGTGTGTGTGTGTGTGTGTGTGTGTGTCTTACAGGTGTGTGAGAATCAGCGGAATGACCTGCAGCTTTTGCAGTTGAACCTGGAAAGTGCCCGTGAAGCCCTGAGAGAGAAGACCAGTCAGGGATTACCTGGAAGGTGACCAGCGTGAAAGGGAAACACTGATGCATGATGTACTGGAGGACATGGTGTCTTCATTTGTCTTGTTCATATTTTGTGGCTGTGGAGAAGCTACTGTGGTCCTCATCAGTGTCAGATTCAGGTCAAACCCTGACTGTGAGCAGGCTGAGTACAGGTTCCCCTCAACCTGTTACTCCAGTCTGAAAGTAGGATGGACACAGTAAAGATGGAGACATATTGCCATCAAACCGCTGTAATGTAGTACAAGCTCTTGGTGCATAATATATGTCAAGTGTAAGAGAGAGGAGTAGTATTTCTCTCCAAGAACAGGAAATATGAGTGATCTGTTTGTTTCTCAGTCAGGATGAGTTGAGATGTTGCTGTCTGGACAGCCGGTCACCTTCATCCCTCAGAGCGAAGAACTCAAGACCTTCACATGATGCTGCCAATCTGAAAGGGGCCGTCAACGGGGACCTGGGAGTCTTCTCAGCGCACCTGATGGATGTAAGACATGAAACGGTGCCTCGTGTTAAGAACAGTGCTGTAAATGAATACGTCAGAGACAAGTGCTTGTTTTCTGCTTGTGTCCAAATACTCTGATTCCCTTTGTTGCAGGGAGTTGGAAAAGTAGATTGATACCACTCTCATGTCTGTACATTAACTATGAAGCTACTGCCGGTTAGCTTAGCTTAGCATAAAGACTGGAAACGGGGGCACACAGCTAGCCTGGCTCACTAGTTAACACTTTATGTCTTGTTTGTTCGAACAAAGATACAAAAATGACCCAAGTTGCAGTTTTACAGAGGTTGTGTGTGAAATGTTTCCTGGCCGGTGTTCAGGCACCCAGCGGATTCTTTATGCTAAGCTAACTGCCTCCTGGCTGTAGCTTCATATTTCCCGTACAGATAGAGTGGTATCAATCTTCTCATCTAGCTCTTGGGAAAAAGCTTATTTCCCAAAATGTCGAACTATTGCTTTCAGTAATAAATTAAGCCAGAGCATGCTAAAATGGCCACAGAGTGGTAACGATCTCACTCCCGGCAAGAAAGCGAATAAGCGTGTTTCCCAAAATGTGGAACTTTAACAACTTAACAGCTGATCGCTTCTCTTACCAGGGTGATGACGGTCTGTCCAGCTGTTCTCTGCAGCAGCTGTACGATGAGTCCAGGCAGGTCATCATGGCCAACTCGGAGCACAGCGGCCCCACTATGAGCTGTGGGACCACTGACCCCCTTTACTCTCATAAGTGCCAGACATCCCACCACCACCATCACCACCACCACCCAGCTACCCCGACATACAAGGTAGAGGAGTTCCATGATGTGATGCTGGGCCTCTCAACCTCTTTTCTCCTCTCTCTCTCTGTTTGTATTCATGGGGTGTGGCATCATCAAGGGTGTGAAATGTTCGGTTGTTCCACATTTTGCTTTGGGTGTGTTCATGACATGACAGCTTTGTTTTTTCCCCCAACAGGCCAACAGCGAAACTCCACCCAAAGCCTGCCCTCGACGCGGGAGCAGCCAGCCGTGTGGAAACGTCAGCACTCACCAAAGTGACTCCGTGTGCTAAACAGTTTAACACCGGAGTGTTTAAAATCAGTGTTACTCCAGAGCCTGAACCTGCACGCACGCAGATGAAGGTTGAACTCTGCTGTCTCTCAGGAAAATGATGAAGTGATAAAAAATACAGACCGTCATGAGCTAGTGAATTTTTTTTTTTATTCCTTTTTAATCTTGTTTTTAATTTGGTGCAAGTGTATGTGAATGTTTTCTACAAATGTATAACGTTTAACACACATACTGTGTGTTTTTTAACCCCTTTTTAAAGGCTGTATTGTGTGGGTGAGATGTGAAACCAGTCCTACAGGGCTGTTGAGTGGTGTGTCTTTGTTTTGTCTTTCCAGTTTCACTGCCTACAGATTTGACTGGTGACTCAGACGAAATGTCTATCGCTGTTAATAGTTTTAACAATCTGTAACTTGTTCATCACTACTTTTGATATAAAAAAAAATACTGATATGCAAACTACATGTCGGTGGTGTTTCATTGCCTGACAATTGCACCTTTTTCATAAACGCGCCACTGATTTGGAGAGTTTTTTTCCAGCAGCCTACGCGTTTTTACGCAGTTGGTAAGAGGTTGGAGAGCTTTTACGCACAAGAGAAACTGCTTTGGGTGTTTGTGTGACAGTTTCGTTAAGGAGGACCGTCATGAATGAATCTGAAGAAGCGACTTAAAGGAGGAATCTGTGCTGGGGGACATGCGCGCGCCGCGTCTGACGCAACTGTTCCTGCGTTAAAGAGGCGCGAGAGGACAGGTGAGCAGCTGAGAGCCGGACCTCCGTGGATCCTACCGTCAGGCTGCGCGCAGGTTCTACAGTTACAACATATTCAACATGAGCAAAACGAAGAACAAAAGTGACAATAAGACGGAGAAAGCTCTGGCTGCGGAGAAAGAGCAGTTTGGTAAACAACAGGTAAATAATGAAGATTTTATTTAACCGTTTCATGTCTGAGTGAAGTCGTTTATCACAAGTCCATGTATGGTTTTACAGGTCGTTGAATTAAGTGTCACCTGCTCACAGGCAACATTTGATTACCATCTATTACCATTATTATTTATATTTTAGAAGGCGCACTACCAGACCATCAAATGTGAAGCTAAAACCAATAAAAAATAGCTTTTATACTTCTTTTTAATTTGGCTTGAAGAAAGGCTTTGCCCTCTTGTCTGGTGTAAACCCAACTTTGTCTCCGTGTTTTTGTCCAGAGGTCTTTTCTGTTGACTTGTCGGTCCTGTTGTCTCTTTCAGCTCCACAACATCAGCAAAACTCTCACCTCCGCTGAGACACCACCCAAAGAGAAATATGTGCGCAGTATCCTTTTTATTTTATTATTATACTATTATACTTGTTATTATACTAGTGGTTAACCATTTTGGTTGAGTGTGTTAGCATGCTAACATTTGCTAATGAGATAAACACAAAGCACAGCTGAGGCTGATGGGTCATCAGTTCATAAACCAAAGTATTGGACAAATTAAGATGTTGGCCTGATGATGGCGCTAGATGAGGCGTGAAATTAAAAAGTTAATCCTGAGCACTGATGGAAGAAGTACTCAGATCTAAGTAAGTAAAAGTAGAAAATACCTTGGTCTAAATATACTCCATTACAATAAAAGTCCTGCATTCACAGTGTTATTTAAGCAAAAGTATTATCAGCAAAATGTACTGAAAGTATCAAAAGTAAAAGTACTCATTGTGCAGGATGGCTCCTTTCACAGTTATATTATTATAGAATATTATATTATTCATGTCAAGAGCATTTTTATGTTGTAGTTTGTCAATGTGGAGATCATTTTAGATACTTTGTATACTACTGGGTATTAGTACTATAGTACTATGCATCATACATGTTTACTAAAGCTGTGAGATCAATGTTGTACAGTAAAAAGTACAACATCCCTCTGAGATGTAGTGGAGGTACTCGAGTAAGTACGTCAAAAGACCTGGAAGAGGACAGACAACACAAACGCACCATTCACACCGGGAGGAGACAGGAAACAAAGAGACAGGGAGACGGATGAGAGGACAGGCTGAATCTCCTGGAGGACGAAAACAGATCTGTGAACCCTAAACGTGAACCTCGTGGTGGAGCTACAGAAAAGGTCAGGGGGTCACCAAAGTCAGTAGGACACAGACCTCTGGGAGCCATTCATGTTTGTCAAGTCTAAAGCTGAATTGAGATGATTGCGTGAGTATTTTGGCGTTTCCTTGACGGCTGTGAAGATATCATCATGGGGACATATAAGGAGGGTGGAGCGACCACCTTCTGGTCCTACAGCCTGAACCTGCCTCTGTCCAGCAACTCCATGGTCAGCTGGAAGTTCTGCTATCTGCTGCACAAAGTGCTGCGGGACGGACACAGAAATGTAAGTTCAAACCTTCTGTTGTACAGTCTGTGATTCAAACCTCAGTTTTCCCCTCAGTCTTCTTCTTCGTCTTCTTGTTCTTCTTCATGTTGGTGATGTGTAATCTCTGGTGTTGCTCTCTGACCTACAGGCTGTCAGAGATTCTCACAGATACTGTCGCAACATTAAAGATATGGGCATCCTCTGGGTGAGTATCAGTGATAGAGGAAGTATTCACGTCTTTTACTTAAGTAAAAATACCAATACAGCAATGTGAAAATACTCCGTTACAAGTAAAAGTCCTGCATTCAAACCTACTTAAACAAACATGCACAACTAAGTGATAAGTTAGCTAGTTTTAACTTCTTTATATACAGTTAGCTAGTTTTAACAGCTTTATATACAGTTAACTAGTTTTAACTTCTTTATATACAGTTAGCTAGTTTTAATTTCTTTATATACAGTTAGCTAGTTTTAACTGCTTTATATACAGTTAGCTAGTTTTAACTTCTTTACATACAGTTAGCTAGTTTTAACTGCTTTATATACAGTTAGCTAGTTTTAACTTCTTTACATACAGTTAGCTAGTTTTAACTGCTTTATATACAGTTAGCTAGTTTTAACTGCTTTATATACAGTTAGCTAGTTTTAACTGCTTTATATACAGTTGGCTAGTTTTAATTTCTTTATATACAGTTAGCTAGTTTTAATTTCTTTATATACAGTTAGCTAGTTTTAACTTCTTTATATACAGTTAGCTAGTTTTAATTGCTTTATATACAGTTAGCTAGTTTTAACTGCTTTATATACAGTTGGCTAGTTTTAATTTCTTTATATACAGTTAGCTAGTTTTAATTTCTTTATATACAGTTAGCTAGTTTTAACTACTTTATATACAGTTAGCTAGTTTTAACTGCTATATATACAGTTAGCTAGTTTTAACTACATTAAATACACTTAGCTAGTTTGTTGAAGAAACAAGAAAAGAAGTTCTGCTACACACATTTATAATATATTTTTTAACTTTCTCTTTGTTTTTTGTGAAATATTAGATACTTTTTCCTCTTCAAGGCTGAAACAGTTATTTCAATGAAAACTTTAGAAGTTTAGAGGGCAAATGTCTCTTTAGTGGAACTAAAAACAACTCGTAAACCTCTGAAACATGACAAGGAGATTCAACTAAACAATAACACTAAAAGTTCACAAGACAAAAGCTTTGGGAAACACTAATTTTGTACACTGTCTATTTTGTGTTGTGCAAATGAATGGATGCCAACTCATATCTTTTAATTCTTTTCCCAGGGAAACTTGCATGACCGATACGGCCACATTGTTGCCTTGTCTGCCAAATTCCTCTGCCTCAAAATGGAATTTCATACAAAGGTAATACACATATATTTGTTTTATGGTTTATGTAATGATATGTGACAAACTCAGAATTTTAAAACATTTCAATTACAAAAAAAACCTCCTCCACAGCACAAGGTGATCCCAGGTAACCTGGAGGCCAGTGATGAGACTTTGGACAGAGAAGCAGGAAATGACATGAACAAAGTGTAAGTTGTTGTTGGGCAGCTGCCACATGAATACAGTGTTACTCCATGTGCTTCATAAATGTGGTTTTAATGTTTTGTAGGTTAGATATGACACAGGAACTGTTGGATTACCTGGATGCTGGACTGAAGATGTCTGAAACAGGTGAGTCCACAGGGAGGTGACTCTCTCAAAATATTCAGGTTTTCTTTTTGTTATTTGATATCAAAACCTCCTTGAAAGCGGCCACAGATTGTAATGAATTGCCTCTTAAAGGAGAAGGCTTGTGATATTCTATATTTTTGTTATTGTCACCATGAAAAGACCAAAACCAAAAATGTGTTAGCCTGTCTCTCAATGCTCTCTGACCTCGGTATCCTGTCTTTAGCACTTAGCTCCAAGCTCATTGGTTCCTACTGAAGATGTAATTCTCCTAAATCAGCTGCTCACTGTAGTTTTTAAAATAGCGCTTTAGAATACCACCAGACTTATCCTTTAATTTGTGTGTTTCTTGTCTAAAGTTCTGCGTCAGCTGGATGCTAATGCGGCCAAATCTACAACTCCAGCTGGACAGTGCAGACTGACTCCTCTGATACCCCTCATACTGGACTGCAGCTTTCTCTACCACTTCTCTGTGCTGTTGTTGTTCAAACTTCACAGCCGTGAGTGACACGGAAATATGTTTCTTATTCAGTCAAACTTTACTGTGTTAGATTAAACCTTAAATCCATCACATCCTCTGGTTTACAGGCTTTGCTCCAGATGTTCTTCTTGGACATCGAGAGCGGTTCCGTGATCTATTTAACAGGTAGGTTATCAGTAGTATTGTGCAAAAACACACTTTTACATCTCTTATGGGTTCTATCAGTGACAGCTGTGTTTTCCTCTGCAGCCTCACACAGTTCTTCGACAGAGCCAGAGAAATGGAGTTCTTTAAAAGTGTCATCCAGATCCCAGATCTGCCAGATGTAAGTAACCATTTGGGAGTTTCCATGAAGGTTTCCACACATATGTACATTTTGTACATGTATTTTGTTTATTACAACCCCACAGGCTCCTCCAAACTTCCTCCGCGCCGCTGCCTTGGGGGAGTATAAGAAGCCAGTGGTGGTGATGCCTAACGAGGAACGTCATGAGGAGGAGGAAGTGGAGCCGCAGCCAGAGTTTAGGGTAGCGCCACAGGTACGCTTACATCTGTTTGGGGGGTACAAGTGCCATAGCTGCATTTCTATGGAAGTTTCTCATATAAACCAAATGCTGCCCCTTATGATGATCACAACAGCTTAACGTTTTGTGTAACATTCCTTAAATCATCGAAGATTTTTGTTTCAAAATGCCGTTTTGAAATGGTCAGTTTCCTTGTCAGATTTCTAAGATTTTTTTTACGCCCCTGGTTTCCAAGTCAAAAGGCTCTTGGCTCATGGCTAATGCTTTTTTTTCACGACAGTACTATTTGCCAAACCAAATGGGAGCACCTGATGCTTCCCTTGAGCAGAGGGATGCAGAGAATGACAGTCTGAAGCGAGAGCTAGAGGTGCTGAAACCAGAGCTACACCTCCTCAAGACCGAGGTAAGTTAGCTGTCCTGCTGTCGGAGTGGTTGGTCCCCTTCGACATATACTGTACCACACATCACCGTGTAGCTGTGTGACGTCTTGAGTATGATTTCCTGTTGCTTACTCAATAAAGGTGAAACATAACCCCCTTGCTCCTCCTTTCATCAGGCTCAAAGGTGTGTGACTGAGTTAAAGGCTCAAGTGAATCATCTGGAGGCCGAGGTCGATGAGCAGCGCACCCAAAAGCAGATGGCTATGGTGGAAAAGGAACACCTGCGGATGGAAGTGGAAGCTTTACGGTGCGCTAATGTCGCCAGTGTCGGGGCTCAGATCGGATTCAAGGAGGCAGACAGTGAGTACACAGATTTGTGTCCAGGTGTGAAGCAGTCACACGAATGCAGCTGAATATTACTGAGCTGAGCCGTGTCCTCTTCATCCCATCGTCTGTACACAGCTAGAGCTCAGGCAGCAGAGCTTCGTTTCACTCAACTCAAAGAGAGACACGCAGAGCTGATTACCGGTCACGCTGACCTAATGAAGAAGGTAAGCTGCACCGTCACTGTTGTTTCCTTCATGCTCTTAAAGGAAGAGTTTGACATTTCAGGAAATACACTTCTTCCCTTTCTTGCCGAGAGTGAGATGAGAAGATTGATATCATTCTCTTCTCTATACAGTACATATGAATCTACAGCAGTTAGCTTAGCTTAGCACAAAGACTGGAAGTAGGTGGAAACAGCTAGCCTGGCTCTGTCAGGGAAGTCATTACACCTGGCCAAAATAGCCTGGCACATAGCCCCCTGTAAAACAGCACCTTGTCATTTTTACACTTTTTTTTGTACAGATTAGACAAACAAGATATAACAATTAATTTGAATTAATAATTCCAGTCTTTATGCTAAGCTACGATAACCGGCTATTGGCTGTAGCTTCATATTTATCGTACAGACACAAGAGTGGTATCAATCTTCTCATCCGCAGCGAGAAAGAAAATAAACGTATTTCTCTAAATGTCAAAGGGAGTTTTTTAGTTACTAATGTTATAAATGTTATTATTTGTTGTTGTCTGTGTGTTTGCGCAGAATGCAGAAACAGTGAAAGTGCTGTCTGATACAAAACAAGGCCAAGACAATTTGCTGAGAGCCAAACAGCAGCTGGAAAATGAGCTGGAGAATGTGCGAAGAAACACGGTGAGGCCTCGTCGACTTCTTAACCACTGCAGACTGTACGGCTAATAACACCCCCCGATGTTATCTGCTTCAGCCAGAAACATGTTGTGTTGTGGTGAATGTTGACTGAGTGTCTCCTCTCCCGATCAGATGGTTCAGCAGCAGCAGGCGGTTCAACACCTAAACAAAGAACTGCTGGAGCAAAGAGCAGAGCTGGCTCTCCTTCGCAGCACTCTGGACAATAAAGAGATGGTGAGACTGAATGTGAAATATCTACACAAACTGACCGATTATGTAGTTTGGTTTTGCGGTTTCCAACAAACCCTCCAGCGCCACCATCAGGCCAAAGTTGAAGTCACTTTTTGGCCTTGACAATATTGACAAATGCATGTAGTCAGCCAATTCTGAGGTTTGACATAAACACATTATTCACACTTCTACAAAGTTATATATTTGGTATTGAACTTCAACACTTTTTTTGTCATCGACTGAAGTGTTTGTAGCACCGAGAATTGAAGACTGTCCTGGACCAAAGTGGACATATGCCAGCTCAGATTCTGGTTTACTTATTCTTATTCAGATATTTACTGATTCAAACCATAATTTTATTTTGGCAAAGTTCCCTTATGGCTGCTTGTGTTGAATAAAAGAACATTTTCTGGGAAAACAATTTTAGTGGAGTAGAATTATAAAGTTGCATAAAATGGAAATAATCAATTGAAGTACCTCAAATTTGTCCTTAAGTACAGTACTTGAGTCACAAACAGAACAGGACCAACGTACTCAGAACTGAGATTTACAGCTTTATCCAATGAATCATCTTTAATTCACTCACATGTTTCTGTTTGGTTTCCTTCAGGAAGGATCTCAGGTGATCAGCAGCCTGGCAGCTGTGCAGGCGGAGCGAGACGTGCTGCTGCGCTCTGCCAGAGACAGAGACATGGAGCTTTCCTCTCTGAGACTACAGGCCCAGCAGCAGCAGGGCTCCTCGGACCTGGAGAGAGACCGGATCAACCGAGAGCTGGAGGCTCTGAGGGCTCAGCTGCAGCAGCAGGTAAAGACTCATGACAGAGAGCAGGACAAACCACCAGACACTATATAGACAAATACATTATCCCCTTCATCCATCTTGCAAAGTACAAATAATTTCTCGATCATAGTCGGAAAGTCAGTCTCATTAATCTCTGATGATTTTAAGCCACTTATCTAACGTGGGCAGATCGGCCTGTAACCATTTATGAGCGATTGTTTTTTTTGCTGCTGCAGTAAATATTTTCAGGAGGTATCTGTCATTTTCTGGCAGATTACCTCAGTAAAGTGAATCTGCTCTGAATACCTTTTTATGTCTTACGTAAAGCACTCTGAATTCAACTGACCATAAACTTTCCTTTCCACAGCTTGCCATCAATGCTGAGCAGAAGTTAGAGATCGACAGGCTGAGACGAGAGCTGGACTCGACACGAGCAGAACTGGCACATGCTAACAGCGCCCTGCAAAGCAAAGAGATGGTGGGAATACTTCTAGTAGCTCCTCTGACATCGTCTACAAGTCCTCTGGAGAAAAGACACACATTAACACTTGTTTTGATCCTCAGAGTGGTTCCCAGCTGAGCAGCACACTAGCAGGCCTGCAGGCGGAGAGGGAGGTGATGCTGCGCTCGGTGAGGGAGCAGGACGCCGAGCTGAACTCCCTCAGACAGCAAGCTCAGCTCCACCAGAGCTCCCTGGAGCAGGAGAGGCAGAGGAGCAGCATGGAGCTGGGAAACCTGCACGCTCAGTTACAGCAACAGGTGCTGCGTTTACACCTGCACTGCGACGCTGCTGTGAATTTCAAAGTGGTCGGTTACTGATGAGTTTGTGTTCGTTAAATCAGGCCTGTCGTGAAGGGGAGCTGGCCCAGAAGCTGCAGGAGGAGCAGTTCTGTCTGCTGCAATGTGCTGTGGTGGAGGCTGAGGGCATCATACTGGACGCTGTGGCCAAACTGGACGACCCTGTGCATGTCTCCTGCATCAGCTCACCTGGTAAAACCTCTTCCATTTCTTCTCCCCCCCTAAAAAATCACATTCATTACATTGAATTTACTTTAATACCAGAGCTTTCAATGAATCCATTAGTCAATAAGATTGTTCCCAGAGTCCTGGTTGACGTCTTTAAATTGGATTACTGCTAGTATTACTGCTTATAAATGCTAAATAGGGGAGGTTAAAGTAAAGTGCTACACTAAACTCCCCAGCACTTAGTTCTGCTTAGTCCCTAAATTGTAGTTTAGCTTTTTCACACCAGCTCTCTTTCTGTTTATCAGATTATTTGATTAATCGAGCTGAAATCACTCTGGGCTCCATCGACAAAATGCAGCAGAGCCACTCTGTCTACCTGGGAAACAGGCATGGTGAGTGTGTGTGTGTGTGTGTGTGTGTGTGTTAAGGTTTGAAGATGGAGTCCCTTAGACGATGAGTGTATCTCCTGTATCTAACGCTCCTGTACTCTTTTTAGATGCCAGCGGTTTGCTGAGAGCAGTCACACAGTTCTCCCACCTCGCTGCTGACACGATCGTCAACGGGGCAGCGACATCTCACTCTGCTCCCACCGACCAGGCTGACCGTGAGAGCCACGCCTTCACGCTTTACTGTTTGCGTACAATGTGTTCAGTATATATAACAGTTAAACACTCCCAGCTTGTCTCGTGCAGGTTTAGCTGACAGCTGTCGGGATTGTGCGAATCACTGCCTTCAGTTCTTGAAAGATCTGAAGCTTCAGGCCAGTTTACCGAGAGCAGATCCCTCTGCGGTGCGCTACACCGTTCAACGCATCCTCGCTTTGGGACAGGTGAGACAGATTTTACCTTTCATCAGAGCAACAAGAATACGAGTCTGCAGCCACGCTAGCAGCTCTGTGAGGCTGTACTTAGGCACTGCGGTGCTTTGAGCTAAATGCTAACATCACCCTGCTAACCTGCTGATTTTACACTCTGATGTGTACTATAACTGTCTGGTTCATGTTCAGGATTTGCGTCCAAAAGGGCAGGATGTACTAAAAGAAGAGCTGGGCAACATGGTGGATAAAGAGATGCTTGCTACATCAACTGCCATTGAAGAGGCTGTGCTGCGAATGGACGTAAGGACACACACACACACACACACCTCGGAGACAGATAAACCTGACAGATAACCACACCTCCACCTGGTGATGATAAACACTCCTGCTTCAATTTGTGTTTCTCAGGAGATACTGAGTCAGGCAAAGAGAGAGACGAGTGGCATTAAGCTGGAGGTCAACCAGAGGTAAGATGAACACTGTGTCGTCCTCAAATTGTTCATTTTTTAATCTTCTCTCCTTCACTTTCTTACCTGCAATATGTGCGATTCTGTGTCATCACAGTATCCTGGGATCCTGTTCAGACCTGATGAAGGTAAGAAGTCTGTCTACCTTCAGATACGTTTCTGAAAACTCGTGATTCATTTTCACTCAGTGTTTCTTCTTCTCGGCTCTTTTGTCTCCAGGCTGTTCATATGCTGGTGACGGCTTCGACGGACCTACAAAAAGACATTGTGGAAGGAGGCAGGGTGAGCTGGCGTGACACGGTGACACAGATTAGAAGAGAGCTGCAGATCTTCTCCTGGGCCGTGTTAATCAAACTTCTAAGAATTACACTCGAGAGCCATTTTAGGAGGACAAAAGCTTAATTTTATTCCCCCTCACGCAGTTTGATTTATTTACTTAAGACCACTAAATGGAAGATGGGAATATGTTACAACCCTGCCTCAAGGGAAGCAATATAGAGACAACTCTAATATAGAGACAACAACAACTATAATTTGTAAAACAAAAGTTTATTGCAATTAAAGCAAACAAAGAGACAGAAAGTGGTGGCTGCTGACGCTCAGAGAGACAGAGTGTGGGTGGGGCTTGAGAGGGTTTTTTTAGGCCAGCTTACAGGTACCAGAAATCAGACTTTTGCAGACTGTCACTCCTTCCAAGTTTATTTAATTGTTAATCCATCCATCAATTTTCAAAAATGTGATATAAATGTCAATAAATGTATGTACTTCATGAATAATTGTAGGCCTTATTGTCCCTTTTGGTTTTCCGTCATTCTTTGACTGGTGTGACTGTGAAAAAGGTCTTAAATTGAATACTATGTGTTTTTTTATTATAAAAGTGTTTGTAGTGACACGTTTTTATGTGCCCCACCCCCCCCCAGGGAGCAGCGTCTGTTACAGACTTTTATGCCAAAAACTCTCGCTGGACAGAAGGACTCATCTCTGCCTCCAAAGCTGTGGGCTGGGGCGCCACACAGCTGCTGTAAGTATCCAAGCGTCAGTACAAACATACATTATTAGTTATGTGAGAGTGAATATCAAACTTTATACTGAACTTGTACCTCTTTGCCGCTCAGAGACTCGGCTGACCGAGTTGTGGGTGACAATGGAACCTATGAGGAGCTCATCGCCTGTTCTCATGAGATCGCTGGGAGCACTGCCCAGCTGGTGGCTGCCTCAAAGGTACAAACTCAAGTCTAAACATCCGGCCGACTGAAGGCCGACTGATCACTTTAAAGACATCTAGTTATGTTATGTTTTTATGGACGCATATCCACGTCCACCACAAGCATGAGGGTGACATGATGTACATTCAGACAGTGGTGGGAAGTATATAAGTACATTTACTCAAGTATTGTACAATACAATGTTGAGGTGCTTCATTTTATGGGACTTTTTACTGTACTTTTTACTCCACTGCATTTATTTGAGTAACTACAAAGTACTTTGATACAAAAACAAACTGTTCACCGAGAGTAACATAGTTTCTGGACAGACATGTAGATGCTGAATTTTTTCTCCATTCACCTCCATTGTTTTGTGCTGGACACAGAAATCTCAGACACTGGTTTATCTTAAAATGTGGGCAAATAAAACCAAAATATTTATATTTATATATATATTTCGTAAACCAACCCTTTTGGAATATACACAATGTGCGTCATTAAATATTGTTAAATTCTGCTGTGATTCACTTTAATTTCAGGTGAAAGCCGACCGCAACAACAAGAAGCTGCACACGCTGAAGCAGGCCTCGCGGCATGTAAATGACATGGCCGCTGTGGTCGTCACCTCCACCAAACATGGACAGCGGCAGATCTCTGACCAAAGTGAGAGCAACATCTACAACTGTGTAACATGAAACCTGCAGAAACAAGCTGAGACCACAACAATGACATGTTATCACGTAATATGTATTTACAAATCCAGCAGATATGAATATGAAATAAACATTGTCATTCATTTAGAGTTGTGCTAACATGCTAACATGCTGATGTTTAGCAGGTATAACTTTTATTACGTTGAGTGTTAGCTTGCTAACGTCTGATAATTATCAACACAAAGAACAGCTGAGGCTGATGGGAATATTATCAGTTTTAGTTTTTCCAAACTTGGTGCCTACATTACCCACAGTGCAACTCATCTATACAGTTTCGGTTGTGTTATGCTAGTAGCTAATGTAGCCTCGAGCTTCTAGCTTCAATCAGAGATGAGCAGCGGGCTACAGAGGTCTGTAAGCTCACTTCTTTCTAACTCCACGGCAACTAATTTTACTCATTTTCAAACTTGTAGTCTTCAACCGACGCTGACTCAGGTGACATCACTTGAGGACGTTAACTTAACACAACTCCCTCTGGAGACACCGAAGACTTATATATATATATACTTTTTTTTCACATATGCAGTAGATCTCCAGGGGATGAAAGTCTGTAGGATTCATCCTCTGGGCACCATGAATATCTGTATCTGTGGTGGAGCGACCAACACTAACTCTGTGATGTCTCCACAGGTGTGATGGACTTCTCTGGCATGTCTCTGATCAAGCTGAAAACAGAGGAAATGGAAGCTCAGGTGAGGCTCATCATCATCATCATCCTCCTCCTCTTGTTTTGTGTGGGTTCTGTGGCTGACGGCGTCGTGCTCTCTGGATCTCTCAGGTGAAGGTGCTGCAGCTGGAGAGCCAGCTGGAGCAGGAGCGAGTCCGCCTGGGGGAGCTGAGGAAGAGGCACTACGAGCTCGGGGGCAACGACGCCGACGACCAGGACGGAGCAGATAGCTTCCCGCCGCCGCCCCCGCCGACTCTGCTGGACTCCACACCGGAACCTCAGTCCTTCTCACAGACACAGCCTTACATAAACACTCAGACCTTTGCACAGACAAACCCCTTTGTTCAATCACTGCCTCAGTCTTACACACCAACACACACCATCTCACAGGCCCAGTCCTACACACCCCCTCAAACCTACACCCCGTCTCAGACCTACACCCCGTCTCAAAGCTACACACCCCCTCAAACCTACACCCCGTCTCAGACCTACACCCCGTCTCAGACCTACACATCCTCCCAGCCTTACATCCCATCTCAGCCTTACACACCAAACCCAACACAAAATTACTTAAAGCCTCAGTCTTTCTCACTGCCACAACCCTCATCACAAACATCCAGCCTCTCACGGCCTCATTCACCGTCTCTGCCCCAGACGACCCCGCAGAACAACTCCGAGACCACCAAACCAGCTCTAAGAAAACCCAACATCTTCACCAAATCTGGGAATATACTGAAGAACGCGGTAAGTGTTGACACTCATCGGCTAGAGTTGGATAATGTTCATATATGATATGATAATAACAAGAACTTTTTCTTTTTTAATTACAGTTCAAACGAGGCGAAACTGGACCAGGGGAATCTTGAAGCCTGACTGAGATCTTACTGGAAGTATAAACGTCCTTTTAATATGTTTAAAAACACACTTAAAAGCAGCACAAAATTATTTTGTTTCATATCAGTTAAACATGCAAATTAAAGGTCGATGGAATATTTTCCCACTTATTTTTGTAATCATACTGAAGCGTTTATTATGTCACCGATTGCTGTTGTATACCGAATGGATTTATTAAATATGAAATCAGAATGTAGCAGTGTGTTTCAGTGATTCTTCTCTGATCACTTTAATCATGCGCTCAGTGAGTTATGAGACAGGGTGGAGGGCTGTGAGATACTTGTCATTTTATCGTATATTTTATTGAAGTCGTTGATGATTATCACCGCGTACACTTTGAGTAAAACGTGCTTCCTCCTCCACTGAGTCTGACTGAATAGTGTTTTGAAGTGTCAGTCCTGGCCAGTGAAGGTCTCTTCATGCTGTAATATATTCTCACAGCGACCTCATCTGTCTGTTATTTCTGTCATGCGCAGTACAAACTGCAATCTCACCACTGTGGAAGTAGCCACTGTAGAATCCCGTAGGGACCGAAGTGGAGCTGCGTCAAGGTAGAAGAATGTCAGATAGATAAATACCGGAATTAGATATCGGCCCCTTCAAAATAAAACTTTATTAGGAATGTTCACTATGATGAGTCCACAATCTAAACTAAAATTATAACATTTTTCAGATTAGATTTTGACACAAGGCCACAACATTAGGAACCACCTACCAATGAGGATACTGAGGTCATTTCCTGTGTATTTTTTTTATGGGAATTTGTGGGTTTTAGTTAAGGGGGGCTTTATTTCATAAGTTGATTCCAGTATTATTAGACTATTAGATCAATGAATAAATAACCTGCCCAAGTTATGTGTGTGTAAATTTGGTAAATTTGAATTTTTCATATAAACTGAAGGATTCATTGTTATTTTTTGTTTTGAGTAATATGAAAAATGACAAAACAAAAAAAGCACATTGGGTTGTCTGTAAATAGGACTGATTTTCATAGCTCATGACAAGTTTTTTTTTTGGATGTACATGAAAAGAGCAGGAACCTTCATTTTGGGAGGCTGAACTTACAGACACTATAATTGCATAGTTAACTGAATAAATAGGTGTTAAAGGTGGTAAACTGAGATTTAAGGTGAGCACAGAGAAACTTTCCCCCGTCAGCAGATGAATATGAAAACAAACTCTGCACAGTGAAGCTCAAACATCCAAATGAAGTAACAACAATCAAAACACATGTTTGAAGCGAGGGGGGAAAAGATACACATTATTGTTGTTTTTTGGGGGGGTGGAGTGCAAAGAATGCTGGAATAAATATTAAAATTAATAGTGTAATAACTAAAATAATAATAAAATATATATAATTGGTAATAAGAACAGTACTTGAGTAAAAGACTTGAGTTGCGACACATTCGTCAATACTGGTTTTATTTTGAAAGGTTTAGCCGGACGCTCTAAGTTTCAATATGGCGTGCTTGACGATGGCGGTCACTAGCTTACAGGAGGGACAGCGCAGGAGGGACAGCGATGGGCCACAGCCGGTCCTGTTGGATATTTATCCCAAACAAATCAAACTACAGCCCGGACTCCGTCGTTAGTGATGGAGAAGCGTTAGTTCCGGTGTTTTATGCGGTTTTACGGCGTATTTGAGTTGTTGTTTTAACGTTACAGCGGCAGAGTTTAGCTAACTTTAGCAGGATTGTTCTACCAGGGGAAGGAAGTTTGCTGCGGCGGAGGAAACATAATAGGAAACCGGGGAGGGCCAAAGTATCCCGACATGGAGGAGTCCGGCTCGGCCCTGGAGAAAAATGTGGCCGACCTCACGGTGATGGACGTGTATGATATCGCCGCGGTGGTGGGCCAGGAGTTTGAGCGGATCATAGACCAGTACGGCTGCGAGGCTCTGTCCAGGCTGATGCCCAAAGTGGTGCGGGTGCTGGAGATCCTGGAGGTGATGGTGAGCCGCAACAGCATCGGCCCGGAGACCGAGGAGCTGCGGCTGGAGCTGGACAAGCTGCGGCTGGAGCGGTTAGACCGGCTGGAGAAGGAGAAGAAGCACAGAAAGGTGTCTCACCGACAGGCCTGATCGATCAATAAGTCACTGATCAAAGATGGTGATCAGATTTACTGTTGACAAGAAAACAAACGACAAACAGGGCTCAGTTTTCAGTATTATGAGTACTTTTGATACTTTAAGTACTTGTTGCAGTGTTTTGAATACAAGACTTTAACTTAATTAATACTATTACTTTTGTAAAGGATCTGAATACTTCTTCCACCCCTGATAATATTTATTTATTTATTATATTTGTATTAATAATCTGAATCTGTAAAGTAATGAGCAGCGCTGGAAGAAGTATTCAGAACTTTTACTTAAGTAAAGGTAACAATACCATTGTGTAGAAATACTCTCTTACAAGAAAAAAAAAATCCGCCATTCAAATGTTTATTTAAGTAAAAGTACAGAAGTATTCGAATATGTATTTTTATAGATTAAAGGCCCCACAGACCCTCACAGGTGTTTTCAGTCACGTGTCTGATTAGACCAATCAGGTTGGAGAGGATATGTGAGGTCATTAAGTGCTTATCAGACTGATCCAGTACTTGAGTAAATGTAATAATTTGTGTGTACAAATTATTATCATTATTACATAATGAAACACTAATGAAAGGGGCCATTTTACATTGTGAGTACTTTTACTTTTTATACTTTGCTCAATAAAGTACATTTTGTAGTATTTCTACTCAAGTAGAATTTCAAATGCAGGATTTTTCCATGTAACAGAGTATTTTTACACTGTAGTACTGCTTCCACCACTGCCTGTGAGTGTATATATAATAATAATATACTATATACAAACTATTATATATTATATTATTAGATTATTATTACTCATGCATTAATGTAAAAGCAGGACTTTACTGTTGTAGTTGGTTATGGATTAGCCTTATTAATCTGCAGTTATTTTCCTGATCAATCAATTGATTGTTTGGTTTGTAAACGGTATGAAAATAATGAGAAATGATGTCACAGTGACACCTTCATAATTCATTTGACTGTAATTTAAGATGAAATCATTACATTTTTCAGGCAGTTTTCCATAAAACTATTAATCAGTTATCTAAACAGGTGCTGATTAATTTTTGGGTAATTGACTAATCGACTAATCGTTTGAGCGTCTTCTTTGTTTTGTCGGTAAAATCTTGATTTAAAAGTAACTAAACTGTCAGATTAATGTAGTGGAGTCGAAGTATGATGAAATGGAAATACTCAAGTGAAGTACAGATACCTCAGATTTACTTACGTACAGTACTTGAGTAAATGTACTTGATTGAACTCAGCCAGTCGGACAGTTCCTGTTTGTGTCGCTGACTCAGCAGGAAATGCTGCTCCTCACACTGGAGTTAAATTCATCAGATGTGCGATTGTTTCCAGTTAGTCATCAAATCATGACAGAGATTCAAGATTACACAATCTGAACTGCATGAAGACTTTTCCAAATACTGAGTAGTACTACTAATACTACTACTACTACTGTTGACTGAAACATCAGCGATTAAATTCAAATCATAAGAAGTTAAAGTAACGGCATGAATACAGAAGGAAAGTGTTGTTGAGTTCTATAAAGGAACGTAGTGACTTTATATAGTGAGAGATAAAACTACTGTAATCTCTGAGAAGCTGTAGTAGAAGAAGTATTCAAAGTAAAAGTACAACTATGTAAAAATATTCTATTACAAGCAAAAGACCTGCCTTCAAAAAAAAGTAAAGTATCAGTAAAGTAAAAGTAGTTCTGAGTTGTAAAGTTCTGATATGCAAATCTGTTTTCATTGTTTGGACTTTTCTCTAATCTTTGCTGCTTTCATGAAATATTCCTGTATTTTACATATATATGTATTTTATATATATATTTAGATATGTGATATATCTGTCAGATAAATATAGTGAAGTAGAAGTATAAAGTAGCATAAATTGGAAATACTGAAGTAAAATGTAAGTTCATCAAAATGGTACCTAAGTGCAGTACTTTGAATGTTACTTTACTGCTGATGAGATGCCTTTAAGCTCCGTACTGAGCGTCACAGACACGCAGCAGGATCGTCGTGGGGGTTTTAAATCAGGATTACAGCTCAGAGTCAGTCGGCTCGGCGCTATAAAAAAGTTTATCTGTAAGTTTCTCGTGACGCTGACGGAGACACGGTGGACACAGTCACTGATTCACTGCGTCTCATGAGAGTGATAAAGTGGACGTTTCTGCTGTGACGGAGAAGACAAAGTCGGCTTATAGAGTCCTGTGGTGGGAACGTAAGGTGTGGGTGGGTCACATGCTCCAAAGGAAGCATCCACACCAGCTGAAGAAGACAATAAAGTAATAATAATAACAAAATTATATATATATTCTGCAACTGCAACAAATCATTATTTTCAATATCAATTGATCCGCCGGTTATTATCTTTCTTCGTTTTATCTCTAATGTCACAAGATAGTGAAAGATGTCTGTTAAACAGTCCGAAGATATTCAGTTTTCTGTCATGTGAGACGAAGAAAAGCATCAAATCTTCACGTTTGAGAAGCTGCAAACGGAGACTTTTGGCATTTTTTTGCTTAAAAAAAAAAATTTTTTTGGATCATCAAATTCGTTTCCGAAGAATTTTCTGTCATTTGATAAATCGCTTTAATAAAGTAGCCCCGTGATTAACCCTGCTAAGGATGAGCGGTCGCAGAAGATGGATGGATTTAATAAAGTGTATATTGGCCCAGTTTCTCCACTGTATAAAAATGGAAAGTTGTAACTCAAACTATACAATAACATTTTTATACGCTCAAGTGCAGTCGAGCAGGATGATGCAAAGGATTGTTTTAGTTTCACTCTTTATGTATTTTATTCTTCCTAACAGTCTGTATGTACGACTCAAAGTCCATCACCGACTATTTTAATGATTGATTCATCTTTGGAAGTCGTCATCATGCAAAAATTCTTTGCTTCCAGCTTCACGAATGTGATCATTTGCTGCTTTTCTGTGTTTTATATCGTTGTTAACTGAATAATTTTGGGTCGTGGACTCTTAGTCGGATAGAAACAAAGCAAAAACAGGAGGGGGAATACGCTGATATCGAAATACAGATGACATATCAAACAATAGAAGACTAAATAAATGAAACAAACAGCGTCTCAGTATTTAGGACACAGAAGCTAAAGGTGATAGAGCTTTCTAATTATCCAGAGAGACAATATTAATGTAAAGGACTCTGTAGAGTTCAGTAGTTGTCTGCAGTGCTTCAGACCAAAACGTTCGATAGACTATCTTATTGTAAACATGTCGTATAATCGCAGCTCTTCTTCGCGGCTCCTCAGACGTGTCAGCAGGCGTGTAATGTCTTCATGTGTGAGACAGAATCGGATGTTAGAGCTTTTCTCTACCAACAGACGAGCGGCGAATTCAAGGGAAAGCTTCACTGAGCGGTTTGATGAATGACGTCCAGAGCTGGAAGAACTTCAGCGCTGATGCCTTTGTGTTTTCTTGTGTGGGTTCAGGAGCTGGAGCTGGTGGAGGACGTCTGGAGAGGAGAAGCTCAGGACCTGCTCTCCCAGATCGCTCAGCTGCAGGAGGAGAACAAAAGCCTCCTCACCAACATGTCCATCCAAGACCCCATGAGTGAGGAGGACCTGCAGAGGCATGAGGGTGAGGACGTGTGCCCAAAACACACACACACACACACACACACACACACACACACAGACAGACAGACAGACAGACAGACAGACAGACAGACAGCAGGGTTCCTTAACTTACATGCTGGAAATCATAACAGTATTTATTTAATATATTTTATTTGCCTCCTGCTTCAACCGTGTGAAGTACTTTGTAACTTTATTTTGAAAAGTGCTGTATAAATAAAGTTTATTATTTTTATATATTTTGTATTAGCGGAGACGTTGGTGAAATTGGTGCTTTTTGAGGGAGGCATGCTTTAAAAATATTCTACGATGTAAACAGGATGTTGTTATCGTTAAAGGAATAGTTTGATGTTTTGGGAAATTTGCTTCAGAGCTGCAGAACATTTTCTCTGTTTTGTGTCTTTGTGAAGTGAAAGTCTTTGTGTTTTGGACAAAAGAAGACATCACTTTGGGACATTTTTCACTATTTTCTATTTAACATTTTATGGAATTAATAAAGAAAATAATCAGCAGATGAATTGATAATGAAGATAATTGTTAGTTGCAGCCGTAATATTCCCTTTCTTGTTAGATGAAAAGATTGATATAACACTCAGTAAATACAGTATCCAGCAGGCAGTTAGCTTAGCTTAGCTTAGCATAAACAGGTAGAAACAGCCTGATCATGTCAGAAGGTAAGAAAATCCACCTACGAGCTGCTCTAAAGCTCACTAATTGATATGTTATATATGAAATATAAAAATGGGTCATGGGGTATTTCTTGGCCGGTGTTCAGGCTACTAGTGTTGTCTTGATGCTAAGCTAAGCTAACTGTCTCCTGGCTGTAGCTTCATATTTACCGTGCAGATAATAAGTAATGAATGAAGCTATGATGATTTGCTACCTGCTGTTTGTGTTCAGAAAACTTTCACCGACATTCGCTGTGCCTCGCTTTCCCTCTCTCTGTGTCACGCACACACACACACACACACACACACACACACACACACACACACACACACACACACACACACACACAAACAAAGGAAGCCTTCTCTGTGTCTGACGGCGAGCCAGTCTTGTCTCTGCATCAGAGGCTCTTTCGTGGTTTCGCACAGAGGCCACAGTCACCCGGACACACTGTGGACAGACCAGCCTCAGTGTACAAGCCCACCTGCTAGACTCACACACACACACACACACACACACACACACACACACACACACACACACACACACACAAATCAGGGTTCCCTTTGTACAACTTTTCTCTTCCGATATAAACACATTGTAAGGATTTAATGAAACTCTCGTCAGCAGGTATGACGGAGAGAGAGAGGCAGGTGATGAAGAAGCTCAAAGAGGTGGTGGACAAGCAGAGAGACGAGATTCGAGCAAAAGACCGAGAGCTCACGCTGAAAAACGAGGACATAGAAGCAGTAAGGCGACAAACTCAGCGTGTTTATGTTTTCTGCTGAAATCAAATCTGTTTATACTCAAAAAGGTTAAACTGGTTCATTCAACAGTTTTTCAGCTCGTCCTGGCCTCTTATACTGTCTGTCTGTCTTCCTGTCTGTCTGCCTGTCTGTCTCCCTGTCTGCCTGTCTGTCTCTGCAGCTCCAGCAGCAGCAGTCTCGTCTCATGAAAATCAACCACGACCTGCGCCATAAGATCTCGGTGGTGGAGGCGCAGGGGAAAGCACTGATTGAACAGAAGGTGGAGCTGGAGGCCGGCGCTCAGGCGCGGGGGCAGGAAGTCGGTGCCCTTCGGCAGGAAGTTGCGCGCTTGAGGGAACGACTTCAAGGAGACCTGCCTGCCCAGAACCCTGAGGAACCCACACCTCAACCCCCCTCACCTGCAGAGGTACCTCAGCACACTAAAGGCATTACATTCAGTTCAGTCCAAATATAAATAAAAGTCTGCCTAGTTCCAGCACTTAACCCCCCATAAAACCACAACGATAGGTCTTTACCTTTGCACAGAGCCAGGCTAGCTGTTTCCCCCTGTTTCCAGTCTTTATGCTAAGCTAAGCTCTCTCTGCACGACAGTGAATGAGCGTATTTCCAAAGATGTCGGACGATCCCTTGAAGTTAGACGTTAGAAGATGATGACTAATCATTTTCCGCTGAAGCTTTTACCTAAATTGCAGTGAATAAATCAATAAAAGGGAACTGGAAGTGTTTTGTAAGCAGATAATAAAGTGTCTTCTACTCCACCAGCGTGGTAAAGCTGCTACAGTGGTTGTGGGGGCAGAGGGCTGGTCAGACAGACCCGACCCCTCTGAGCTGATGTTGGGGGGGTTTGATCCCTCCCCGCGACCCCTGCCTGGTTCCCTCAGCCCAGAGGGACACGAGGATGAGGAGGCTGAGGACGAGGCAGTGTTGCTTTGGGTAATACAGACGTGCTAGTTAGCAAACCAGAGTGGTGTGATTGTCCTGACTCTTAACTCCCAACCTGCACGCCCCCCTCCCAGAAGAACAACCACATCGGTAGAAAGAAAACAAGCTAGTGGACTAACATTTGTCTGACCCATGAGACGTGGTGAACTGACTCGGCATGGGTGTTCAAGAGCTAACAGAGCGTGTCAGAAGGATGTGTCGCTCCTCAGCCAACTGGGTGAGACTTGTGGACGACTGCACCCCCGACCTTTCTAAATATAGATCCCTCCGACTGCTCCGCCTCTAACAGCACTTGAAGTTGCCCTTTAGTGCACCAGGATCCTGAAACGCTGGCAGTAGAAATGCTCGTTTAAAGTCCAACTGAAATGAAATTGCGTGTTTTCTTTTCCCGCTGCGTCCGTCGATCACACGTCCTCCTTTGAGAAATCAAAACCAAACCGAATACCGTTCTCCGTCTGCGTAGAGAGATTTAGACAACTCTCCAGTCGGGTGCCAGAAGAAGAGGGCGCAACAAGATGATGTCATGAAAAGAGCGCCAGTCAAACCTGACGTGATGGAAAACATGATGGAAAGATGGCATGTGGTAATGTGAGGAAGGTTACGGTCTCCTCATCGCTCCAGTGTTTCCACTGCTCTTCATCACATTCAGGTTTTATTGATGCAGCAACTTTTCCAGCTCAGCCAAACGTAAAAAACTTTTTATAGTATTTATAGTATTGAGTCCCTTTTTTTTTTTCCAAATTTAAGATGTTTAACAACAGACAGCCGACTGCTCCACAACACAAGACTCTGAACAACAACCCTCGTTAGCTTTCCTGCTAAAGTCTCTTATCTGACCTCCAAACATGAACACACGTCTTCTCCTGCACCTTCGCTTGTTGGACAGTTTGGTCCAGTTAGATGCTGGTGGTACAAACAACATGCACATGACCTGTAGCTACAGGCTGCAGTTTCAGTTGGACTTAAACATTGTGAATAGCATACATATTCATAAGAATTGGATCTGTTTTTGTTTTTGCTCAGTGCATGAGTGACTTCTGTCAGCTGCATGTGTTGAAGTCTTTCGGCGAATGTCTCGAGTGTTCTGAGTTAAAAATAAAACAGAGTTTTAGCCTCAAGGGAGGAGGGAAGGACGAGCAAATGTATTGGAACAAGGCCTGATGTCTGACTTAGAGTTCAACGTTTGCCACCAGGAGGCGATGTGCGATGAGGACATGCCTGCTGTGTTCCAATATTTTACCAAGGTATCCTCACTTCCTTCCCGCCTTCTTTCCCTCCTTCTTTCCCTCCTTCCTTCCTTCCTTCCTTCCTTTTCTCTGGTTTTGTTTCTTCTTTGTGATGCACTCGTGTCCCGGCAGGAGGCGTTGTGCGAGGACGAGACGGGAGGCCTGGACCCAAAGGACCCCAACAGGCCACGGTTCACCCTGCAGGAGCTGAGGGACGTCCTGCACGAGAGGAACGAGCTCAAGGCCAAAGTCTTCCTGCTGCAGGAGGAGCTGGCCTACTACAAAAGGTAACAGCTCAGGAACAGATATTTCAGTCTGAGGAGATAAAGTCTCATCACAGCCGTGTTGTTATTAATTATTGGTGTGTTTTGGCAGTGATGAGACGGAAGAGGACGTTGTTACTCCTTCTCCTTCTCCCTCCCCTGAACTGAGGACTCGCTCGCGGTCGTCTGCCCAGCCAGAGTCAGGAATCAAACGGCTGTACGTTCACACGCCTGCAAATACACTCAGTCACTCAGACACAGCGTGAAAACACTCGCCTGTCAACATCTCACCGACCACCTTCCTTCACCTGGAGGTCAAACACTTTGCATACGCTGGCTTGTTAACGTGGTGCCTGCATGCTCAAACATTTACATGTCACGATTTATAAGAAGTATGAACATGAAGTCAAACCTGTTCTTTATAAGAGAGGTAACGTCTCTTCAGCAGCAGAACCAGACATCTGGGACTATTTCAAGCTGGTGACATCAGCTTTGACTGTCCTCCGGTATGATTTTAACACCCTCGATGTGAACAGGTAGTTATACATATACGTAATAGTTGTGTTTCAGCTGTATCCACTAAAAAATAACTCTCAGCGATCAAAACCGGAAACAGCTCACGCCCACTTCCTGTGTTTGTTTGGGCTGTAAAAACAAACTGGAGATAAAACAGCAGCTACTGGAACTAAAGTGTGTCCGTTCTGATCCGAGAGGCGACTTTCCGACAACACACTCACATTTGAGGCTTTTATTTTGTAGGGCTTTGTGAACTGGTTAGTGAAGGGGTTAAACTCTGTTAAGAAGCTTATTTTTTGACCGACATTGAGACATTCATTTAGTGTCACTAATATTATATCTCATAAAAATGTAGTCATTTCTTCTGACGTTTGCAGAGGCGCTCTGTATTTGAGGTGAGGAGGGGCGCCTCCGCTATGACTCACTGCAGGGAACTGAGATTTCAGGCACTTTTAAATCAGCGTCAATGTAGGGCTGCAACTATGATCATCCATCGGTTAATCTGTCAGTGTTTTGGATTGATTATTAAAAGGTCACAAAATAGTGACAAATGTCCCAGAGTCAAGTTTCAGTCAGTCCAAAGTCCTGAAGATATTCAGTTTACAGTCATAAAACACCGAAAAGCTGCAAATCCTCAGTTTGAAAAGCACAAAACGGCTAATTGTTGCTACGTTTTCCGTATTATTTTTCTGCCAATCGTCTAATTTATTAATCTACCAATAGTTTCAGATTCAGTTTCTATATTATTTAGTTGAGAGTTCGCTGCTGACCTTGGGATCAGTATGTGAGACAGAATAATCACATGATCAGTCACCTGATAGCCGGGCAGTGATTCTGGACGCAGACAGACAAACAGCTGATCTGAGTCCTGTCCTCTGTTTCGAATAACTAAAGATTTGAGATGTGAAGACACCTCGCTTGACTGTTAATGATTAGCATGGCACATGACACACACACACACACACACACACAGTTACCAGGAGAGTGTTTTCATGTTCCTGCACCCATTTTATTTTTCCATCTACACTAAAATGAACTAAAGCATGACTTTATATGCAAACTTTACATTTGGGTCAAACAGAGGTCAAAGGTTGATGTGGTCCCTGTCTCCCCCTGTTTGTCCCCCCCCCACCCCCCCTTCTCTCTATATACCTCTTCCTGTTTCTGCTTGTGTGTCTTTACCTCTGTGTAACAGGATCTTCACAGCCATTATGCCGATGGTGGCGGCTGGTTTGATCCCAGATGACCCCACTTTACAGCCAATCAGACGCCTCGTATCGCTTGTATGACTCTATATTTGGTCGGCCTCAGAGTCTGTCACTTTCTCAGCTAACTCCCTCCCCTTGCATGTGCTTTTGGGGCCTTGTTTTTCCCACCATTGTAGTATTCTGATTGGCTGATTGTGGGGCTGTCTTATTATCACTGTCCAATGGGACGATTGTGGATCGTAACAGAATCAGCCAGTCAGAATATGGACATGTAGTCTGTCTGCCGTCTCGTCTTCTCCCTCACTGACCGCAGTAACGACTCCTTCACGTCTTCTGTGGAAACTACAAACTAAAGCGCTTTTAGCTCTTTTGCAATAGTTAGTGAAGCTCTTGTTACAGACGGCGAGGTGTTTTATTCTACAGAGCAGCACTCATCAACTCATGTCAACTCTAAAAAAGTATTAAAACATAACTTATGTTGACGTAAAGGTGCTCTGTGTGACATGTTGCATTACATTTAATACGTTGGTATAATGTCTGTAAACAAATCGGAGCCTAATCGGTCATCAGGACCGGCCTCTTCACTGCGCTCGGGGCTTCAGGGGAAATCTGCCGATGCTGCGCCACTCTGGTTCTACGCATATGTCGGCATATTTGCGGAGTAATAAGTTGTTTCTAAATTTGCAGACAGCAGCAGCATATCATAATCAGCAGTAGCATATATCAGAATCTGTATATGCAGGTGAGAAGTGGTGTCTGACAGCGGAAACCAGCATCGACATCTGCTGTTAGGACAAGAGCGGCACACCGTCTGCCACCTTTCCATTGCTTTACAGCACAGTGCTTTTTCAGCCAGCGGCACATGGTGGGAAAATAACTTTCAACATACTTAACGAGACAAGAAGCAAACAAAATCGCTGCAGGAAGCTTTGGGATTTATAGGAAATGTGGTTTTAAATGTCCGGAGCTCATTTGTTTACAGTAATTATACCGAGATGATTAATTCCCCACAAATAATACAGCTTTGATGTATTGGTGTTGTTGAATGCCACACATAGCACACTGCTGTAAGATGTAACACTCTAACGCTGCTTTACCTGCACACACTACACACATGTTCCTGTCATCTGACACTTCCACTAAACACTCTGCTGCCTCTGTCTTCTCTCCATCCTCTCGCCTCAGGTTTAGCTTCTTCTCCCGTGACAAGCAGCGGCAGCGGGGCGCTCAGTTTGACGTCGGCCTCGGCTCGTGGGCGGGGAAAGACGACGTGTACACAGAACAGGCCCAGGAGGCGCTGCAGCACATGTAGTCACACCTGGACGGGGACTTGTCCGGGTTACTCAAAGCTCCAAAACTCTTTAACACTCCCGTGTCCATCACCCGAGGCCAGCTTGTGAATCGCACAACAAACCACCACTAGTGACTCGCGCTGCGACTGGAATATCATGTGCTTGAGGTGAGACGACAGAAAGAAGAGTGAACACATCAAATTATCATAAACTCCTGTAAAAAAAAAAGAAAAAAGTTTATTTAAACACCTGAGAATCTGAACATCTCAGTGAGTGACGGCACATACAGACTGAAGGACAGAGTCAGACGTGATGATCTGTAGAGGAGAGGGTAAACTCAAGTCGTATGATGGAAAAAGGAAAGTTGTTGTAATCCAAGTGGTTTAAGACAAGTCTGGAATAAACGTAAGTGGGTGAAAAGCACGACGGAGACGAAGGCTTGGGACACAAAAGTGTGCTGGTGTCTAAAGATCACACCACTCCAGATGTTGACTTCATGAAAGTGAGTTTGCTAATCGATGACAGATGAGGCTTTTATATATATTTTGATCCCCATAGAGATAAAAGGCAAATAAAACACAACAATCACTGCAGAGGTTTCTTCTCAAAAATGAACACTTTTGTGTCCCGATAACTTATTTGAACTTTCTGTCCTTGTTCGTGTGGACAGCCAGCAGCTCCATCACCAGCATTTTGCAAAAATTCAAAACAAATTTTGTGTATAAAATGATGCTTAGAATCACAACTTAAAAGCTGTGTACAGAAAAAGATCACAAAAGCTTTTATTGATAATATATGTCGCCATGCAACCTGCAGTAAGTATGGAAGCTCATTTCTGCCAAGAAAAGAAAATACAATTAGGCATGATAAAAATAAAAATACGTCAAAATTATGAGATACTTGAGTTTTACTTACTATGTTGTAATTTTGACTCGTAGTTCAGTCAAAACTATTAATTACTAAGTCAGTATTATGAGATAGTATCTTACAATATTGACTTAATAACTCATAGTTTTGACTTGGTATAGTTTGTACTTACCGAGTCAGTATTATGAGATATTATATATTAATAAGATAATATATTATATTGACTCAGTAAGTCGTCATAGTTTTGACTTGGTAAGTATAAATTATACCAATAGATAGTATCTTAGTAATATTGACTTAATAACTAACAGTTTTTACTTATAATCTCATAACTTTATCTCATCTCATCATCTGTATTTACCAGGTCAAAGACTTTCTGAGTCAGTATTTTGAGGCCGTATCTCATCATTTAGGTTTTTAATAATAATAACAGTAACTCATCTTAGTTTTGACTCACGATCTTATTTGTGTCATGCGTAACTCGTCAGCTGTTTTTCTTATTTTCCTGCTGGAAATGGGTTTCCATAAATAAGTGTACGCTTCTCCCCAACTCCGTTATTATGAAATGGACTCAAATGTCCACGTAAGAGCAATTGATGCAGTTTGTGAACTCTGAACAGCCAACGTGTGTCGCTGCACGTCATGAACATATTCAAACCTACAGCAGCAGTTTATCACAGTATCACCAGCTGAACCAAAGCAGGTTATAATGCATGACCGTCCTCTTTGGTAAATAAGCAAACAGATGCAGTATATTGAAAAAGACAAAGTTACTCAACAGCTTGATTTTATGACCAAACTCACATCTGACATCAGTCCAGTAATCTGTGCAGATACCTCAAAGCCTTTAAGCCCTCCAGGACAGAGGATAACTGGGTTTTACAAAAGCAGCATTGTCAGTATTAAACTCCTGTAGCTTCCTGCCTGGGTGAGACTTCAAACGCTTAACTTATTGTTTTTAATTGTCCTGTCTGTATTTGGAGGAAAAACTGATTTCAACGTGATCAGAGGACCAAAGCCTGTCGTATCTTCTTCCTCTATAAATCACAGAATAATTACATCTTCACTAGGAACCAATGGGCTTCAGGCTGAGAGCCACAGACAGGAAGTCACATTGTTGATTTTGGTGTTTTCATGAGAAGTAAAATATATAAAACACCAGCCTCGTCCTTTAAAGTGTCTTCCCGTAAATGTGGCCACCGAACCAGAGCTTATATTAAAAACGGGCAGATTTTGAAAGAGCACTGAAAGGTATAGATCCATGAGGTGCACTAAGCAAGGCAATATTAATAATTGTCTTTTGTAAACCTACCTTTATGATTTGCCAGTATCCTACACAAAACCCCAAATATCTAACTTTTAGCACACATCTTGTAGAAAATACACAGCCATATGCAAATAATGTTAAATAAGGTGGGTACATGTTGACTTGTGCTTTTATGCATCATTTATACAAGGCCTCAAATATAAACATGGTTTCAAACCGCATACTATTTGAATACAGAGCAAAATCCTGAAGTTACATCATTACTTAATCCTCAGATAAGGAGACTGCTGAGAGGTTAGAAACGACAGAATCAGATTGTGATTCCTAAAAAGGTGAAAACAAAGTGAATAAAGCTGAAGTGCCCCGTGTGTTTTACATCATTTAAAAAAAGCTAATTGGTGGTCGCTGCTTCTGCTTTTCCAGCTTGCGTTCACACTTTAAACACTTCACCCCTGAGAGGCAGTCAATAAAAGCACTTTATCTTCATTTATACTCACTCGTGGAGGTGGAATAAATGAATGTAAAATGACAGGAACACTGTGATGTGAGGCTAGAAATGAGCAGCTACCCGTGTTTTACATATTCACAGACAAAATGATGATATTTATTGCAAGAGACCGTCGATATCCTAGACTAGATCTGGAAGTCAAAGGGATCTGGACCATATTTAGGCATGAAAACAGTGAAACATTAAAAGGGAAATCGAGTCAGACAAGGAAACCTTTCCCAACGCTCACTCCAGCTCTTCAAGTCAGTGTTGATCACCATCTTTCTCCTGCGTTTCCCTGATTAAAATGAATATTTAAAATATATAATGAATGGATCAGTGCTTTATTAAATGAGCTGGCTTTTATTCACGTCTCCTCAATAATAAAAAACATCTGTAATGTTCGAGGTGTTTGTCTGTGTTCTTTCCCGTTGTTACCTGCCTTCACTCATCATGTAACATCGTAAAGAAACTACATCCAGCATGATTAACTACGGACTGATGTTGGATGGGTAAACCTTGAGCTTGATCTTACAGATTTGCGACAGCATGTTTTAGCCCGCTAACTCTCCCTTGTGTTCAAAAATAACAAAATGGAACGATGCCTGAGTTACACTGTGGTCTTGAAAAAAAACCAAAACATTTTTAAACTTGTAATCATTGATTTTGATATAAGAACAAATCAGATGTCCACTCCTGTTGCTTGCATATTACATCTTTATTCATCGATGCCTTAACCCCAGCATTAAGATTTATTCAACGCTACAACAGCAAAGATCTATTACGTCCTAAAATGGCCAACAGGTCAGTTTGGCCCATCAGGTATTATTGCATTAGTTCTACATAAAGAATGAAATAATCCAAAACGTAACATATTTGTTTAAGAAAGGCTCATATGAAAACATCTCACACATGTGACACGATGCTACTGTCGGAGGTGGAGGGGAAGTGTGTCTTTACACAGTGGATTTCCTGAAACGTACTTTCTCACATACATAAGACTGGGCTCTTTGTATTAACACTGATGAGACTTTTTACATCGGAATTGAACTAAAACAGGGAATTAAAAGAATCCTGGGCTTCAATAATATACTGAATATGTTTGGAAACTTTAAGAACTGGTCCTTTTTTTTTTTTTTAACACTTTTATGGAAGATCTCCTGCACAGCAGCCTCGGAGACGTATCAAGAGAGGATGGATAACGTTTGGTTCAACAGCCAGGTCTCTTTTTGTTTTTTTAAGCATAATTTGGAAACAAACCTGTTACAAATGAGTAAAAAATTAAATTCAGAGGGCTTAAAGGAACAGTTTGACATTTCGAGGAATACGTTTACTCGCTTTAGATGAGAAGATCGACACCACTCCGATATCTGCCGGTGGAATTTAAAGCTACAGCCAGGAGGTAATTAACATTAGCTTAGCATAAAGACTGGTAACGGGGAAACAGCTAGCCTGGCTCGATCCAAGGTTAATTTTTGTTACCTTTGGACAGAGACACGCTAGCTGGTTCCCCCCGTTTCCAGTCTTTATGCTAAGCTAAGCTAACCGTCTCTCGTAGCTGTAAGCTTCATATTTAAACAGAAAGATACGAGAGTGGTCTCGATGTTCTCCTCGAACTCTCTGCAAGAAAGCAAATCGTCCTAAAATGTCAATTTTCAATTCCTTTAAGACGGAGTCCCCAAAATAATGATAGCAAACTCATATAATAATTTTACAGAATACCAGCAATAATACAAACAGCACCTGTAAGACGATAAAGTGCTATACAACAAAATGAATGAGACATTTGTTTTAAATTGCCACTTCATCGGGAGACACAGATTAGAGCCAGCACAAACACATTTGAATGACTCATGCTTGTACTGAACCACTGTATTCAAACAATGACTGTGTACATTTGTATATTTCAATTGAATTATAGCCTGTCTTCTACTGTATTTAGATTAAAAAAAATGTATTTAAAGGATAAGTGATGTTTTAAATTGTCTGTACCGTCAACAAATCCCATGAAAAGACCAACGCCTGCTTCTTCCTCTGAGCCATGGAGCTCCGTTGTTTTCCAAAAACTAGTGAAAACACATCAGTGAGCCTCACTGTTGTTTCCTTCATCACATGAACACAGTTCACTTTGACTCAGTGCCACACACACCGTGGATTAATCCGCCGCTCAAGATAGTCCCCAACAAATGCACCATCCCCTCCTGTTTCCTCCTAATACATTGTTGGTTTTGGTCTTTGTTGACAGTAACTAAAATATAGAATATCACCAGGCTAATGCTTTAAAACTTGTGCTTTATTATTCTGATTTGAACACTTCCAGGTGACAAAATAGAGGCGGCTTCAACTGTTACCTGTCCACTGTGTCATCCAGCAATGTTCAAAATCACAACTGCTGCACTGCATGTGGTACATTAATCCGTAATTAGTAGTGTGATAATTCAAGCTAAAATACTGCCACTGTGACTTATGTCGTCTGGATGAAAAAGAAAACAAAACAAGTACTGTAATGCGCAGGATTGGAAATTTCCTTTAAAAATATTGTATATAATTATTACCAATTAGCTAAAAGAAATTTGAAAAGTTAGCTAAAAGAAAGATTTGTATCTCAGTGATTTTCTCGATACGTTTAAACACAAATTAAGATCGATAAGATAAATAGGGGAAGAGTGCGATTGGACCAGAACTCTGAGGTAAAATTTGACCTTCTGGCTGAAAAAGCTACTAAAATATAAAGTAAGAAAATGACCTGTTGGCGGTTCAGCTGTTAAATACGGTTGTCAACAATATGACAGTTCTGTGAGCGGGAAGAACAGACGTGTAGAAAACCTGCAAAGATCTACAATATTCAGCAGGAGTGTAACAGTTCACCAAACCCACTACGTGTTGGACGAGGTTCACCAACACACGTCTGGATGTGTTGGAGAGGCTGGTTTTAAACATAAAAAGTGTTTGTGACAAATGCAAAACTTTGCTGTGAAATAATGCTGACGTGTTTTTCCCCGGCTGATGCTTTAACCTGTTTGACATTTTGGGAAATACACTTATTCGCTGTCTTGCTGTGAGTTAAGACGAGAAGATTGATACCACTCTCATATCTGTACGGTTAATATGAAGCTACGGCCAGGAGACAGTTAGCTTAGCTTAGCATAAACACTCCGCTGGTTGCCAAGAAATAGTCCCGACACATGAGCCCCGTAAAACTGCAACTTGTCAACAGTTGCAACATAGAGGCTAGCTGTTTCCACCTGCTTCAGATATGAAGCTTCAGCCGGCAGGCTATTAGCTTAGCTTAGCATTAAGACTGGAAACAGGGGGAAAAAGCTAGCCTGGCTCGGCCCAAAGGTAACAGAATCTGTTACCAGTGTTGTCAGACTGGGCGGTTTTACACCCGGCTGAGCTACTTTTTATTATATTGTTAGTTTTCAAACAGTTTTGAGCGGCTTGTGATCACTACTTTTATATTATGTATATAAATAATTAAAAACCTTGTTTGTTAGGCTCGACGCGCAACGACATTCATTCAATTCAAATGATTATTTGGTCACAGTTTTGTGATAAAATCCTTGTAAAAGTTCACATCTGCTCATAGATGTGAAGACGTTTTACATTAAATGTATCATCTATGTGTTTTAGCATTTATCGTTTTGTGTTTGCTCAAACTTTTATCAATAAAACAGACTGAACTGAACACTTAATTTTTCCTCTTTCTCTCGTAATTAAGCCACAGAACATGACGGGGAGGCGTCCTTCCCAACAACAATACGGCAAACTGATCAATGCCCGTTACTGATGAATATGTCAAATGGAAATTGGGCTACTTTTATGGTGATTTGGCCGGTTCAGGGCTCTGATTATCTTTCTTATTCAACATAGAAACATGAGTGAAATCAATCTTCTCATTTAACAAAGTGACTGAACTATTCTTTTAAACCACCCTTGGATTTGCAACAGCAAGCCAATAAATATATTAACACAGTGCAGTAATATAGACGTGTTTAGTGTCGTGAGCTGAAGAATTTATATTGAAGTGAAATTAAAAAGGAAGACTGGACAAGCTGAGAACACGGACTGATAATCATGTGAGCCAATCGAGGTCACGGAGAAACTCAACCCGTCTGTTTATGTCAGCAGATATTTACCTGCCAAACTTTCATGTACATTTGATTTTTAAACAGGCGGAACAGAACAGAACATATTGTAGGTATTACAGGAAAAGCTTTGAATTATTTTAACTTTCACTACATGATTCAAATGTATTGTAATGCTTCTTAAATATTAAAAAATACAATATCAATAAAAACTAAAAAGAAAAGGAGGAATGAAAAGGGAAGAAAATTATTAATTTAAACTTCTGTATTCGTATGTAACTCTCCGAGTCTGTATGTTCAACACTACATTATTGTATACTTCAAAAAGTCAAATGGTTTTTTTGTTATAATCGAGACCCAAAAACGCCAACTTACCATGAGTTTGGTAAACTTTTACACTTCCACTAAACAATGGTAGATTGTGTGAGTTCTGATGACTGAAATCAAATCCCCAATGAACAGAATATATATTTCTTTTAAAAAAGGGTTTGTAATTTGCATCTCATAGTTCTTGCTGATCCAAAAAAGGGCTCTGGGGCCATAAATAGAAGTATTGCTAACTACTAATTAAGAAAAAGCAGTATAAAAATGCAGAGCATTAACTACCACCTGCATGCTGTAGAAGCATTGGTCTATAGGTAATACAAAATGTACAAAATAAATGTGCTGCAAAACAACCAGAATGTTTCATATACACATAAATAAAAAGTACAGATGTCATCTGACGAGGCAGATGGCTCTCAATTGAAATGTGATAAGTTCCCCATCAACGCCCCCTGAACACATAAAGCCCATCCCACCTCCTCAATATTGGAACAAAAAGGGTACACATTCTGTTTCTAAGGCATTTTGTACACGAGCTAATGAGAAACACAAGTGTTACTGTACGTTTCCCTTTTCTTTTTTCTTTTTTTTTTTTTTCCCACCCGAGGACCCATCAATCAATATTTGAGCCACGGGTGAGCCGCGATGGAGGCTTTACTGCGGTCTCCGTAGTCATAGAGCAACTCCTCGCCCTCGTCAATGTCTCGAGAGGCAACGAGGATGAGGTGAGGGACACCGTTGATGTCGTGGAGTTTGGTTTGGCAGTTTCCATTTTTACTGTGATTTATCAACCTACCCTTTCGCTCAGACTCTTTTGTGGCGTCCACACTGTTGACACAAAAGAACAGAACACTACATTAATGTCAGCCTTTATACCGGAAAGTGTTCGACAGCTTCTATCCATTAACTCAAAAGGGCAGAAAATCTTCTACTTTAGAGTTATAATCCTTACGAATATGTATTATTATCATTATTATTGTTATCAAGCTACCCAGCAGTATATAAAGTAGTTCAAATTAGCTCCAGTGATGAACACATTAATACTTCCCAAATAATAATACTACAGTAATATAATATATATTCTTCTGACATGTGCTATTCTGCATTATGAGTACTTTTACTTTTGGTACTTTAAGTATATTTTGTAAGATTTTGAATGCAGGACTTTTCCTTGTAACGGAGTATTTTTACACTGTAGTATTACTAGTTTCACTTAGGTAAAAGATCTGAATAAGTCTCAACCGGCCAAAGACGGGGTGGCTTTAAGTCACAGAATCACAGAAATCAATTTGTTGTGAATCATACCAGTAGGTTTTGCAGAGGTACTGGAAGTAGTACATGTAGCAGCCAGTGGCAGGGTTTTGAGCGTATTCGGCCTCCCTCTTTTTGGCATCGGTGATCTGCAGCAGGTCTCCGTAGTATTCCACCACATACTCGCCTTTCCGGAAACCACGAGTGGCAAACACTGCTCTCCCCTTTCCTTCTATATGCTGCACCTAAGAAAAAGTACGAGAGATTTTCAATCAAGACACACGTCATTTGGGAGGTGCAAACAACAAGAATCTGGTTTCTTTTTGTCTCCATTTCAGTCAATTTCCTGTTATTTAAACCCTATTCATGAATCCCAATCATATATAATACGTATATTAAATTGTTGTACATTTCTATTGGAGATATTAAAAGGATTTCACCCGCAAATAATGGGTTTAAAGGCACATATGTTGACTGAAATACTATGCAGATACTTTAGATAGACAACGCCCATTTCTAAGAAAGATAAATCGGACTCAAACGTCTTGTTGAAACCTGCATTATGGAATTTAATTTCCTGAAAATAAGACAGTCGCAACACATCCCTGCCACACCACACGGACAAAAGAAGCAGTCATGGTACAGTAGCTGGTATGTGCCAATCCAGGGAGTGAAAGTGATAAAATTGTAACGCTTCAGATGTTAAGATGGAAGCAGAAAACTCAATTTACCTCCATTCCTTCCTCTATTCCCTTTGTGATGAGATCGTCTATGAGCTTCTTTTCTTCACACTGGGAACACAATGGAACATGAGATGGTATTACTGAGAAATACTGAGAAAGAGCAGATTGGATTTCTCTCTCTCTCTCTCACACACACACACACACACACACACACACACATATATTCAAAACATTGGAAATAAAAACTACGTAAATTTCACACGAGCAGAATCAGAGTACTGTATTGGCCCGAACATAAAATGACCTGGATTATATTTCTGAAACGTGTTTTTAGAAAAGAAAAAAAGCATTTTGAAGATAATAAACTCATCATCAAGATATTATTATTAGTTCAAGGATAAGATTGAGTCCTCATCCATGTAGTTTTGCCTTTCCTCTCGTCAAAGTGAAACTTCATAAAACTTCCTGTTCCTGTTTCTGCAGTAAAGACAGAAGATGCTTTCGACTCGTTTTCACTCATCAGGAATTTATTTCCTCCGTGGCACCAAAACACATCATACAATTAAAGTTAAGATGGCTAAACTAACTCTGAAAGACGCAATATAAACAGACTAGAAGAAACTTCTCCTAAAGGATACAAACAACCCATAATATAATACAACCCCCACTTTTTCAAATGCATTTTCCAGGAAAGATATATCACCTTTTATTCGTGCCAATACGGTCACATCTCCCAACCATTATGGTATATCGTATATAAGACAAGTAATTTCATCTTACCTTGAGCTCTGTTTTACTTTTTCTTGAGCTTCGTCTGATTGGATAGTAGTCAGTAACTTTTCGGTTCTGGGAGTTTTTCCCTCCTGTGCTGTAGTGGAGAGAAAGAGAAAGCAACAACAACTATTACAACTACATGAATAACTATCGCATATCGTGTTGTCTGATATGATTTCCACCTTTAGAAATGCATCAATAATCAGGACGTGCGTACTTTCTTAGTGTGGATTTCTTTCCTTTGACCTTGAGGCGGACTCCTCTCCTCTGGTGGCTGTGGAGAGCGCTGCTGTTGTTGTTGGCGTGGAGGGGAGCGTGAGATAAGCTGTTGCTCAGAGGCAGGGAGAGATCGGCAGGGGAACGAAGGCAGGTCGGAGTGCAGTGGCGCTGCGGAGACAACAGCTGTTCATCTGGCCAGCAGGGTGTCTTTGGGTCTATTGGTTTGGCGCTGATGGTATTTGCTCTCCAGCCTGGAAGGAAGGAGTGAATGAAAAAACAAGTATATTATCCTGGTGGTTCAGTCAAATCTTGAGTTTGTACTTCTTCTCACTGCCTGCCATTACATAATCTACTGAAATACAAAAATAAATAGTGGCCTGTTGTCCTGTGGAGTGTTTACACGCTAAAAAACTGCGCTCTCCTCAGCTGGAGATCAAGCTGCAGAGCTGCAGCAGAGATACTTACCCTCTCCCTGCCTCTGAGCATCAATTTGCTGGCAGCATATTGGAGAGCACCTTCCCTCCTGTGTCAGCATGATCATCTTCTCATCGTGAAGCGGTGATATGGACTTGTTGGCGCTTAAGACAGTGACTGAATGGCTATTGCATACAATCTCCTGTGAATGCAGAGAGAACATGTATTCAGTCCATGTTCCTCCCATGTATGTTTTCACTGATGCTCTTGTTAGTGTTCATAAAGTTGGTGCAGCTGTATGCTTCAACTTCCATAAAATAAATGAAGTACAAAGAGAACGTAGTGAACTCACAAGAGCACAGAACATAGTGAAGAGTGTACAAGCGGACAAAACAAATAATCGAGAAACGTACATCAATTAAAAATAGTAAAAACTTCTTCCAAAAAAACAATAAAGGGCGAGCAGATATTACTCAAATTTATCCTTCAGAGAAAACCTGATTCTATGACTTTGTCACATTGCCTGTTGGTCAGATAAAACAAACTAGAACCAATGATATTCACTTTACTGTCATAAACGACTCACATTTGAGAAGCTGGGAACAGACTTTTTTGGCATTTGTGTTTGAAATATCACTGAAACGATCGATCAAAATGGTTGCCTATTAAATTTCTGTCCATCTATTAATCAATTGTTTCAGCTCTCAATCACATATATACAAACACAAATGCACTAGAAATTGTATGTTTATAAGTAAAGTCCACAGGGCATCCTTTATGGTGTTTTTTTAGAGAGCAGTGGTTAGTGCACCTTAAGTCAGAACGCACAGTATTTTATTTAAGAGGTTAATTAAAAACTCACACACTATTACTTTTCCAAAATTATCACACGTTTTCTGAAAACATGTACAGGCTTTATATATTACACAGATAAAAACAGACACATCCCTGTAGTTCTGTAGTTAGACAACTCTGACTAAAGCCTTCACGGGCCAGTTATCAGAATCAGAAACTATTTATTGCCAAGTAACATACATTACAAGGAATTTGCCGTGGTCTGATGGTGCTGACAACAAACATGTAAAAATATAAAGGTAAAAGATCTTCCTTCAGCAAAATATACTTAAAGTATCAAAGGTAAAAGTACTCAATATACAGAAGAATGGCCCCTGTGACTGATGTGTTTTTATAATAACTATTATTAGATTGTTAATAGTGATGCATCAATATGTAAGCATATATACAGTTTAGTCCAGTGGTTCCCAGTCTAGAGGTCAGGGCTCTTCAAATGGTCACAGGATAAATCTAATGATGGGGTAGTAAGATGATTAATAGAGTAGAAAAATGTAATTTAGTTTATTGGACTTTTCTCAAATCTGTGCTGCTATTTGGGCCTTGAGCAGTCAAAAAGTTTAAAAATAAAAAACCCACTGGATTAATCTTCAACAATGCATTGTATTTGATCTTAATCTGAAAAGTGACTAGTCACTGCAGATGTTAAATACAGTGGAGTGGAGTAAAAGTATAAATAGTACAGTAGTTAGTTCATTTCCAGCAGTGGGTGGGGCCCTGAAGAGGGCACCATGCTGGCTCCACACCCACATCAGCTCCCCCATCAGTCCCTTTAAATCCAGAGTCAATACATACAGGCCTCTTGGCTCATCATCTACTTGTCAAATCCACTCAAACTAAAATGCACTTCAACCGCTGCTTCTAAACTGTCAAACCCCCTAAAAAAAAAAGACGAATCCGTGCGTTTATTGGTCTCGTCTAATTTCAGAATTACTGTCATGTCCTCAGCTAGCAGGCACATGTAACTAGCTAACGTTAGCAAAGCACTCAACAACAAAAACGGCTCTCATTTGTAGCTACTGTAACTTCACTAATTTACATTTTGTTTTAAATACCATTAAATTGCATTATTAACTCTAATACGCACACAAGCACACGCGTTAGTATCATTCTCAAAGGAAGTGAAAAACCACTTAAGCTAGCTTTCGTTTCACGCTACTTAACCTGTGTTTGGTGATGCCCTAACAAGCAAACTTACCCCGTTCATGTCCGACTTGTTTTCGTGGCTCCTCACTCGGCTCTAGACTCTCGTTTCGAGGGGGAAAAAATAAATGGAGTTTTCTGCCAGTTCGGAGATAAACCTTGCCCTGCTCATGCGGCAGTGGCCTCCCTACACGCCGGTCCCTTCCACGGTGACTGTGTGCCCTTCTGTCGTGTTTAAACTGCCAGCAGCTCAACCGATGCAGCCTCCACAGCTCCTGTCCGCCATTTTTCTACATGGAAATGAAGGAGAAGAGACGGGGCGATGTCGCCCCCTGCAGGCCGACAGCGGCACTACGCTGTTAACCAACCCCTCTTGTTTATTAGTTCAAATACAGTGGTGGAGGAAGTATTCAGATCCTTTACTTAAGTAAAAGTACTAATACTACACTGTAAAAATACGCTGTTACAACTAAGTATTGAAAATGTTACTTTTATACCATCATATATTATATCATTAGAGTATTATTACTCATGCATTAATGTAATAGCAGGATTTTACTGGTGTAGTTGGTTTAAGTGGAGCTCATTTTTAATTATTTTTTATTAGACTGCAACAAATGATTTTCTCAATTGATCGATTGATTGTTTGGTTTGTAAACATTCTGAAAATAGTGAAAAATGCCATCACAATTACCCAGAGCGCAGAGTGACACCTTCACAATGTTTTGTCCGACCAACAGTCCAAACCTCAATGTTATTCAGAATCAGAAATCAGAATCAGAAATACTTTATTGATCCCCGGGGGGAAATTGTACAGTACCGGTGCTCCCATTCAAGAGTAGAAATGTGGCATAATTTAGAACTAAAAGTATGTACAAAATATAAAAATAAGAAATAGAAAATAAAAAATATACACATTTACAGTATTTAAGTGAACAATGAGGTAAAAAAAATATATACAATAACAATGTATATGTATGTATGTGTTGCACTGAAGTGTATGACTATATATGTATTGCACTTAAACATTTAGAATAAATAGTCAGGTAGTGTATTAACAGGTGAAGTAGATTTCCTGAGTGTCTGACACTCAGAGGGAAGAGTTAACAATATATTAAACATTACTAAAATTATTAAAAGGAAAAGCAGCAAATCTTCACAGCTGTGAACCATGGAATGTTTTAACATAAAAAAAATACTGAAACGATTACCAAAAGAGTTACCAATTAATTCTCTGTCAATCAACTGAGATACTGCATGTGATATTCACACAAAATTATTGATTTTTATGAAATTAGCTACATTTAGCAGGTCAATAGACCCATATAAACTAATTACAAGAGAAACATACTGAGACGCAAGATAAAGTAAAAATAACATAAAAGAAAGAAAGAAATTAAGAAAGAAAGAAAGAAAGAAAGAAAGAAAGAGAGTGGAAAAACTAGAAATTATTTGCATCACCAGCTGCACCTTATTATTGTCACCTACCCAGACCTAACTATTCTACCATTAAACAAGAGAAGATAGTCAATGTAAATACCAATATTTATCGTTTTATCGTATTAGAGTCTTGAAGGACACTCTAAGCAAGTATACTCTCTTTCTCACACATACATACTTGCGTCAGTGTTTTAAAACTATTCATGACTTCTGGTCTAGTATTTGCCAGAAGGCATGTGGAGATAATGAAGAAAAATATATTGTTTGATGAGACTACAGTTGAGCTTTTTGGACTTTTGCACCATTGCACCGCACATCAGCATGTTGCTATTAGGATGTTTCTGCGATAGGAGGCTCTGGAAGGCTTGTGAAGGTAAAGGGGTAACATAAAGGCATCAAAATACAGAAAAGTCTGCTCAAATCTGGAAGATAACTGCAACTTGGAAGATTTATTTTCCAGCAAGACAACAAACCCAAACGCAAAACTCTCTCAGTATGTTTACATGCACTCAAGGAGCACCTCACAAGAATAGAGCAAAACCTGCAATGTCCAGATGTGTAAATCTGTAATTACTGCTAAAGGTACTGCTGAAGGCATATGACTACAATTATGCACTCAATTATTTTGTTTTTTGTATTATAGAGTGTATTTTTTGTAAACATCCTAATGACATCCGTTGTAGCACATATGTGTCTACACTAAGACTCTTCATGAGTAATACATTGATATAGTACATGCACAAGACAAGAAAACAAATAAATAAACAAAAAAGATAAATGCTCATCCATGAAATCAGTCATTCTCAGTCAAAATAAATATGTCCAGTACAGAGAGGAGATTTATGGCATTTTTGTCCTGTATACACTGGAAGTACATTTAGTTCATTCTTCCATTTGTTTTTTGTATTTACAACTCGGAATAAAATGTTTAACCAATATTTTAAAAGTATTTACTACAAAAATCCAGACATTTATTTTTCACTCAGTTGGTGCAGCATTATACCCTTAGATTAAAGGTGGCTCTGAAAAAACAACCAGAATTCCTGCAAAAAAAAAAGTATTTTCTACAGTCTTAATACCATCTTTCTCACAGAAGGTATTATTACAGCAATTAATTCTTTTTTAAATGACACAAGATTTTAAAGCTCACCTCTTTGGCTTTAGGTATAATAATAATTGGATGAGGCAACATATTGTTTTCTTATTCCCCTGCCTCTTTGTCTGTGTATTAATGTAGAATATATTTATTTTCAGATAATTAGGATAATATTCTGCTGATAAAACATTTCTAATAAAAGTATTACAGAATGTCTTGCCTCCTAGGTTCATACCTTTACCACAGAGTGGCCTCAGATGTGATTCAATATTAAAGTGCATCAAAACGTGTCTATCATTGTTCTGATGGGGATGTACATGCACAGAGTAGTTATTTATGGAAAAAAAAGCAGAAGGAGAGGAAGAAAAAAGGAAGAGGACAACGAAGAAGAAAATATTTTCATCGTCACTTCCTACCAAGACCTCGCGGGGTCACGTGATGTTGCATTAGCTCGCTGACTCTGCTATGTTTGTCGTTTGTGCTAACGCTTTAGAAATGCTAAATTTCTCGCTTTCGTCGGTTTATCGTCGTCGAGGGACGTCCTGCAGCTGTTCGAAGACCCGTTTTTATCGACGCCGGGTGAGGAGTTTGACTGCAAAAACGCCCGCTGTCGGCCTGCACGTCACGTGACCAGCATGCGGCTGAGCGTTTGATAAAAAGATGGCGTGAGCGCGGCGGAGCGAAGAGGACAACAAACCCAGAACTACTGAGCGCCGCCAACCGCGAGCCAGAGCGGCCGTTGAACTGCCAAGTAAGTTGATTTCAGCGTGGGAACTGTTAACGTCTCTGTCATTAAGAGCGCAAACTTCGTCGTTGCGTGGTGATACTTGACGGGAATGTTTAATTGGTTATTTCGATTCGAGGTTGGTACAGCGGTAACGGTAACGCTAGCTCGCCTCCGTTTAACGCTCCTCGTTGCTAATGTTAGCTAGCGACAGCGATGACAGTGCGTGAGAGCACCGTAAACAACATCACAACAATGCGCGGGGGCAGTTAGCTAACCCAACCGCCGTGCCCAGCTGCTGTGGATTAGGTCGGGAAGGACACGCTGAAGACATAGGTGAAGGTGGTGTTTTGTAAACTCGGTGTTAATGCTGTGTAAGCTTGCTAACGTCATTTATCAGGAACTCGTTATCAAGTTCAAGCTGCACCAACGTAACAAGCTAGCTGAACAGTCGTTGCGTTTTAATGTTAACAAAAGTGTTCGCAGACGTTAAACTCAATGAAAGACAAAAGTCAGGAAGAAATAAACAACAGTCGGGTAATAAATGCATAATGTTGTCTAACGCTACGTACAGAACTGCTAACTTACAGCGGGGATAACGTTAAAGGCTAACGTTACTGACATTTGTGAGAACAAGCAAGTTTCCGTGGTTACCGTTAATAACATATAGCTAAAGGCTGTGAGATTTCCCTATGATTTTTTTTTTATAGCTGCAAAATTGCTTGGCATTAGTAACTGTTAAATTAGCCTCTGTTAGTTTGTAGATGTGTGAGTTCACTGTCGTGTCACTGACATGAACGTGAAAGTGTCTTTGAGTTCAGCGCGTTAGCTTTCGGTTAGTGAGCAAGCTAGCGCAGCTAAGCTGTGTCACCCTGGTCTAACCAGGCCAGTTTAGCCGGTATGACAGTATGCCAGTCAAGGTTGGTGCGAATTAGCTGAAGACTGAAATGTATCAGCGTTCAAAATGTTTGGTCCCATCATATATTGTAGTTGCTGTTTGTGTACATACTTATTAGCCAGCTGAGCTAACGAGGAGTCGGGGGAAGCTACGTTGATTCAGAGGCACCAGGAAGTTGAACATACCGAAGTAGGGCATTGCAAACACGTGTCTTGTTTTGGGTCACTTTGGAACAAGCCTCGGACCTGGCCTGACCCTCAGACGTTGCTGTGAGAAATGGCTAACTCTCATTCTTCTACCGTTAGTCTTCATTAGGAGCGAATTTAAGTATCTCGGGTCAGTTTTGCATTTTAGTGTTTTGTTTTCACTTTCTTTCGGCGTGCGTTAAGGAGTACAAGCGACGAGGTGACCATTTAAATACGTTTGATATTCGGCCCACATTAGATTGAAATAACTTCACCTGTGTGTTAAAGTTGAACAACAGGAGTTTGGTCTTTTCATACCGAAATGTAAAAATGTATCACTGGTGTATTTTAATTTGAAAACTGGGCTTTGACATTGCTTTCTGTGTTTGCTCCCACACGTGTGCTATGCATGTGGGTTCTGATGTCCCTTTTGTGATTTTTGGGTCGTGCATTGTTTTGTGGTCACATTACTGTGTTGGTTTTCCTTTTATATACATGCTCTGTTGCATCGCTTTGCTCATGGCTACTGCAAATAAAATGTAAACTATTGGAATTTACTATTATTGATGTGCTGGTTTGTTAGCCACATCTGGTTCATCCTACTAGCTCAAGTCTTACATTATGATGTGAAAAGGTTAGTTTGGTGAAAATAGCCTGATATCGTAAACCTCTCGCTTGTTGTGTAAATATGCATCTAAATTTACAATTGCGTTATGACTGTGTAAAGTTACCATCTTTTACATTATATTTTCCTAAATCCTGATATAACATATTCACATTTCTTTATTTTATGGGATGTTTAATTTGCTATCATATACAATAAATTTAAGATGGAAATCTTCACATTTGAGAGGCTGGAACCTGCAGATTTTTGACATTTTTGTTTGAAATTATAGCCAAACATTTAATGTACAATCAATTTTTCCTGTTGATCAACTATCCGATTAATCCACTTATTGTTTTATCTCCTAAACATTTTTATTTTAGTTGTATCCAAATATTGTCTGCACTGTACATGAAAGATGCTAACAGAGGGATATAAACGTTTGTCTTGCAGATGGATCCCGGACAGGATTTACTTCTCGCTGCCCTGAGTGAGAGTGGCATTTGCCCAAATGATATTGGCCTATTTGATGTTGATTCTCAGGATGTTGCACAGCCCTCTACAACCCAGCAAGTAAGATTGTCTTTAGTTTTTGTTCTTATATAGTAGAAGTGATTTATTAATATTTACATAACTATATGTTACTGTTCTGATTTCTGGTCCTTCTCCAGTCTATCTCCATCAATGCCCTGGATGTTGGTGTGGGGACAGAGTCAGTGGACGTTGCTCGAACTGAGCCTCCAGCTCCAGTCCCTATAGTTACTATCAGGGTGAGGTTACAGAACATTATGTTCCCTTAATTAATTATTGAAGACACAATGTTATGTTGCAGCTGATGTTTTGTTTTGTGATATGTATTAAAACCCACTTTGTCTCCAACAGCACAAACCTCAGCCATCAACCACCACGTTTGTCTTAAATCAGCTGAATCAGTTGCCGTCACTAGGAGCTACTGTGACCAAACAATCAGCCACAAACAATATCAAACATACCATAACTGTCACCAAGGTGGTCCATGTTGCTAATTCAGCCCTGCGAGGTTCTTCGACCCCCTCCTCCACAAGTATCCCTTCTTCAGCGTCCACAGTAGTGCCTTCTAACAGAGATCAGGTACGTTTGTGAAAACCTTATTCTTTTTTTATGCTCAAAATGGAAAAATCTGACAGAACAGCACAGAGAAAAGCATTTCTTCTGGTTATGCTGATCATACATTCTCTTTTCTTTCTATAGCAGATTCAGTTAAAAGACCTCCTTAGGACCGGCAATGTGAAGGGCACCGGTCTAAAGGCCAACAGTCTGATGGAGCTCATGAAGCTAAAGCCTCCGCCTGACATCGCTACACCAGTAGCGACAGCAACAGCAACAGGTAATTTATCAGGTCAGTTATTTAATGTTTAATGTTATTTAAATGTGAAATTACCCATTAGGGCTGACAATATCAATATCAGAATCAGAAATACTCTATTGATCCCCGGGGGGAAGTTGTACAATATCTTTACATTTTGATCAATACTTGGCAAACGGCTGTTATGTATGGTTTTAATCATCCCCATTTGAAAAGACTTATAAGATATTTAAAGAGGTTATAAGGACCATAGAGCAAGATATGAGATCCAGCTGAAAGCTGTAGAGTTTGAAGAATCCAAAAGACGTCTTGAATGCTGAAACCAACCAACTTTCTCTGTTTACCCCTCAGCAAAAGGGGACAAAAAAGAAAGGAGAAATCTAAATGCACTGTGGCATTTGCTAAATTATGAGATGGTGGAATACCCAATCTGGGATTCGGCAGTCCCCTTGAAATTGTAATACTTTGAAATTAACATTTGTCATTACTTGGGAAACTTGAACTGTTTAAGTAACACCTGTGGTCTCTTTTTGGTGTTTCAGGTGAAGCGAACAATGGAATCAAGAAGGACGTGTTGGGTAAAGATGCTGCCAGGATCTGGATTAATGACAACATAAAACTGCAAAACTTCTCACATTCTCTGGTAATTTTATAACCTTGTTTTAGGAATACGTTGAGTGTGTTGGTGTTTTAAAGGCACCATTGGCAAGTTAGTGTTAAAAGTTAAGTTTAGGAGATGCTTAAAAGCAGAATAATATCATGAGAACTGAGTGTCTTCTTATGCTAATCTTTGTCTACAGAAACCCCCGGGGATGAAGGAGGAGGATGAGCCTGAGGAGGAAGAGGAAGAAGAGTTGGGTCATGCAGAGACTTATGCGGAGTACATGCCAATGAAATGTAAGTATGACACTCAATCAAATCAAACAAAACACAGCCAGTTACTGTTAATTGATTGATCCACTCATCAGTCAGTTTGTCACTGCAGTAAAGATTGGCCTGCGGCATCCGGATCCTGTGGTGGAGACCAGTTCCCTGTCCAGTGTCAACCCTCCAGATGTGTGGTACAGAGTGTCCATCCCAGAAGAAACCATTGATCGGGGCTGTCTGTCTGCTCTGCAGCTGGAAGCGGTCACATATGCAGCTCAGGTAAACGCTCTAAAATGACAGCGAAAATTATGTGTTGACAACTTGTTTTTTGTTTGTTTTTTTACAAAGAAAACGAGAGTTAAACTGAATTAAAAAAACGGACTAAATGTGTTAGTTTTTGTCAACTAAAACAACTAAACTATTTTAAACATTCATCTTTTTTAAAGCTGCTTTTAATTGATTATATGTCCCGAGCTGCTCTGCAAGTTTCTAGGTTCTTTTTTACTGATTTAATTTGTCATGTAAAGTGTCTTTGGGTATCGTCAGAAAAGTGTTCTGTAAATAAAATGTATTGTCCAAAGGTGACTGAAACTAGACTAAAACTAACAAACCAAATGACTAAAATGTTACTAAAACCAAAAACATTTTCCTCAAAAGAGTGAGACTAAATCAAAATGATAAATAATGGTTTTGTGACTTGTTTGAAAGGCAGTTTAAATTGTGCATTTCTTGTCCCTTGTTTGTACCACAGCAACATGAGACATTCCTCCCCAGCGGTGACCGAGCTGCCTATTTGATTGGTGATGGAGCTGGTGTGGGTAAAGGCCGGACCATTGCAGGGATCATCTATGAGAATTACCTTTTAGGCAGGAAGAGATCACTGTGGTAAATACCCCAAAACTCTTTATTATATTTTAACACAGGGAATTAAAGTGTTGCCTTTACCTCCTCTGTATTACCTCTATTTATATACTCTCCTCTTTTGTTCAGGTTTAGTGTCTCAAATGACTTGAAGTATGATGCTGAAAGGGATTTAAGGGATATAGGAGCCAAAAACATCCAGGTTCACTCACTGAACAAGGTAAGATGCTTTATGACATTATGAAGCCTTCACTTCACACTGTTTCCATCTGTGTGTCATCAGAGTGTGACTCAATTTCACTTTTATATTTTCAGTTCAAATATGGCAAAATCTCCTCAAAACACAATGGGAGTGTGAAGAAAGGTGTGATATTCGCCACCTACTCTTCCTTGATAGGAGAGAGCCAATCAGGAGGGAAGTACAAGACCAGATTTCAACAGCTCCTCCACTGGTGTGGGGAGGACTTCGACGGAGTCGTATCCTTTCTAAGGGGCCATCAGTTAGTGGAATAGATGTTCTCAAGAAATAATAACCACTTTGTTATATTTTTTTCATGTGTGCAAAACAGAATTCACCTTAACCAAATGTCTCTAGATCGTCTATGACGAGTGTCACAAAGCCAAAAACGTGTGTCCCATTGGATCATCCAAACCTACAAAAACTGGGCTTGCAGTGTTGGAGCTGCAGAACAAACTCCCCAAGGCTCGTGTTGTTTATGCAAGTGCTACAGGTTAGTAGACATAATCAAATACAATGTGCCTTTTTTTTTAGCAGTCTAAACTCAGGTGAAGGTGCAAACACTGTAAATGCTGAAAATTTACTTTTTCTTTGTAGGTGCCTCTGAACCACGAAATATGGCCTACATGAATCGGCTGGGCATCTGGGGGCACAAAACACCTTTCAGAGAGTTTGGCAACTTTATCCAAGCTGTTGAGCGCAGGTACGTTTCTCTTTTTGCAGACGACGGCAAATAAAAAACAAACAAATGTCCTACATGTATGTTTTTCTTTCTTCTACATTTCAGAGGTGTTGGCGCCATGGAGATAGTCGCTATGGACATGAAACTGAGGGGGATGTATATTGCAAGGCAGTTGAGTTTCACAGGTGTGACATTTAAGATTGAGGAGGTCCCCCTGACTCAGAAATACATCCACATGTACAACAAATCAGTGAGGCTGGTAAGCACATTAAAATAAAAGCGTATAGAAATGCATTTTAAAGCATGTTGCTGTCATTCTTTTATTTTCGTTTGCAGTTAATAAATAAATTTCATTATGCTGTCCTGCTTTTCCCAGTGGGTGAGTGCACGCGAGAAGTTCCAGCAGGCTGCGAACCTGATGGATGCAGAGCAACGCATGAAGAAGTCCATGTGGGGCCAGTTCTGGTCTGCTCACCAGAGGTTCTTCAAATACCTCTGCATTGCCTCCAAAGTCCGCAGGGTGGTCCAGCTGGCCAGAGAGGAGGTCCAAAATGGAAAGGTGAGACAGCTCTTGAATGTGAAGGTACTTGGTGCTGCACAATTAAGTGAATTAAGATTACTTTACAAGCATATGTAATGGCACAAATGTGTACAACCACCTGGGAAAAAAAAGACTACAGAGGCTCCGATTTATTAGTCAAAGATATTCAACCCTCCAAACAAGATATTTTGCTAGACAAACGCTAGTCAATGCTTTGTTGTGCTACCTGCTCTAACGTTAAGTTCTCTGGTGGTGATATCCTCAGTGTATAAAATACTGACCAGCTGTTCCCTGTGCAGTGTGTGGTGATAGGTCTTCAGTCCACTGGAGAAGCAAGAACACTCGAGGCCTTGGAGGAGGGAGGAGGAGAGCTCAATGACTTTGTGTCAACTGCAAAGTACGGACTGACTAAAGATGACTTTCCTCAGAACATTTAAACAGGTATAATGTTTGTATGTCGCTGTAATGAAATGTGTTTTTGTTGTAGAGGTGTGCTGCAGTCCCTGATTGAGAAGCACTTTCCGGCTCCTGACAGACAGAAGCTTTATAGTCTGCTAGGTATCGACCTCTCGGCTAAGAAGACCCCCTCTCCCAGTGACGCTGCAGCACAACCAGAACAGAAGGGCAAGAAAAGGAAAGGTAATCGAGATTTTAAGCTAATGCTGAATAAATATAACTGACTAACACTGAATCTGAGATTTCTAAAAACATCATTCTCTGATCACCTCTCCAGGTTCAGAGGTCAAGAAGCAGCAGAAAAAGAAGCCTCGCAAGCACGGTGGTTTGTCAGGTACCAGCTCGGACGAGAGCCAGTCAGAGGAGTCGGACAGAGAGTCTGGTAAAGACAGCGACGACAGCTTCAAATCCGTCAGCTCAGCCGACGAGGACGATGATTTCAATCCATTCAGAGACGAGTCTGACGACGACGATGAAGATGGTGAGACTTCTGAGGAGGTTGTGGAGTTTAATTCAGGCGTTTTGTGTACAATTCAGTGCTCACGGCCAACGTTATGCCTTACTCTGCATTAGATCCGTGGCTCATCAGAAAGGAACCAAAGAAAGGGAAAGAGAAGAAGAAGAAAAAGAGAAGGAAGAGTATTGATCCAGACTCCATTCAAAGTGCCTTGTTAGCCTCTGGGCTGGGCTCCACCAGGCCTGCTTTCACTGCCCCCATTAACCCCCCCAGCACACCTGCCACAGGTAAGCAAGTAACCACATGACACAGCAGAATCATTGCACTCTGATTTAGCCTTCTGAGGGTTAATGAACGCCTTGTTTTTTGCTTGGTTATAAGTCAAGGCAGAGAGTCAGGACGGCTGCGTAACAAGTCAGGACGCAGTGGAACTTGCCCAGAAAATGAAGAGAGATCTGCTGGAAAAACTTGAGGAGCTGGCTGAGAATCTACCTCCCAACACTCTGGACGAGCTAATAGATGAACTGGGAGGACCCGACAACGTAGCTGAGGTATAAAAACATTTGTGGTTGGCCTCAAGTATTTCTTCTTTTTTTGTCGTAGTTTGTTTTTTAAAGCTGAGTCAGTATTTGGTTTGTATCTTAACTCGCGTTACGGTTTCTTCAACTGTGCTTCAGATGACTGGCCGCAAAGGTCGCGTGGTCAGTAATGACGACGGCAGCATCACCTATGAATCTCGCTCCGAGCTGGATGTCCCGGTGGAAATCCTCAATCTCACAGAGAAGCAGAGGTTCATGGATGGAGAGAAGGTAAATGCAAAGCTGTTGTTGTTCATGTTCAAAACTCAAAGTGTCAGGTCCACATGGTTTGGACCAAGAAAAAACCCAGAAACAAGAGGTTTAGGTGATGTCATCCTACATCATCAGGGGGATTTTCTGAGGGGGAAGTTCTGACAAGTCATTTCATTTTCACTTGTTAATGCAAAACTGCCAAAATACAATAAAACACAAGCCTAACTCGCCTGTTCTGGCTCAGTTTCTGATAAATCGGGGTGAATGCTTTCACGTGCTGAATCACATACTTGTTACCACTGTTACAAATGATTCGCAGAAATATATCCGTTGTTTACATCGTGTAGAGATCACTTCCTGCAGAGTTCATGATCAGAAGATGGATTTAATAAACGTTTTAATGTTTCATCTACTACAATTACAAAACCCTGTGGTTGGGCTGCTTTGCCTTCACACAACATACTAATATCACCAGAGTCCGCTTGGCAGCAGCTTCTCAGGTCTCAGTCCGGTTGTTGAGTCCTCACCAGAGTTCGAGTGACAGTTTTCACAGCAGCCCAGATGAAGCGAAGAGTTTGTTTAGTAGTAGAGTTTGTTTGAACTGAACAAAACCGGTTCAGAGTGAATGCACCTTTTTAGTTGTAACAAACATATTTGCTCTGCTCATAATCTGTTACTGTGTCCCCCAGTGTTACTGAACTGTATTAACTTGGCTATAAATAATTTGCTTGTGATATTAACATTATTAATTGTCTTTCTTTTCCCTCAGAACATTGCCATCATCTCAGAAGCTGCCAGCTCAGGTATTTCCCTGCAGGCCGATCGGCGAGTGAAGAACCAGCGGCGGAGAGTCCACATGACACTAGAGCTGCCGTGGAGCGCAGACAGAGCTATACAGCAGTTCGGTCAGTAGATATTAACCCTCACTGTGAAGGCATACCCAACCCTAATGCCAATTATTCAAGATTGATCCTCCTGTGCCTGATTAAGGGCCAGTTTGAGCTTGAAAAGTTGGACTTCTTTCATGTATTACATATGAAATACTCCTGTACCAAACTGTCTGCTGTATTGTTTGTTTGGACACAGGGAGAACTCACAGGTCAAACCAGGTCACCGCTCCAGAATATGTCTTCCTCATATCGGAGCTTGCAGGAGAGCAGAGATTTGCATCCATTGTTGCCAAAAGACTAGAAAGCCTGGTAAGGACTAATTGAACGTGTACCTTTTTTTTGTTTGTGAGAAGGTTTTTAAGGGAAGTTTAACATTCATATGAACTATTAAATGTATGTGTTAAATCTTTGTAACAGGGAGCTCTCACTCACGGAGACAGAAGAGCAACAGAAACTCGAGATCTCAGCAGGTTTAATTTTGACAACAAAGTAAGCACATCAAGCATTTATCTCAGGAGTTTTTATCGTTGTCTTTATTTCTCAGCGACTCACTCACGTTTATCTTTGCTACAGTACGGCAGGAACGCTCTGGAAATTGTGATGAAGTCGATCGTAAAGCTCGATTCTCCGTTAGTGTCTCCACCCTCTGACTTTAAAGGAGATTTCTTCAAAGGTATATATATTATATGCTATTCCAAACAAGGCAAGGGATTTATTTCCCCTTCAGTCTAACATCCCCACAATTGGTTTATTGTGGTTAACACCATATATGTCGGTGTCATTATTGCATACCTTATTGATTTCTGTGGCTCTGACTAACAACCGTATTTTTCTCCTGTAGAAATTCAGAGTGGATTAATAGGTGTGGGCCTCATAAATGTGGAGGACAGATCTGGCACAATGTCATTGGACAAAGGTGATTTTAAACAAATGAATGACATTGAAACTATTCCCGCTGTTAAGTGTCACTTGCACGTACAGTTTTGTGTAACTTTCACATCAATGTAATGCACATGCTCTGTCACTGCTACAGACTACAACAACATCGGGAAGTTCCTGAACCGCATTTTGGGCATGGAGGTCCACCAGCAAAATGCTTTGTTCCAGTACTTTTCAGACACATTGGGAGCAGTTATTCAAGAAGCCAAGAAGAATGGCAGATATGACATGGGCATTCTTGGTAAGGTGGTCATTATCTTCACAAATACAGAAGCAAAACAGAAGACTTTTTTTTTTACTATGTTGAATTGTTCAAAGCACTTTCAAAGGTTGGATTTCAGTGCTTTATTGGATCTGAAAGGTATCAAATGTCTGTAAAAAATCTTTCTCTCTCCCTGTCCTTTATTAGATCTGGGCTCTGGTGATGAGAAGGTGAAGAAGGTAGACTGCAGGAAATTCCTAACACCGGGCTACACCACATCAGGACATGTGGAACTCTACACTGTATGTCCATGTCTATTTATACGCCATCCAGACCTCCCTCCCCTCTCCAGGATGTGGCTCGATCGCAGTAACGTTGCCTGATTTTTGTATGCGTGTGTCTCTTTTCGCAGGTGAGTGTGGAGAGGGGAATGTCCTGGGAGGAAGCCACGCATGCTTGGGCAGAACAGAACGGACCAGATGATGGCTTCTATGTGCAGGTACGGGAGGGTTGAGTCTCGCCCCAACCTTTTAGACTGACTAGGACGACTTTGTAGCATAGGCTGATTTAACCTTTTTTTAGTAGTAGTGAATAGGATTTTATCTCCACATTTGATAGCAGCTAAATTTGCATCGTGACTATCTGTATTGGTGGCACAAAAATGTATGAAGATCTTCCTGCTGCATACAGGAAGCCCATTGATGTTCACATACAACAATAACAGAAACACATCTGCCAGCATTGAGTGATTTGATAACTTAGCAAAGAATAAACTCCTGTGTTCTCAGTATACATACCTCAGATTTTATTGTTATTCGAGTGTTGCTGCCAACCTCTAACATGTCATCCATGTCATTTTAAACTCCAGAAATTAACTTCCATAATGTTTGGGGACATGCAAGTGACAGACTTTTGTTTTAATTGTCAAAATTGGTGCAGCAGAAGCAGAGAGATCTTGATTTTTAGTCTCTAGTATGGGTCTGACTCCAAAAAAAAGCCTACATTTCCCATAATCCAACTCTTTCTGACTGGTATATACCCACATCTTTCAAACCTGACATTCCCAGTGTGCGATGCAGGTATTCTGATATAGCATTGTAGCCCAAGTTGAAATTAAAATCTCTCAGACTCCGGCAGCTCCAGGGTGAGTAGTGCTGCCCATGTTTAAGTTCCCTTTTTTTTTAAACTACAGCATGTATTTCGTTTTCAGATGAGGAACAACAGAAAAACAGCCATACTGGTCAAAGAGGTGAACACCAAGAAGAGGCTGTTCCTGGTGTACAGGCCGAACACCGGCAGACAGCTCAAACTGGAGACGTACACAGACATCAAGAAGAAGTTTAAAAAGGTCTCACAGAGTTCCTTTATTAACATTACAGTGAGAAGAACACGTTAAGCTTCATGTGGTGGATCATGGTTTGTTTTTTTTCTTGCCCTGGTAGGTTTTGTCAGAAGACGCCAAGGAGCACTGGACGGACCAGTACAAGTCCTCTGCAAAAATCTGCTCTCATGCATATTGGTATGTGCACTTTAGATCTGTTAAAGCTTCAGTCTTTATTTTTCTTACTGAAACACTTGGATTTAGTCTTTTCATGGGATTTGTTGACAATAACAAAAATGTAGAATATCACCAGACTTATCCTGTAAAGCTAAACTTTAAGCCTCACTGTTAATATACGTCAGTGCAACAAGCATGTTTGCTTCCGTCTTCTGTTGTAAACCCTGTTGTTGGTGCGTCGTTCTGCCCTCAGGCGGGGTAACTGTAAGAAAGCATCGGTGGGTCTACAGTGTGAAGTTGGTCTTCGGTGCAGGACGTACTACGTTCTGTGTGGCTCGGTGCTCAGCGTGTGGAACGAGGTGGAGGTGGTGCTCACCCCAGTCAGTGGAAACAACGTGAAGGTGCAGATTGTCCGTCTCCGAACAGAAGACGGACAGAGGATAGTTGGTGAGTTGAAGGGCCGCTGCTTTAAAGGAATAGCTCGATGTTTTGGGAAATATGCTTACTTGCCCAGAGTTAGATGAGAAGATCGATCTTACCTCTAAATCCTCATCGTCCCTGGGCGTTCCTTGATGTCCTCCTTTGTCCCACTGTCCTTGCTGATGAGGCTGCTTGAATAAGTGAAGTTCTCCACAAACTCAAATTGCTCACAATTTATTAAAACTGAAGATCGATACCACACTTATCTGTCAAATAGCACAAAGACCGGGAGCAGAGCCAGTCTAACAGCTAAATCCGAGCCTTAAACTCACTAAATTAACACGTTGGATCTCTTAATTTGTGAGCTTTATGTCTAAACAGAAAAATGACTATGACTATATTGGCTTGGAGCAGTGGATTACCTGGAGCAGACATGAGAGTGGTGTTAATCTCCTCCTCTAGCTCTCGCGAGTGAAGAAGCATATTTCTCCAAATATCAAAAAACGTTGCTTTTTAATATATGCTTTAAATGTCTTTCGGGCTCATACTTCATTCTCAACCCTTTTTGTGTCTTTCACAGGACTGATCATTCCAGCGACCTGTGTGTCTGCGTTAATTAATAAGCTCTCGACATCGGACCAGTGCCAGCAGCTCGCTGTGCAGGAGCAGCAGAAACGGCAGCAGCTCCACCCCCAAAGTCTCAGTCATGCACCCAACACATAGTCTGGGCCGGACCGCTCGGCGCTAACCCCGCCTCCACCCCTCGAGTTTTGCATCCCAGTCTAAAGGGATCATCAGTCTCTATCTCTGCACTGCAGGCTCCAGGACCGCTGTCCCTTGTTCTGCACCCTCACGCCCCCCCGTTGTCTCTGAGGGTCCGAGGTGTCACACCAAGCTGTGATGATTCTCAGATGTAAAGCAGTGGTTGTACAGAAGAGATTTCAGGGTTTTTCCTTTTTTTTCTTTTTTTTTTTTTAAATCTCCAGAGACTCTTGTTTTCACCTCGAGAGATTTGACGGGTGAAGTTTTGTCCTCTGACATTCAGAGTGAAAAGATTTGTGATATATTGATCGAGGCAGAGTTGAAACCCAGAGGGCACGTCGCCCTGTGGCTGTTGAGTCATCCGCTCCTCACCCATGCTTTAAGCTGTGTTAGTCCGAACTACCTGGTATGAAGCAAAGACTTTTCTTCTTGGTGGATGAGACGAAGACCACCTTGTCTCTGAGAGTCTGAGAACTACCTTGATTCATTAAGAAGTGGGCATTTAATGCTAAACTACAATCCCATATTAAAATATGATGAAAACAGTTCACTCGTCAGACATTATTCAGCACTAATACAGAGACGGAATCAGAAACCAGATGCAGAACATGAGTCCAGTTAACTACAGGAAACCTGATCTGTAGTCGCCGTGTTTGCTCATGAGACAAAAAGCCCAAAATGTCTCGTTGTCAGAATCCACTGGCATCTCTTGTCTTTGTTTTGCACATGGATCTCAAATTAATCCAAGTTCCCTGATTTTGTTTTATTTCAAACTTCATCATTTTCTTTGTCCCCGTTACATTCACGGATAAGTTCACCGTTTTCCAAGTCAGGTGCCCATGTGAACACAATCATTCCTGCTGTTCATACTGGACATTAAACGTTACGTTGAGTGACAAGAGACACAATCCACTGTCCTTTGTGTATTCAAAGGTTAGTAGAATCAAGTTACACTTTTTAGTATAAAATTCCTGCAGTGGAGGGAAGCAAACAAAAAGACTGACTAGAAAAATTGTGAACTTTTATCCTTTTACAACCAGAAGTTTGTCAAATGTGCCTTTGAATCAGTACAAATAGTTACTGCAGTCAGGCACCTTTACAAAGCACTAATAAGACTGTGACTGGTGAAAGATTTGGTTGTTTTAGTGTCAGCTTGTCTGCTGGTTTCTATTTATAAAAAGTGCATGAAAGTAAGAATGTTTCCCAAAGATAATATTGAAACAGTAAAAAAATTACAAACCAGGCTTTTCTTTTTCAGACAATAGTGTGTTCATTACTAGTGGAAACACTATTTAGCATTTATAGGCAGTATTCAAACGTTAATAAGTTGTTTATATCGCACAGCAGATTTAAAGACACTTTAAACAATTATAACTTCTCCTTTGAACACGTTTTTATATTATTACAACAGCAGCATCCAGTTATGGGTTTCCACAGGAGACAAATATATTAGTAAACACTTACAACTACATTCTGGAGTGTTACAAACTATTAAATGTTAATTTACTGCTTATCCATGTTAAATAGTGTTTTATGAAGATGTTACCGTTTTAGTTGAGCCGTAGTGTCTCCACACTAAAGAGTTTGTGCTCCCTTCTTTGTTTAGTTTGTGTTGCAGGTTAAAACCACCTCTGGTCTTGACCTCGATGATGTCTGGTGTGATGTCAGTGATACCTGCCTGGACAGAAACAATGATATTCAGTAAAACAGCCGAAAAAGTCTGAGAAATGTGAAATGCATGTCTGTGACAAAGAGCGTTTCAGAGCAGTCTCCAGCACCGCGCTCTGCTCAGATGTAAATCTTTTTTTTATTTTGTTGCTTTTTTCAAATGGACTTCTGCTCAGGGGTTAAACTCATACAAAGACCCTCTTTGGAAAAAAAAAAAAAAAAACTAAACAAAGAAAATCTTTAGAGTTTTACAAAGTATCTGAAATGCATGACCATAACTCAAATGCTCCTCTTGTACCTCTTCTCGGTAATGTTGCTCTGTGGCTCTGTGGTCAGCTGTGTTTACAGCTCGTATCTTCATAGTACCCGTTTCAGACACTTCTCTCCAGTTCCTCTGCTTTCTTGAGCCGAGTTGTAATTAAAATGGATGATTGCTTCTGTTGAATAGTGTACCTCTTCTGTCAAACGCCTCTGCCTCCTCAGTCCTGTACTGCATTATACTAGACCTGCACTGGAAGGGACAGACCAAAGTCTGGATACATGAGCTGTCCTGATAACCGATCCTTAAAGACGGGATGTCTACCGCAGTACGCTCAGACACATCTTTAACCTGTGGATTAGCTGCTGTTATTAAGTGTGTATTCTCTTCTGCTCTTGATGCGTTTAAAAACAAGTGAAATAGGAAGAAGTCTTTGTATCATACCAACGTGCATTTTGTACACTTTGTAGAAGGATAAATTCTTCGTGCAGCACGTCTCGTCTGTTGGACAGGCTTCACTGAAAAGGTCTTCTCTCTAATTGGAAGTCACGTCTTTAAACTTGAATGTCCTCCATTATAGAAGCCAACGACTCATGTTTTTATTTCGTCTTCTGAGACTTGTGCTCGGACTGCTGCTGACTGTGTAACTTTATTTTTGGATCCCGTAAAGTGTCGCAGCAGATCGGCTCGTCTGAAGTTAAAACACTTGAAGGACTTTTTTTTTTTTTTTTCTCCCCCTTTTTAATCATCGCACGAGTTGCACTACTGACAGTTGTACAAATATTCAACATGACCTGTACATGAATGAGTGCAATGCTCAATAAAGCTTGGTATACTTCTACCTCGTAGTACTTTTAATTGTAATGCAGAGCTACATGCTGCCATCAGACACATTGTAACCCCACTGGCAAATATAAGAGGTCTTTATAATTATACAAATGTTTCACGAATTGGGACAAATAATCCAAATTATCATCCATGCTACTTGTTCCTGTGAGATATGTATAAATTCTCTTTTATTTTCCCAAAGTTTCCAGGCCCTTTTGTCAGAGATTCCTTGAAAGATGTCTAGGAAATAGAAAGTCACTTAACATTTTAACTTAGTAAAACACGCTAAAAATACTCCATTACAAGTAAAAGTCCTGCACTGAAACTTTTACTTAAGTACAAGTATGTTTTAGCTACAAAGTGTATTTACAGTATTAAAAGTAAAAGTGCTCAATGCAGGACAGTGTTGTAATATATAGTATTTATCTATTATTACTGATGCATTAATGTGTAAGTATTTTACTGTTGTAGTTGATTGAAATGATTTGAACTACTTATATACTTGTTTGTAGATTATTCTATAACAATGCGTCATATTTTAATTTTATATTATTGTATATTTTTTTATTAACTCCAGCTATGTCTCCATGGAAACAGCCTGGGCATTGCAATATGTCAGTGGAGTCACTCCTTGGACCTTGAGATGAATATGTAAAGAAAACAGGATAATAATGAAAATAATAGTGATAAAAAAACAAAGCAGCACCATCTAAATTACATTCAAAAGATCATCCAACTTCATAATAAATTGAATCCAGATTATAGGAGGGGTTTTTGAGGCCGATACTGATATCAATAATTGGGATAACAAATGATAACAAATATATTGGCTCATAGTATTATTTTTAAAACAAAAACACACAACATAAACCTTGATTCAGACCCCTTTAGATTTTTAATTTAACATACGGAGTGAGACATTTTACAGTTGAAAAATCAGCTGCTCTCTGGTGGACAAACTCTGTAACTCTGTCTGAGCTGCAAATCACAACTGTTGTCATCATCGATTCATCTACTGATTAGTTTCTCTATTAATTGATTGATTCTTTGGTCTATAATATGTCTTAAAAAAAAAAAGCAAAGTCAGCAAATCCTCACGTTTGAGAAGCTGAAATTGTATTTTTAATATTTTTTAATAAGTCTTATTTATAGTTTATTTGTTGCTTCACTCTATAAATATATAGTATGCAGTTGTCTCTTTGAGTAGTCATGTGTTATGTACATCATATATATATATCTATATATATATGTATATATATATAAAGTCAGATGTTTGGCTCTTGTGGTCACTGTGTATTGTTTCCATTGTTGTTTGTGTTGAAAAACAGACTAAAAATACTGTTAAAACTAAAAACATATCAAGCGTTTTTTGTAGTATTTGTACTTTTACTTAAGTAAATGATCAGAGTGCTTCTTCCACCACTTGTATTTTGCCAATCTTATAATTAAACTAATTAAAATACACGTATTTGTGCTTAATATTTCAAATTAAAAGTGTTGAAACCAGACAGCACATCTTAAAGTCAGAGACTGTTGACCCTCTATAATGTAGTCCTTCGTGGGAGGTGGGAGGGGGGGTCCCACCATCCCACTGCCTCACAGGGGTCCCAGGTCATGACACTGGAGGCCAGGATTGGGCCAGACCTTGTGTGTCCACCCATGTGGTGGGAACATCCAGAGAGGGACCACTGCTCATCTCATTTGAATGGCAGAAGAGCCACATGGATCCTTTGTTAATGTAAAACCTCCACAGATCCACATACAGACGAAGCAATGGATGCGCCCCCACAGACAAAGACAGGTATCTGCAAACTGCTTCAAGCTCTTGGGTTGTTTTTTTTTTTTTGTTCCTTTATAAGAAAGCAGTTAACTGAAACAAAAGCTTTCCTTTACTCCACTTATCTCAGCTGCTGGAGTGTGAAGTCTAACCTCAAATTAAATACACGAAGTTGCTTTTTCTACTTTTAAAACACCAGCTTTTAAAAATGGTGGAAAAAAATGTAAGAGGAGACTTTAAAAAAAAAATGTGAGTCTAAAGCGTAAACACACTTCACATGTTCAGACACTTTAAAAAAAAAAAAAAAAAAAAAAAAAAGATTTTAAAAAGTGTTTTAAAAAGAGTTGTTTAAAGTAGACTTTCCGGTGAACGCGGGCTGAATCCGTTAAATGTGTGTCAAACCGAGTGAAACCGTGTGTGAATTCCGTCACTTTACGATGGAAATCACGTTTTTAACCGTTTTCTTGATAACCCGCAATGGATAGTAGCAGTGTTAGAAAGCATAGTGGGTGTCAATATAAAGTGACGGCCATATTTGCCGGTGCCGCTGTTGTAAACAAAAAGTGAGAGACAGACGCTTCACTGAATTTCGGGTCATTTTTATTTCTTTAATTTACAATGTCTTTGGGAATGTCTTATAAACCCAATGTCCATCAGCACATTCCGGGAACTTCTGGGAACCAGGGTAAGGAGAAAAAATGGGGGGAAATCAAAGTATCCGTCCGTTAAATCGAGTGTTAAATTCGGGGTCTCGGAGAATACCTGGAGAAAGACCGTGTCTGTAGTTTTTGTCCAGTTATATATATAGGGTCAGATCCTGGGAGCTAGGCTAATTCATATCCGCCATTATTACTAATGTAAAAGAGCGCCATCCGTGATATCAGTCGGCGGAGAAACACGGTTTGGATGTGAAACGAGAAGGCGACGGTTCCTAAAACGTGATTATCCGTCGTCCCGGGTCCTGGTCCCGCCGGGTGGGTGCCGTTACACGGTGACAAAAATGTATCACTTGTGTCTTCTTGAGCCAGCCTTGTTCCGTTTCCTCCATGATGCTCCTCGGTCGGAGCTGCTGATTGATCTGCCTCTGAATTATTTTATGACTCTTCGAGGACATCTCGTGTTGGAGGTTGAATATTACATCCGAACAAAGCAGCAGGGGAGCAGCGAGTGTGGAGGACAAAGACCCCCCTAACCAGACTCCGTTCATTTTTTAGGAGAATTTAGCAACTTAATCTATAAGTAAACTCTTTTTTTAAAGGCTGATTCCAGTATTTTTAGACCTATTTAGAGCAACATAATTAATTAATTAATTAATTAAGTAATTAATTAATTAATTAAAGCTGCAGCAATTTGTTGATCGAAAAGGAAACTAATTGATTAGGCTACTACAATTTTCATTGTCTTTATTTTATTTATTTATTAAGCATTCCGTTTTAAATTTTCCTCTTCTCCTTAACCACCTGTGTTTACTGTGTTTTGACAGTTTCAGAATCAGAATCAGAAACTGTTTATTGCCAAGTAACATACGTTACAAGGAATTTGCCGTGGTCTGATGGTGCTACATTTTTTTTAACATATAACATATAATCTGACAGACAACAAGCATGTAAAAATATGAAGGTAAAAGAATAAGATAAGATAAATAACAAACAGTGCAGTGACCAAAATAAAGTGTCCAGGTAAAGTGTCCAGTAGGCCAAACAAATCTTCTGATTATTTTCTTGATTAATTGCTTGATTGTTTGGCCTATAAAATATCAGAAAATAGTAAAGAAAGTCCATCATAATTTACTTAAGACCGATGCAGTGAAGACAGTCCAAAACCCAAAGATAGTTTGCAGCTTCTCAATTATGAGTTTTTACTTTGAGCAATTTGAAGATGTTGCTTTTGGTTCTGGGAGATTGTAAAAGGGTATTTTTCACTATTTTCTTAAAAGTTAGAGACTAAACGATAAAGACATTTAAGTCAGATTAATCGATAACGAAAATGATCATAGACCAAATCTTAGTTGCAGCCATAGTAAACTGTGGATTTGGTGCTGATGCCAGCTTGTGTTTTCTGAACAGTTGGAAACCTCCAGTCTCCCTCAGCAGCTAACCTGGCCACGTTGCAGTCCTACAGGCCCCTCCTGAGTGACTATGGACCTCCATCTCTGGGATTCTCACAGGTAACTGCAATTCAATCAGGAGAGACTTAAATGAGCGAACAATTATTTATTGACACATGCCTAATAAAGATAAGAAATGTGAAAGTCTTTGGCGATTCGACCCCATCGTGACGCAGTCATATTTTAAGGGGGTAATGAAGCCTTAGTATAGGATACCCCCCCCCCCCCAACCCTACACTGGTGGTGGTGGTGGTGGTGAAAAGATGGCTGAGATCTGGATGTGATGAGGAGTGGTCTCCTGATGAGAGGGACAGTCTGCATAAGTCGTACAAAACACAAAACACAAGCTGTAATCTGTGGCAGAGTAATACACATACCATGATTGGAAAGGAGCAGAGAGACAAAAGAATACTGTATTATACTTATATTACCCGCCACCTTCCATTAAACTCCTCCAGAGTCACAGTCATTATATTACTGTTTTCATAGTCTGAGTAGCAGTGGTGGAAGTACTTTTACCCAAGGACTGAAGTACAAATTCGAGGTGAACACTGACAGCAACCATTTTACTGCAACATCACAACTTTTACTTTTACTTTCAGTAAGGTTTTGAATGCAGGACTTTTACTTGTATTGGAGTATTTTCACTCGTGTTATTTGTTCTTAAGTTCTTAAGTAAATGATCTGAATACTTCTTCCAACACTGCTGAGTAGTACTCCACATGACAAGTAAACTGAGTACAAGGCTTCTTAACGGTAATTCATGTGGAAAATGTGAATTAAATCAAATATTATCTCTCGCTCTCTGATTGTTATCACAGGAATATTTTGCGTCCCTTGTTACAACTGAAGGTTGCTCTTCTTCTTCTCCCACTGTGATGTCCTCTGGATTACGAGTGCCTTCCGCATACCAAAAGAAACAATGTGAGATGTGTTGAACCTGGCTTATCTACTTCTGTTTGCTCGAACTCCAGGGCTCCAGTGGCAGCCAAGTGCCTCAGAACAAATATGCAGAGCTGCTGGCCATCATCGAAGAGCTTGGGAAGGAGATCAGGCCCACATATGCTGGAAGTAAGAGTGCGATGGAGAGACTCAAAAGAGGTAACTGAATCATGATGTGCAGAAGGAGTCACAGTAAAACATATAGTGTTGTGGGTAGTTCAGAGTTTGTTAATCTAAGTTGTATTTGTCTTTCTTCAAAGGAATAATCCATGCCAGAGGGTTGGTGCGTGAATGCTTGGCTGAGACGGAGAGAAACGCCAGGTCCTAGCTACGAACACACACATTCCTCCCTGCAAGAAGAACTAACAGCGTGCGTGTCATGAAAAAAAAAAAAATAACTTGCATGGCATTTCCTTTGAGAAGAGGAAGTAAAATGAACAAAGGATGGAGAAAAAAAAAATACAATAACACAATTCATGACTGCTGAGGGATCATTTAAATCATGTGTGTGGGTCATTGGAATTCAAACGAGAGGATATCATGTGTTTTTATGCCCCACTTTTGGGATCTTAGTTTTGATTTCATATTTAAAAACGTTGATTTATGCATGCGAACGGGCCCGTGGGTTAATAGTAGACAATGCATGGCTTGTACAGGGGTAGATGGAGAAGACGTCTTCTTTTTGATAGTATTTGGTCTGTTTTTCAGACCCCTAGAACACACATGGCTGAGTGAGGGAGGGACAGAGATGTGCCAAATGCATCGGTTCATTCGTGTTGAAGGTTGGTTTTGGTATAAAAAAAGGAAAATGCTGTTACTTGCATCTTTGTATGTATTTATTACTCAGTGTAATAAATTGTATTTTCAATATAGGTGTCATTGTGTGATTCAGTGTATTTTAGACAGCCTGTATATCAACCTCTGCTTGTAAGTGAAAATAAGAAACTGCAGGGATCGTTCTCTTTGCTCTGTGGACATGGACATGGTTCATGTGACTAACTTTCTACACCAAAGCTGCTTGTAGAGGTCAGTGATATCTTCGAGGTCGTCTACTAATCCCAGGATTGGCGGTTTAATCCGTGATTCCTCGTGTCCACATGTTGAAGCAAGATACCGAACCCCAAGTTGCTCCCGACGGTCAGGCCAGCATCTTGCATGGTAGCTGAATGTCTAACTCTGGATAAATGGCTGTATTAAGGACACGACGACTGCCAACCCTGTGATCAGTGGACGACCCACTCCCCTATATAATGCAGTTCATTTTGTTTCATCTTAAAACTGGCAAGTGAATGGAAAAAGTCTGTTTGTGCAGAACTAATTGTTTTTAACTTGCAGGTCAAGAGTTGCCTGTATTAGCTGTCAAAGGTGGGATCATGTACATATTTTTAGGGCATAATAACATAATAGCGGCTCAGACTTTTACCCCAGGAGGTAGTCATGTAGTTGCCAAGGGTTACATGGAAATATTGTGGAGTGGTCCAGCTGGTTTGAAAAATATTAATGATTTTATAAAAAACATAAATCCAAATATGTGTGTTTTACTAGTGTGATTCTTATGTTTAGTATCTTAGTTGTCACAATAACCCTCCAGGTACGATCCAGGCTGACTGCACGGGACGCACCTCAGTTCCCCAACAACCTGAGTAACACCAACATGTGCTGCGAGAGTGTGAAAACTAGTCAGAAAGCCAGCAGAGAAGTCCAAATGCACAGACAATAGAGATTGATAAATGTTTAAAATGTTTATTTTACGTAACTCCAATCACAGACGATGAGGAAAACCAAAAAATATTCATATCTTTTGTAATTTTTGCTTAAAAAATGACTGAAATGATTCAATTTGTTGATCGACTAATCGATTAATAATCATTTCTAGTGTGCTGTGTGCACTGTACTTCATGGTAGCCTGGAGATGACAAGATATACAGTACAAAATAATGCACACAGTGCAGGGAGGTGGTGAGGGGCCCAACGGCAAAGTATTGCCCCGAGGCCCCCAGAGAGGTTATTCTGGCCGTGGGCTTCAACAGATGAGGCTCATTTGATCAACCTTAATCACAGTGTTTACTCTCGCCCACTGCTCTATTTCAGCAGACAGGATTATAAAGATAAACAGCAGATTAATGAGTGAAATAAATGTGATTAATAAATATACTAGAAGTCTAAGGACCCAGCGGTACAACAGATGAGAGAAACTTGCACCTGTGAAAATGGCAGAACAATATAAACTCTGTTTCTTCTTTCTTTTTTAAAGAACTTTATTGAGACAGTCATTAGCAGGTTTACAACACTTTATGTATACAGTTTGAGTCCACAACAGACAGGCCAGGGGGACTAAAATTGTAATAAGGAAAGATAGAAAAGTTAAATAAACATCTGTTAAATGAACACTTTGTAAAGCTACAGTGGTTCTTTGTTTTAACAGACTTTTTGTTTGTACATTCAAATATATAAGACATGTATTGTTTGACATACACAGTCCATAAACTGTCTGTGTCTGAGGTTTTTTTCTTCTGTCAGCTTTTGTCCCAACAGATGTGTACACCTCTTTCCCCGAACAGCCAATAGAATCACAGAGTGAGAGTGACGGCCAATCGCGGCTCCGTATTTTTGATCCGATTTTGACCAATAGCGGTGCAGTGCCGTGAACGTTACAGCAGGGCAGCGATCACTGCAGTGCAGTAGCCAACCAGCAACCAGCTAGCCAACTTGTCTACTCACAGAGAAATATGGATGAAATGATGATACAAGTCAACGGGTAGGTTAAATATTATTTAATGTCGGTTATCTGCGTCACTCGTCCTTCTGTAAAACAGTGTTTGTCGTTCGGCTTATGTGTGTTATAATTTCACCCGCGCTGTCCAGCTTGCCTACGCTCTGCTTACAAACCTGTAATAACCCAACTTAGCCTAACTTAGCTAGCTAGCTAACCAAGTCAATTGCTTGTCAGTGGTAGTTGTAGCTATCACGGTGGCTAGATAACTTAGCCTAACTGAGCCAGGCTCCCGCGGAGTTGACGGGCAACTTTAACGGTCTGCCCGCCCGAAGAAGCATCTGTGGAGCTGGCTGTCACCGAAGCTAAAGCAGCTAACGTTGATGTGGCTGGGGTTGTTTAATTGGTCAAACCGCTGTATGGCTATGGCTGTCTGTCTGTCTGTCTGTGCTGGGCTGTAGATTGTGTTGTTTGCTAGGTGTCGAAGCTTATTACGTATTCAATCAAACCTGACGAGTTCAGACAAGCTCTCTATCACACACACACACACACACACACACACACAGGAAACACTGATGACAGACAGAGAAGGGTCGTAGTTAGGGAAGTGGATGCTGATGCGTTACATTGACACACTAATTGTGTTTATGTTTGATTTTGTTTATGTTTTGTTAACTCTTAAATATCGACGACAGACGTTAGGTCAGCAATATGACACGGATTGAGTGCTTATTCTTGGCTATAAAAGTAATAAACAGCTGGATCCTGCTGTTTTCTATTGTTGTGACACTTCCAACTGTTGTCTTAAAAACCATATTTCCCCGTCACGTGCCTGACTGCCTCTTGTTGTCTCCTCTCTTGTTTTCCAGCTGTCAGACTGACCCCCTCTGCATGGGCCCATAAACATGTCCACAGATGACAGTATCTCTGAGGATGTGTCCAGCTCGGGGGCTTTGAGCCATTGCCATGTCAGTGCTGACGGGGATGGGGGTAAGGAGAGTGAGACCTCTTTGGTGTCCTCTGAGGGGACATCAGCCTCGGGGCTGGCTGTCTCAGAGGGCAGACACACAACCTCCCAAACAACAGGAGGCACTGTGGAATGCAGGCCCATGGACATCACACCAGCATGCAACAAGATCAGGTGCAGTAACTGTAAACACTCTACAGTATATGGAAAATAAAAAGACTAGTTCCTCTGTACAGAGACAAAATATGACACCTATCTTTTCTTAGAAGGGAATTTAAATGTTTCCCTACATTTTAAATTTTGTTTTAAATTTCCTCTGTTGTAGTTTTCAGAACATTTTGCATTAACTTTCTGAAGTCAAACCTAATAAATCAGGAATTATCAATTATTATTATGCTGTAGAGGGTCCAGTCTTGTTAAGGCGTAGAATTGTTTTTAAGAGAGAAAAGAAAACCACTGCATCATCAAGCATTGAGTTGTTTAATTTGGTCATTGTTTCATATTATTCTGTGCAGCTATGTCATAATCTTACATTTAATCCTATCTGGAGAACCATGTATATTATCTATGTCTTTTACATATATTACAATACTTACAGCGTGTAATCTAATATTATTTGATTTTATTACAGGAGTCTGTGTCTGAGCACAGATGAAGCATTTGAACAAGGGAAAAGCCTCCCATTCATCAACCCAAGCTCCCTGGAGACCCTTAGGGCTTTGGTGCAGGAGATCCAGAGCAGTGGAGAGACAGACCCTGAGATCTGGAAGGATTGTGAGGTGGGGAAATATCACAAAGCCTCAAAGACAATAGTTATTGTAAAATGTGCAAATGAGAGTGTAAAAGCACGCTAGTGATGTTGAAAGTGAAGTTGGGGTTAGGTGCTGTGGCAGTTGTTCTTGTGCGCTGCATTTGGCAGCTGGCAGCCTCATTTCTGAGCTGTCACTTTTATTTTTTGAGAGGATCACACCTGACAGTAAGACAAACACATACACACACACACACACACACACACACACACACCGACCCCAACGCGCCACACAGCACCACACTGCAGCTGATCTCTTCAGACACTGGATGTGATTTGCAGGGAACAGACAACTGTGATGTCTGTGACTTTACTGCATAGTTCATCGTCAGGCTGGCGGCCTTTTAGTTTACATACAAACACACTCCTCTGATCATTAAAATGTAAATTATTGTATGGCCAAATCACTAGAGAATTATAATTGCTCTGTATATCACTTCTCCCTCTCTGATGGGAGTTTTTTTTGTCATAATCGCAGTGGTGCACAGCTGCTTCCCCCACCCCTTCACAAGTACACACATGCATATGTGCACACATGCATATGTGCACACAAGCAATATGCAGTTAAAGAGTTAGATTTTTTTTCACCTTATTGCCACATACTCACTCATTCACTCGGTGTGTTTACATTCACTTATATAATAATATAATATAATTGTCACGTAAACGAGAAGCCCAGTTGCTGTAATCGGCCAGGGGATTAGAGAAACCTGAGCAGACAAACTGTCCACGCAGACCCTCATGGATATGTGCAGATGATGAAGTTCACATCCTGTGGACCCTTGTGGTCCTTGGGATGCAGAAAGTACAAATTAGCTTTAACCGCTTTTAATCAACTTTCTATACATGAGCATGTCCAAGATAAAGGTTTCAGACAGTGAAAGTACAGCTGTGACAGCAGAGCGACTGGATGGAAATCAATATCACTACACATGATGATGCACTCTTGTATTCTAAATAATTCCACCCAGAGTTCGAATAAAACTGACACTAAATAACCTGTAAAAGTCTGAATAAGTCAGTTAAATAAGTCATTTAACATTCACATTGTAAAAATAAGTCATTTACTCGCTACAAAGTCTGTCCTCTCACAGCGCTGTCAGCTCTCTAACACCAAAAAGCTGCGTATTGTAAGAATCTCCCCTCCAGACAAGTTTTAAGGCACAGAAATACTTTGCTTTTGAGCAATAATTTGTGTCTGATATGGTAACAAGGTTATTACAGTACTTGTGTGATTACCTGTGTAACCTGGTTTCTTGTGTGCCTGTAAAAGTACTGACTCATCAGGTGAGCTGCCTCCTTTTGGCCTCTGGATGGTAGTTCATTCTTTAGTTTACGATCACCAGACATTACGTTTCCACTTTCCCTCTGCAGAATAAAGATGAAAAGACAGGTCAAAGGCCAATAAGGAATGCCAGTGTATATTGACAGTGTTGGAAATCACCCTGGCTCTGCTCCAGCTGTTGAGTAGTGACACTTTGTTTGCTTTTTTTCCTGCAACAGGGCCGATGGTTGCATCTGTTTCAGCTGGTTGAGAAGCAATACCAAGAGCAAATACTCGCTCAGCAAGAACAATACCAGTGCCAAATACAGGTGAGCCTTGATGCATTTAGTCGTGTCTTATCACATGAGGTGGCTTCAAATATTTGTTTATCCAGTGAAACGATAATGTGCTTTTTTCCAGTTGATTCAGGATGAAATTAAAGCCCTGGTTCAGCTCCAGAACCGCCAGGCCAGCGTCCAGCCACACACTGAGTTCTCTCCAACTCCAGTGACCAAAACTACCACAAACACAAAGGACTATATCTTCCCCCTCCTCTCCAGTGACTGCACAGTCCCCAAAAATGTGACCAGTGACAATGACAGCCTGGCAGCCCCTGCCCATACCCCTTTTAGCTCCCCTTCACCTCCGCTCCCGAGATCAGAGACCGCCAACCAGGGGGAGGAGCGGGCGACCACAGTGCTCAGCAGTGGGTACGGGACTCTGTCTGCTTGGGAAACAGGTCTGGAACATGCTGGGTCTCCAGGGGAAGATGAGGATGGTAGTCAAGGGAGGGAGAAGCATCACTGGTCCCCTAACTTCCAGGAAGACACGGAGACAACTGTGATTGGGTGCCAGCAGGATTTTTCCAATGAGAGGACTCTCGGAGTGGAGGAACCTTATCCATTAGTCTACCAGCAGAGAACCTCTGGGTATGTCTCAGTTGCTTGTCAGACACATTAACAACAACGCTTTGTGACAGGGTCTCTGCAGGTCTTGAAGGTCTTAAAAAGCAAAGTTTTCAGCTTCCCCAAAAAAGTGAATTTATCTGACTTTAGCTGCTAAATGCTCCACTGTGTTCACCAGCTAGTCTCTAACTGTGCCTGTCTGCTGTTTGGTCAGGTAGCGTACAGAGAGCTTTTTACAGCTGCCTGTTGTGGTCAGAAACGACACCATGAGAGCGGTGAGAGTGAACCAAAACAGTAAAGTAAAGTTCGGATAGATAAAGCTCCGTAAAGCTGAGTGGAGCTGCAGATTCAGCCCTGCAGTAACCCTTTTTAGGCAGCGTTTCATCAGAGAAATGATATTTCTACTTACCCATTTCTGTTCAGCACCAGCCAGCTTTTGACCTCCTGGGCACAGCGGCAGAAACTCAGGCCCAAGAAGAGCAAAGCAGGACAAGCTCCATCCCAAATCCCTGAGTTCCAGGAGCAGCCACGCAGCCTCAGAGAATCCCACAAACAAAACCCCCTGGAGAGCTCAGACACCCAGGACGAGGTACAACTCACCGCTTGGTAACAGCTGCTCCTTTAGGGCGGATAAGATGTCACAGGGATAATAAAACTCTGCCTGGTGCCCTGCATCTGTAGTGTTTTTGTTTTGGGTGTTTATGTCTGTTGTGTTTATCCTAATTAAATTCCCTCTGCTGAGTCTAATCCACTCATCTCTATTGGGTTTCAGCAGCGACCGACTGGGCCGTCGTCCAGCTCTTTTCCCCTGAAGAGGAGTGACAGCCTGTTGTCCGAGGCATCAGGTAACAACTCACTGACTCAGACAAAACACACAACAGCAAGGCTTTGGGCCAGCGTAAAGAAAGCACTGACGATATGACTGCGATCAAATAAACAATACACGGTATTACAGTTTTTATGGAAGATGAAGCCCTCTCGCAATTACCTCAAGTGGCAGTAAGATGGCACTGTGGTACCATGTAGGGTTTTTTATAGGAGGAAATAGAATACTATCAATTTCTTTTTGTATTTCCTGACACATTTCACAAATGTGTCTGTTTGCTAGCTATCCTTTAAACTGAAACCATCGTGAAGGCAGAGCAACTCCAGTCTGAGAGAGTAACAATATGTGATGTCTAATAGTTCATTGCCTTCTCACAGCTTATCTAATGTACTTCATTCCATGCATTTAAATGATGCAAAGTCTGGCAATGTTTTATATGTCTTCTTAATGTTAACAAATCCCATGACAAGACCAAAACCAGTTGGTCTCTCAGTATTTTCTGACTTCCTTATCCAGCTCTCAGCCCCGAGCCCATTTGTTCCTACAGAAGACGTCTGAATCTTTAAAAACTGGTCACAAATATGTAGTTTCATTTTTTTAAAGGCTCAGTAATTTCCTAAAACTGCTTCTCACTGAAGTTTTTATGAAACAAACAGGAGGAAATAGTGCATTTGTTGGGGACTATTTTCAACAGCGGATTAATCCACATTTGGAGCAGCAGGACAGTGTGTGTGTGTGTGTGTGTGTGTGTGTGTGTGTGTGTGTGGGACTGAGTCATAATAAACTACAGTGTGTGTGTTCATGGTGATGAAGGAACATGTCACCCAGGTCAACAGTGTGTCTCACTGATGTGTTTTAATTGTTTCTGAACAACAATGGAGGGAGAAGATAAATCAGGCTGTGATACACACACAATACTTGTTAGTAGATATATTGAGTGTTTGTTTTTGTCTTTTCATGCGATATGTTGACAAGAAAAATTTAGAATATCACCAGACCTATCTTTTAGATTGATTATATAAGTGTGGCCATCAATATTACGTCAAGTAGAAATAAACATCCTGCTACATCCTTCTCTCTGTCTTAGGCCTCACTTATTGGCGTCTGAATGAGAATGAACTGTATCACCCGCTACCGGACAGCTATGACAGTGGCGCTTACCTCCTTCTGCAAGAGGCATCCTTGAGTCTTGTGAGTACCAACTAACTGACTACTAACTGACAGGTCTGATTGAAGGATGTGTTATGAGTCCAGCAGTCATTTGTAGTAATAAACATGAGACTAACCATTGAAACTATTAAAAGCAGCTGTGGATTCTAGATACACTTCCCACTTTTCATTATTTCCTGATGTGTTTTGGAATAGCACAAAAAACCTGTAAGGCATGGTCGCCTGCCTGAACACATTTGTGTGTGAGGAGATTAACTGATACTGGTCAGAATCTGGCTGCTGGTTTGCATCACCTCTCCTCCTAAACGTCTTCTCTCCGTCTCTCGTAGACTCCATCTCAGGAGCCTCGGCTGTCTCTCAGAGAGATCTACCAGAACAAGCAAAGAACAGACTGTAAGCGTTCGGACTGGGAAGGCTCCGTTACATCCAGTCCTTCATCACCACAGGTATGTCACACGGCTCATCAGTGGTCAGCGTAGTCCTCGGCTGAGACTCTTAACCCTTACTTTGTGTTTCAGGTGTTGACCGTGGACCCAGCAGCTCACCAGCGGCAGTCAGATCGTACCTCCGGCTTCACGTCGCCCTCTCACTTCAGCAGCCCTTCGTTCACCGCTCAGCCCCACCTCTACCCCAGAATAGGGACCCCTGTAACCCCTGACAGCATGGTGGAGTGCAGTCCCAACCCCGGAGATACAGACTGTCTCTCTGACACCTCCAGTGTTTCAGCTGCCGGGCCTTCTTCTTCTAAAGTGCAAAGCTCGTGGGGGAACACATCCCAGGCAGTCCTGTTTACCTCCCAGGATAAGACCCAGCCCTGCTCCCACACAGTCAGCCAGCAACGCAGAGCCAGTGCCCCTTTAGCCAGTGAGGAGGAGGGCAGTCACACCCACACCAGCACCCTGAAGCCTTGTTCGGCCTCCGGTTCTACTCTGCGGCCTGCAGTCAGTCCACACATGGAGAGAGCGTCATCACTGGAGGATCCTGTTGTCCTTTCTCTGTGAGTGTAACATACTTACTGTAGGTGGCAGGATTTGTTCTCACTGGGATGCTAATGCTAGTGGAGCATTTAGCAGCTAAAGAGACAGATGTTTTCCTCAGGAGGTGGTTGGACACCAAAAACAGAGCGAGTGAAAATTGGACACAAACGTTAATTAATTATCCGTAACTGCTGGAGGTAATTAAGCAATTGTTTGCAAACCATATCAGCTAAAAAGGCGTGTCAATGTTGTGTTTTCTGGAGTTAGCTGTAAACATGGCGTACAGGCACTGAATGGTGGTGAATTATGTGCTCCAGGGACAACAGGGAGATGCAAAGAAATCATGCTGCTTTGTGTTTCATGACTTTCAGATCAGTGTTTTTGAATCAGATTTGCATGCAGTGCTGGTTGCAGGTCAACCCGGCTTAATAACAGCCCACAGAAGTCCTCCACTTGAAACAGTTTCCTTCATCCTCTTCTTTTCCTCTTCCTCCTCAGACTAAGGCAGAACCTGAGAGAGAAGCACTCTCGACATGTGGCTGATCTGAAAGCGTATTATGATTCTGAGATCCAGATCCTGCGAGACAAACTGAAGCTCAGAGATCTGCCGCGGGATTTAGAGAAGAGCAACCAGGCCCTCACAAAGAGGTGTGTCTGCATTTACTTCACATCTTTTTGTAAACATTATATAGTATATTTATAGTTTGACAAAAAAAATGTACTTTCTTACTTATTTCTGGGGCTTTCCACTGCATCTCACAGTCTTCCTCAGCAGGAGTTTGGTCAGTTGTCATGGAGGATGACGATTACATAAGACAACCGAGGAACTTTCACACTCACATATTTACAAATCTATCAATGCAAGAACCACCATAACATACATGGAGCAGGAACACAGAATCAGTTCATTTAACATGATGCATTAATGCAAAGTCCCGACACACAACTGAAGTCCTGTAGGACCCCACATTTCCCCAGCATGACATTATACTTCAGTTTGGCTCCATTTCATTTTGTTTTCTAACTCTCTACTATTGTGATTTTTGTTAATCTACAGATGCAAGCACTTAGAGAAAGCTCTGGCTGAGGCCACCTCTCGTATTCAAGAACTGGAGGCAACAAACAGCTCGCTGGAGAAAAAACTGGTATTGACCTCAAATCCTTTCTCACATTATTTGTTATAATTAGTGATTTGTCGTAATATAGCAAACATTGTCAGTTATGTTTGTGTGTACGTCTTTAAAATTAACTTTTTTCAGAAAGGAAGTATTGTTATTTGCAAAAATATAAAAAGGCCTAAAACCCAGAGCCACTTCATATGGATCGTTTTCTCATAGTCAGCAAGCTATAAATGGCTTAAATTCAATCCATAAAGGTCATTAACTTGTCAGATTTGATTCTTTGGCTTTACAATGCAACAACTCTTAGTATTTTAAGTTGGCCCCCTCTCATGTTGTGGCCTCGCTGTTACCCCATTAAACAATTAATGTGTGCCACTTGTCAATGGAAACCATCCTGCGTGTTTTGTTTCAAAAATTGTTCTTAAATATTTTTGTATTTTGTCTTTAAAAGGGCCTTTAAATCATTAAACGTAACTAATCCGGTAGGAAAAGTTGCCTGGACCCTAATTAAGGGACGACAGTTTAAGGGATATTAAGCATATTAATATTCAAGCACTATCTCGCTCCTTAATTTTGATGTGACTTTACATTGTTAGGCAGAATGGCCGGAGCGCTACGCCGTCGCCGGTGCGACTGTGAAGTCCTTGCAGCAGCGACTAGAAGAAAGCAAACGCTCGGGCAAAGAGAAGGACGCCTCCGCAGCACGATTGAAGACCCACGTCCGGCAGCTGGAGGAGTCGGTGCAGAAAGTCTGCAGGGAGGCAGACGAGAAGGAGGCCAGGAGGGAGAGAGAGTACAAGATGCTGCAGGATGTGAGTCTGAGAGGGCTGTGAGAGAGAATATGTGAAGATAAAAATAACAAAAGTATATCATCGCTAACCTCTAAAGTTCCCCCTTTCACTGGGTCCTTGTTACTGTCATTATTTGAAGTTTTTGATATTAAATCTTTTTCCCAAGCAGAGGTGATATCATGTTGATGTATTCTATCATTAGTCATTATATTTGGCACATCTGTATTTCACTGTATTACTTTCTCTACTCTGGAGTCGTCTAGCTGATGTAGTGAGGGGGCCATGAAATGTATGTTTTTCTTCATCTTGGGGATTTGTTTTGTAATTGGGGTGGTGTGTTTTTCGATTTCGGGATGCATCGATCAGTTGGATCAATATCTGCTCCGATATTGACCTCTGCTAAATGTGACTTTAGGCACTGTGAAACGGGAAGTGCTGCCATTTGCGTTCAGCTCAAACGTTGCTTTTCTCAAAGTACATTTTCTGCACTTTTCGTGGGGACGTTGTTTTGAATCACTGGACAAAATAACATTAGATTTTATTACATGTTTCCTAAAGCTCCATGAAGGACTGACATTACATCTTATTGACAACAACCTTTTAGCAACCAGAAGAGTAGAATAACACTAAGGAGCAGCTCTGCAGTGTTAGTTTAGCTGGTTGGATAAAAAGAGGCTTGTTTATCTCAGCAGCACAGTCCGTAATATGTTACAGCCTCATGTGAAGTTACATAAGAATGGTATCGGATTGATGCTCTGTATTGGTAGATGCGCTGAGCTTAGCTGTCATATCTCATATATCATCTCCGTTGTTTTGTTTCCTCAGCTTCTGGGAGAATATGACTCTCTGATGAAGGAGCACGAGGGAATGAAGGTAACGGATCTCTGACTGGAATCGATATATTACGTTTTATTTGATCATAATTGAAACATGCTGTTACAGTGACAGAGTCAGTTTTCTTTATGTCATGTCTTCATTCAGTCTTTAACAATGTATGTATCTGCAGATCAACCTGGTGTCAACAGAGAACAAGCTCGTCGATGCCAACGATCAGATATCAGACCTGAAGAGGTGAGTGTGCACAGTGTCACGCTAACTGCCAATTAGGTTTGGGTATTGTAAGTATTTTTTTGTGCAGCTTATTTCAGGTTCATACCAACTCTCATTTTCAGTTCTTGTTATTGTGGTAAATTATATTCTATGCTGTGCTGCATAAACTCATGTTGGTTAGCATTTTGTGACCCTCAATGAAATCACTCTTTTCATACGCACAGTTGACCCTTAAATTAATAGCTTGACATTTCGGGATGAATGATGACGAGAAGATCAATACTGCTCTCACGTCTGTACGGTAAATGTGAAGCTGGAGCCGGGTTAGCTTAGCTTAGCATAAAGACTGCAAGCAGGGGGAAACGGCTAGCCTGGCTCTGTCCAGAGGTTAAAAATACGCCTACCAGTACCTATAAAGCTCACTGATTAACATGTTGTGTCTCATATGAATTGAATCCATACAAAAACAATGCCAGACTAGATCCTGGCTGGGAGCAGTGACTTCCTGGAGTCTTTGCTGGTTGCCTGGCAATCTTACAGTGATGACAAGATTTTTTTCTTTTTTTTACCTTTGGACAGAGCCAGGCTAGCTGTTTCCCCCTGAAAGACAATATGTGTAATTCCCAAAATGCAGAACTAATCCTTTAAACATTGCTGATTGAATGTTAGCTTCAGGCCGATCACTGTCATTGGCTGGCTCCGGCAATTTAGTAAAAGAGCTGCAGTGGAGGTTGTTTGACAGTAGGCAGATCGAGTGGAGCGGATTAATCAATAGGGCCTAATGATGGACTCTGTATAGATAATAGCATTGGCTGACACTACTCGGCAACTTTCCTTTGCAGTTTCAGCTCTGCCTGCAAATTGGCACCAATAGAGGCAGCGCATGGACTCTGCATTGATGAAGTCTGTCAAGTTGATTCAGCGATTTCACGGACTGATAGCAAACTGCTGCTTGCAGAACATCAATATGTGTGTCAGAGGAGGGTTAAAGGTCCAGAGATCTGTAAGTGGCCTTCTAAAAAGGGGGAAATGAGGAAATACGTTGCTTCAAAGTACTGAATGTACTGTACTGAAACTCTTTATTGAATGCGTGGAGGATGTCAGAAAATCCCGAGACAAATGAAAAAGACAGGTCGAGCTAGGACAACATCAGTCTAACACTCAGTCAATGTTGGAAAAGGGTGTAAAATGCAATAAGATATGCGAGAACATTGGCAGCTTCAGGCTCTAATGGAGTCACACAGTGAGCGCAAAAAAACCTGCAAGAGACGTCTAAAGATTGTTACGAAGGCCCATCAAACTCAAACGGGAGAAGGAGATTAGAGGCAGATCTGATGCACAGTGTTGAGATAAAGGTCAGCTTCAGGTCATGTTGCTTCTCCGTGTGGAGAGGAAGAGTTTCTGTGAGTACATTAAGAAAGAACACCTCAAGGTGCTTTTGTTGTATTTATTTTTCTACCGCCCACCATGTGTCTCTGTGTGTCCCCCCCTCAGAATAATCTCCAAACTGGAGTCTCAGGTGAAACAGCTGGAGCACGAGAACCAGGCCAGGTCACGTTATACTTCCCACAGTAACACACAACCTTCTGGGGCTGGGTAAGCACTTAAATGTACTGATAATCTGTCTCTCAACCCACATTAGCTTTCCTGCTAACGTCTCCTGCTTATCTAACTTACAAACATGAACATTTGTCTTGTCTTGCACCTGAGCTCGTTGAGCGAGCCCCTAAACAAACATTCACGTGCACTGCTAGTGTCGGTTTGCAGGCTAGATAGCTAATTAGCTGCTCAGCTGCAGCACTATTGACAAGAAATTAAAAACAACACATTACTGCAGGAAAGGATTCCTACATGTACATTTCCTCTGAACATGTCCACAGTCTTTTCCACCATCCTGACCTGCTGCTGTCACCCAGTAAATGCAAAGCAGAGCCAGATGTCACCCGCAGGAAGTCACCTTGTCCTCTATCTGACCAGCTGAACAGCGGCAGAAAATCTCCATTCCTTCAAACTAACCAATCAAGTATCCACAAGAGGTCACAGAATCCATTAAATGATCAATCATCAGGACCTGGAAGCTCTGTGGACGCCTCTTCAGCTGGTGGGAGCTGGAGGTAGGTTTTTTTTTATTGCTGTGGATATTTTCTCAACCAAACTTAGTGAAGATTTTGGGTGATTTACTGAGTTCCTGTTCTGCAGGTGTGCATCTCCCCCAGAGTGTGAACAATCTCTGCCTCAGCCCAGACACCAGGAGCAGAGCGTCGGCCAGCGGGAGGCCGGACGTAGAGACGGATCCTGCGCCCTGACGCCCATGATGAGGGCCCTGATAGAGCTGGAGGAGACCAGAGCGACAGAGAGTCGGGCCCCCTGTAAGAACAGCTCCACCACCCACAGTATGACTCACACTCGCTCACAAGACGTTACCAACCTGATTACTGCTCAAATTTACAACTCAACTTCTTACTTGAACATGTGCTAATGAGGTCACATAACACTGAAAACAATACGCTGATATTCTTTCAAATAAATCCTTTCACAAGCCCACGATTAACCACACCACTAGTAGGTGTTGTTATTCAAGTATATATTCTTATATAAGTATAAGAAAATATATGATGTACGGGTGTTTCGGGCCGAGCCCCTCCTCAGCATGCTAATTGTTAGACATCAGACCTCAGACATCAGTGGGTTCAGGAAAAGCCCTTAAAATGTTCATAATAGCAGCACAGGGAAATAAACAATCCATACAAAGTTTCCCAGCAAATCTTTACAAAAACCAGAAAAATCATTTAAACCATCAGGCGAATAATCTTCTTTCTGCAGCAACAGTCTCTCCACGTTTGGGCACGTTGACCACCTCCATGTCCAGTTTGTCTTCTGTGCTGGTTTTGACATTTCATAGAGGAAGAGGACAGCCGAGTATCTTTATCTTCATGTTCAAGTCTGTCTTAAAACAAACGTCAGGTGTCTAATCATTCCTCCTGTTCATACCGGCCTTTAATAGCTTCCTTCCTGGAGACAATATGAGGCTTCAACAGTTGAACTATCTTCCAAACGTACGTTCTTTCAGTATAAAAGTCTCTCTTTGTGTTAGTGTCACTCCACCGCAGCTCAACGCAGAAAAACTGTCCAGGGAAACATAAAGAGGGGATTTTGTTTGTAAATTAAAGAATGTCCATTTGATTTATTTCAGTCAGACTGTTGAAGCCTCATATTAACTTCATATAAAGTTTGGAAGTGATATTTTAACAACCAATATGAACCCATAGTTTGAGAAAAACTGTGACTCTTTGAGATAACAGTTTTTTGAGACCAATTAAACAACAGTATTTGCAGCAGTGGGTAAAAGTCATAAAACAAAACACTATATTTGATCATAAGTAAGTGTAACAATAATATGACAGACCCACAAAAAAGCACACATATAAAGCAACTCGAAGTCACTGTATACATGCACATACATGCACCGAGACATAGAAAATCAAAAAGTATACAGGAGAGGAAACAGCCTGCGGGTGACGGAGGTTGTTCCTCGAAGGAGTCGCAGGAAAAGAAGGGAACAATGGCTGCAATCAGTTTTATAGTTTGTGACTGTGTTTGAAGTGACCGGATCAGGACTCTATTCCAGGTGCTCATGGTGGTCAATCACAGCGAAGCCCGAGAGGTTGCTCAGAATAAAGGAGGAAACAGTCTCCTTTAAAAAGAGGCCGGCTGTTTACAGAATCTGCGCCTGAACAAGCCGTCACGTCCTAAAAACAGCCTGGACATACAGATATGAAAATGATATTCTTTTTAGGGCTGCAGCTTATGATTGTTTTCATTATATCCTCCGATTACTTTCTCAATTAATCGAATGTCAGAATATATGAATAAAATGTCAGAAAATAGTAAATAATGCCTGTCACACTATCCGAAGGCTCAAAGTGACGCCTTAAATTTATTGTTTTGTCAGACCAAAACATAAAGAAATTCAATTAACCATCACATGAGACAAAGAAAAACAGCAAATCCCCACAATCGAGAGGCTGGAACTACAAAATGTTCATTGTTTTGCCTGAAAAATGACTTTAAAAGATTTTTATTGGGGATTCTGCAATTGTCTAATTGTTTTGCATTTTGTATTTTTCTTTTCTTTATGGTTGTTGTTGTTGTTGTTGTTGTTGTTTGTACTGTTAATACTACTGTTAGTACTGTACATTTTCTGTTGCTCGACTACATCTTTGTGTGAATTCTGGTGCACTCCTCATGCTGAATGTGATGCACATGTTTCTGAGTTGGACTTCACGTGTCTTTGTGGTTTCTCTCTGCAGGGGTCGGCAATCAGAGGACCACCGTCGGGTTTGTGGAGCGGAGACACAAAGAGGTGATTCAGGAGCGAGTTGGGCTCCAGGCCGACCGCGAGGCGGTCAAACCCGGAGGTGTCGCGGCCAGAGCCGAGAGAGGAGGAACAACGAAAAGTCACAGCGGAGCAGAACGAGCTGCAGCTCTGCTGAGAGCTCAGAGGAGTCTGTCTCCAGAGGGCCACAGATCCTCCTCCCTGCCTCCTTCAGCACATCGAAACATACCCGCAACTACACCCAGTACGTCCTCTCAGACTGTTAACACCTGTTGTGTTAAATGTACACGGCACCCGGCTCAGTTCCAACGAACCACAACGTCTGGTCTTCAGCAGCCACATCTATAATATAGCTCAGGGTTGTTGTGTTGCCATTTTTCATGTTTTACAAGCATTTGGCTGTACTCCAATATGACAACCTCTTGTTGCTTAAATCCCTCTCTTTTTTTCCCTCTCTTTTCAGTATAGCTGTATTTGTGTTTATTTTGTGTGTTTACCTGCAGCCGCCGGTCAACGTCGCGTTTATGAGCTGCGATCAAATTTCTTACTCATTCTGCTGTCTGACAACAGAAACAGAAAAAATATGTAAACGAGAACGATTGTGAATTCGACTACTTTGAAAAACAGTATTTGTGAGACAGGACGGAGGTTTAACAGGCCGTCTCCCTCCCCGCCTACCTAACAAAAGCAAGACAATTACATCTGTGGATCACTAGAAACTCTCTGGAGAATGTAGTTTTTGATTAATGGGGTGTCGGTTTATTAAAGTTTTAATTAACGCTGTGCTGTTCTCTTCCATCCAGCAAAGAGAGAAACTTTACTGATGCCACTGTCTGCGAAGTCCAGTCCTAAACGCTGCCCCACTGAGAACTACTCCACTGCGTTCGGTTGCCCGATGCCACGAGAGGAGCACCTGCTCAAAAGGTGACCAACACACACACAACCTCATCAGGTCATGTTTGAGTAGCCTCCAACCAAACATCAGGCCGATTAGTGAGTTTTAGAGGGGCTGGATTCCCTCTGCTTCCAGTCTTCATGCTAAGCTAAGCTAAGTGACTTCTGGCTCCAGTGCCATACCTAACGCACAGACATGAGAGTGGTATCTTATCATCTACTGTAGAGATGAGAGAGCAAGCGAACAAGCATCTGTCCCACATGTCAAAGTATTCCTTTAATGCTGCAGCAGGCGTCTTCACGTGGAAACATCCAGATGTGATGTAGGTAGGACAACAATGCCTTTCCTCTGTTTATCATCAGTGTCTCATCACTGTCAAGCCTTTTCTCCACAGCTGCTGTTGTAGAGAGGCTGAGGCCTGTTAGCATCAATGCTAACCACGTCACAAGGGGCAGACGACCCTCTGCAACACAGTCGCCATGCAGTTTAGCACAAAGTGTCAGCCTGTTGCCATCCTCCTCACAATCCTGCACCTTTTGTTTACTCAGCAGATACAATAATCAAAAGTGGGTCACAGAATTCACGGCTTGTTAAAATCAGTCCAAACTATAAACAGCTTAGCGAGCCAGTGTTGGAGAGACAGAGCTGCAGCTTCTTGAAGAGGATTTTAATCTACATTATAAATCAAATAAAATGAATAAATAACCACATCGTGTGCTGCCCACAGGTTTGACGAACCAGTTGACCAGAGACGTCATTCATTCCACAGCAGCAGTCCCAGGAAGAGACTCCAGTTCACGTCAGCAGAAGATGGTAAAATAAATCAATTGAAAATCATTAAAATTTCTGCACTGTTTAATGCTGAATATCTTTTAAATACGCAGGACAGAAAAACACAGGTAGCAGCTTTTAACTGTGTATCCACTGTTTGGGAGTTGATCTAGACTGAGGCTGGATTTACAATAAGCTTTCAGCTGTGGGAGACACTTGTCCTGGGGGACAGTTATTAAGGATTTATGACCCTTTTTTAGGCGCTAAGGCGTGTTTGTTCTTATTAGATTTAAGTTCTTATAACTGGCTACTCTGAGGTTTTGTCCAAAGGAAAAGGAAGAAAAGCGTCAGCGCTGAAAATTGTCTGATGTAGTTTGTATTTTTCAGGCGTTCCTGTGATTTATAACTTCTGTACAATCTAACACAACAGCTCCGCCGTGAATTCTACTTTTTCAGTTTTTGTTGACACTGTCAGAAAGGTGATAATGCTCTTTTATGTTTATTATTGAGGTTGCAGTGGGTGGTGTGCTGGACTGCATTATATTGAAAGGTTTATGTAAATGCATGTAAAGGGTATAACTAAAGGTGGACCTGATAAAGTGGGCGGTCACATTCTGTCTTCCTCTCCGTCAGACCTCCAGCAGCCGGAGTCCTCCGGCAGCACGAACCCACATGAGGGAAACTCCCAGCTGGGCTGGGAGGAGCAGGGGGCCTGTAGTGGATCTGACCTGCAGGACTCCTGCGAGGACTCAAGCCCTCTTCTCCTGGACAGACTCCACTCGCTGGCTGAGGCCGAGAAACTGTTTGACGAGCTGACGCAGGAGAAGCTGCAGGTGAGTGTTTGTATCTGGGGAGGAGGCTCGCAGCTCGTCCTCGTGAACTCAGCCAAGGAAACGATCTGAAGGGGGTCTCAGTGGAGGCACACTGGTTCACTTTAAAGAGCCTGGTATGTCTGACACGCCGGCCTCGACAGTACAACTCTAATCTGCCCCCCCCCCCCCCTCCCCGACCTCTTATGTAACACAGCTTCATTGTTTTTATTCCACTCCTAAATGACTTCTATTTATAGGAGCTTCACATCCCCCCTTGCTGGTCATACAGGGACACACACACACACACACACACACACTTCCAGCCGATTAATCTAAAGAGTCCAGTGAAAGTGTTCCAGTCATGTGCCGGCTGTTTCATCAGTGTAATTATTTGTGTTAATAAATGAATGATGATCTGTGTTTGGGCAGATCGAGGCAGCTTTGAGCCGGATGCCTGGAGCAGGAGGGAGAGTGAGTCTGCAGACCAGGTTAGATGAGGTAAGACACCACAAATACTGATTGTGTTCACATCGTTCAATAAGAGCTGAAAGCTTTGTAGATTCATTAATTCATTAATAAGTCATTTTTATAAGCTGAAGTGACAGCTTGTTCCAGCTTCTCAAATCTTTTCTTTGTTTTATATTTTATATTAAACTTTCTTTGGGTTTTCGACTGTTGGTCGGACAATAAAAAGCAAACTGAGGACGTCGCTTGGAAACGTTTTCACACTGTTTTTTTTACATTTTATGGACCAAACGAGTATTGATTAAAAAAAAGAATCCTTTCTTGCTATAGCACTAATTTAGATAGTGTTTGATTAGATTTCCCCCCCATTACACAACTGTAACGATTAGCTGATTAACCGATTAATAGATTGAAAAAATTAGTCTGCAACAAACAACGACAACGATTAACAGTTGAAATATTTATCCTCTAGCGCCACCATCAGGTCAAAACTAACGACATTCCCATCAGCCTCAGCTGTACTTTGTGTTTAGCGCTAATTAGCAAATGTTTGCATGCTAACATGCTAAACTAAGATGGGGAACATGGTGAACATTATACCTGCTAAACATCAGCGTTGTCAGTGAGTGTTAGCATTTAGCTCAAAGCACTGCTGTGTTAAAGCACCACAGCTTGCATGGCTGTAGACTGTCTGTCTGTTTTCTGACCAAACAATTCATCCAAAATGTTATTGATTCTTGTAAACACATTTTAATAATGATTAATATAATTTCTCCTGATGAAATTATTTGGAAAATCTGTTGTAGATTGTTGTCTTTCCTTTTGGGGCTGCATCGATTATCATCTCGCTACTCGCTTGGTCTCTAAAATGTCAGAAAAACAGAGAAAAATGTCCATCACAACAGGCGACATCTTCATACTGCTTGTTCTGTCTCACAAACAGGCGACAACCCAAAGATATCTGATTTGCAATGTTATAAAACTAGTGTGGATATACAAGAAAACAACAACGAGGGACAGGTATCACGTCTTCTTCCCCAAACAACAAAATCCAGTCAGGACCAGTTCCCACAACAATCGTATCTCATGAAACTGAGACACTCCAAGGTCTTCTAATCTTTCTGTCTGGAACCACTCTGAGGTCAAAGGTCGCTTTGCCCCTTCTGACTTGCTCAACAGGAAATGTAGATATACAAATGCAGTCGTTTTCTACCACAACCTTCTTAGATTAGCATGTTGGCATGCTAACATTTGCTAATTAGCACTAAACATTAGTGTATGTTTAGCTGAGGCTGATGGGGATGTCATTAGTTTTGACCTGATGGTGGCGCTAGAGGAAAAGTGAGGGGGGGGGGTCTCTAACGTCATTAGGATTCATCCTTTAGTTTTATGATAATCAATTAATAATTCAATAGTTGTGGCTAAAAAGCAGCAGATCTTAACATTTGAGAAGCTGGAACCAGACGATGTTTGACATTTTTAGTTTGCTACGTGAACTAAACTATTAATCGATTAATTATCTAAGTAGTTGGCTTGCTGCTCTGCCTCCCTCCTCAGGTGGCCTTAGAGAATCGTCTGGAGAGGGTGAACCGTGAGCTGGGATCCATCCGCATGACTCTGAAGAGGTTCCACGTCCTCCGCTCCTCGGCCAACATATAGCAATGTCTGTCTTTTTACATCACGGTGTAGATGCTACAACTTAGTGTCTTAGTGTTTTATACACGGCACTGATTGTCTTTCAGTACTTCTTCTGTGCCATGAGTCCATCTGTACAGCAGCTCCACACCACATCTTTTTTATACCTATTACTTGTTACTCGGGGATATTTTTTATATGTCTGACAGATATGACAACTTTTGGAGTATATTTTTAGTAACACAGATTTGTAAGAGTCGTTTACTTTTTTAGTCACAGAAATATTAATATTAATATGTTTTACTCGCCATATTCTGGTGTGGATTTTTAAATCAGCCATGTTTCAGTGTAAATGTGAACGATCAAAAGGACTTTCCAGCAGAGACATTCATCCGCAATCACTGCCGTTTCTGTTCATGTGTTTACGGACGTTTTTAGTGTTTTTCCATTTGACATGACTTTAAATGTATTTATTTAATGTTTTTCTACGTCAGATTTAAATTTTGGTGCATTTTACATGTTTTTCTTTTATATAAGTCTGTTTTTAATATTTGTTTTGGGCCAAATTATCGAACTTGAAGGAAATACGTGTTTACTTGAATCGAATCGCCTTTTTTCTTCGCTTGCTCTCCATTCCTACTTGTCACTTTTCTTTTTGCTTTATATTTCAAATTTGCGACAGGACCTGAACCCTCCGGATTAGAGCTACGTGTAAAATCCAAACCAGCACACTTTTTCAGTGAACACACACACACAAACACACACATTTTCACTGGGTCGGCTGTTTCTCGGTGAGCGATGCTTGTGCATGGACTTTCTTGCACTTCTTCCTTTTGTCATGCAGTCTTTCCCTGCCTGACATCAACTTCACTGGAACTATAATGTTGTTGTTGCACAATAAAAGAAGCTTTTTTTCTTTTGATAACTAGAAGTTTTGCTCCTCTGTTATTATGACAGAATATTTTATTCTCATAGTAAAACACTCACGTTCTACCTTTACAGAGCTCATAGTGACCAGAGGTCAACTGTATGTTTATCACTGAGGTCGTAGTCAGTGGATCCAGTTCCACAACAAGCTCAATAATAACTAATAATAACTATATCGGTAAATTAATACCGTGTGTCAATCAAAACTGGACATTATTAACTTTGTAAAAGTAGAATTTGTATTGGGTTACGTTAGCTTTTACAGGTACACTGATGATTAGTTACGTTGCAGGTGTAGATTATTAATACAAAAATATTAATCAACTAATACCTTATGATCTATTATTAAAGATTAAGAGATTTATTGATGGTAAAGTCATTAAAATGGGCTCCACATTTACCAGCTGCAACTTCAAAGTGATGAACACATGAATGCATCAATGATTATAATCCAACAATATAACGTATGATGGTACTTTAAGTATATTTTGTATAGTAGTAGTAGTATATATTTCTACTGCAGTAAAATATCTGAGCACTTCTTCCGCCTCTGGTTAATGCCATGTTTGAGGCCTGCAGGCGGCGGGTCTCCGCTGGGGGGCGCCTTTCTCCCCGTGCTGTCCTGCAGAAGGATGTCCTGTCTTCTGATGTAACTGTTAACCTGAATATCTCGTCAGCCGCCGGCCGCACACCGGAGCTCACACACCGGAGCTCACACACCGGGCACGATCCGCCGCGTACGGGATGATGATGATGATGATGATGATGGAGGCGCAGCGGTGACTTCCGTCCACAGGAGCGGGGCAGACAGACAGGGGGGGCACGCTCCGTGTGTGTGTGTGTGGTGGGGGGGGCATCAGGACGGTCAGCGCTCCCCCTCCGCTGAATATAAACACCATCACCAGCGCGCTCGGCAGGCTCGTCTTCACCACCTGTGTGTGAAAATCCACCTTTCACTGAGCGAGATGTTGCACGCAGCCTTTGTGCAACGTGGACATCCAGCGGAATAACCGGGAGCGCAGAGCCTCAGAGCTGCAGGTGAGCCGCTGATGTTGTTGTTGTTGTTGTTGTTGACGGTCAGACCTGATAACACGGTGTCACTAATGAACTCTCACATATCTCATTCATTAGACGCGATGCAGATGTTAATTGTTTCCACCAGTAAGTGTAGCAGTGGTCAGGTGGCCTCCATCACTGTAGCTTTAACCAGAACGAACCAGCTGATCAATAGGGTCCAAACATCTGATTCTGGTCTACAGCAGCTTGTTTGAAGACTAATGCTGTGTGTGTGTGTGTGTGTGTGTGTGTGTGTGCTGTGCAGATATGGACTACACACATATATAATCAATTACAGGTTGCACAAACACAGAATACCATGCACATTTAAAAAACCACTGACATGTTGTGGGTCTACAAACTGTAAACTGTAAATATACTGCACACTGCACATTATGCATGGGAATATAATGGCTATATTTCACTGTGCATGGCTGGATTAACCTGTCAGTAACTCCCAGGGCAACAATCTTTGTCATTGGGCCCCTAATGAGAGCCCCCCCCCCCCCCACTCCCACTCTGCTAATGTTTGTTATTTAGGAACATGTGCCATGTGAGCACAATATCATCTGAAATACTTCACAATCACAACTATGTTTTGACACTGGACTCCTCAATAAGACTGCCAGCTCTTTAAGCTAAATGCTAATATTAGCATCCTGACATGCTCACAGTGATAATGTTAATACGCTTGTGTTACAGTTATAGCATGCTAACATTTGAGCTGAGCTGATGGTATTTGTTCATGTTAATATCGTAATATTTTTAACTTGATGGAAAGTTAGTGGTGGACAGACGCTGTGGCTGAAACCAGCAGACCAGCAGTGAGTCTGGAGTTTTTCAGGCGCCAGTGTTTTTCCCACTTTGCCCGGTTGGTAATCCAGCTTTGTTAATGTGTCGTTAGGACCTGCTTCACATTGAGATCATTAATCCTGGAATCCAAAACATTTTTAGCCAGTTTTAACCTAAATGTCTTTTGACCTGAAAATCGCCAAGTTATTGTTTTACTGGGTGAGTTGGGATTCGTGACGTGTCTCCAAACGTTGATGAGAAACTGGACCAAACTGCAGGGCTGCAAATAAAGAAAATGTAGAGAAAGCAGCTCGAGAATGTAAAGAAAAAGAAAAAAAAAACATTGGAAAATAACTTAAAACGCCACAAAGACGTCTTCAGATTTCTGGTTTTGTCTCACCAACAGTTTAAAATGTAAATATATTTAATTTACAGTAAAAGCAGCAAACGTTCAGCTGGAAGCATTTTGGGTTTAAAGAAACACCATTATTAGATCATTTTTATATTATATTACATATTCTAAAAGGATTTATTTCTGGTTGATGTATGTCCACATTTTTAAATCTAATCTTTTCTCCTTTCGTCTTTGCGTTAATCACAATATGAATTAACTTTACTCCACCTGTTGTTGCTCCAAACGTTCTGTACATCCTGCAAACAATGCAGGCGTCTGCAGAGCTGGAGCTATTCTTAGACTCACGCTGTACCGCGTGATCCTCACATAGCCTGTAACTTATTCAGACGGACGCAACAGTGGAGCCAAAACTCTCTCTAGGAAGGACACTTTAAACCTGGAAAGAGTTTATCAGCCTGTCACCACAGAGCTTCTGTGCAGCACCGCAAAAAAAAGTATATTAATCTTACTGATTCGCCGAATAAATCATCCACAAAGTTTGGCCAGTTATGATTTATTTATTTATTTATTTATATGGAGAGAAAATACAGCTTACATATGAAAACAAGAGCTAAAATGCTAACATGCTGATGTTTAGCAGGTACGATTCTTACCATCTTATAGTTGCGTGTTAGCATGCGAACATTTGCAAACAAGTACTGGACAAATTCTAGATGAAAAGTTAAGAGGATTCATCGTCTGGAAACCATGAATGTCTGTAAAACATTTCATGACAATCCATCCAGTAGTTAAACCCTTTTCTCTGATGTGAGGATTTGCTGCCTTTTGTTTTGGTTATCATACATCCTTGTTAAATAAATGTCTTTGGTATTTTAAGATGCAGGAAGTAGTTAGAGAACATCACCTCGGGCTTCAGCCATGCTAGCTGCGTGGCTCCAGGGACGATGATCGAGTAATTTCACTCCACAACCACAAATGTCAGCCTCATGGTGGCGCCAGAGGAAAAGCGAGGAGCTCACCACAGTCAGAAGGATTCATCGTCTAAGAACCATAAATTTTGTTCCAATCCATCAAGTATATTTTGAGATATTTCACAGGATAAGTGAAAACTTTGACCTGATGGTGGCGCTAGAGGAGAAGTCATTATGATTCACCCTCTGGGGAACGTGACCGTCTTTCATAGCAATCCTTTAAAACACTGACGTCGTATCGTGCAGCTTCACGGTCGCCACCATCACATAATGCACCGGTCCCTGGTCCCCACTGGTTTCTCCCCAGTTCAGGTTCGGTGTGCGTGGTTTGAACGTGTGTGTGTGAGTGTGTGTGTGTGTGTGTGTGTGTGTGTGTGTGTGTGTGTGTGGCGGGAGGGTGAAAGAAGATGGAGCCTCACAGGATCTGATTATGGGGCCAAAATGATTAGGTTTGCTTTAATGAATGCTGTTAGGAAGTGGCCACCGCAGAAAGAATGAGTCATGGTATTGATTGCCGCCCCCCCCTCCTTCCCTTGCCTCCTCCTCCCCCCTCTCTTGTCGTGTCTATCCATCCATCCTTTCCCTTGAAAATTGTGTTTTCAGTTCATCTTTCTCTTGCCATCACGTGAACATGTCAGACCCCCCCCCACCACCTCTCCAAAGATACAACAGGGGCTGAGCGCTGCACACCAGCGACGGCTCTACAGTCTGGATGACAGAGGGAGGAGGAGGAGGGGTGATGGGGAGCTGAGGAGGGGGAGGCGGGGGTCTTGTCACGAGATGCCACGTCATCGCAGTGTGTGGAATCTATTTTTAGCAGGGTAAACAGAGGGATTCCAGCCCACTGATCATGGCTTCACAGTCAGGGCCGTGAGGTGGGAGGCTGGCTGGAGACGCTCCGTAGTGTTGAGCTGGATGTGAATAAACGACACGTCTATTTAGTCCTGACTGTCTGCCTCCGCTGTCACTCTCCTCCCACCGCCTCGGCCTGTCAGGGAGAAACACTGCGCCACAAATAGACCGACGAGCTCCCCGTCTGGCGCTTCCTCCTCCTCCTCCTCCTCCTCCTCACTCTGCTGCTTCACATGCATGCACATATGCACAAGTACTGTAGCGTGCATACCAGTGGTGCAAAGTAGTCAATAATAATAATAATAACTTTATCTGTTTCACATTCACAAAGTGCTTAAAGAAAGGACACAAGAGACAGCAACGAAATGATGAAAACCAGATAAATCACATTAAATAATCGATAGAATAAATAAAGTTTATTAGGTACACCTAGCTAATACAACAGTCCTTCATTCTATTGCTTTATACAGCGAGGTGTTTATATTATTTTGTCCACCTCATTTATAGCAATGGGGATAGAAGATTTTTTCACTTGTTTTTAATAAAATAAGATTTGTAGGACTCAATTATAAACAATATTTATAATAAAACACCATCAAAGAAGCTGATAATGCTTCTGTACTTTTACTTATCTTTAGTAAGATTTTGAATGTCGGACTTTTACTTGTATTTTCACATTTTTATAGTGGAGTTTGACAGAAGGCTTTGAATGCGTCTTCCAGCTCTGATGCGTGCAGAACGAGCTGTATATAGACTCACATTGTCAGGTTTACAGCGGGCAGTCAGATGGTGCCCTCGCAAGAACACTTTAAATATAGATCCATACCTACATGACGTCCCCAGTTGCTCCAGGGGGACCATGTGAAACCAAGGATGGCGGTGGAGGGGAGGGGGGGGTTTCTGAGAATTTAGAGCGGCCACGTTTGGCCACGTTTGCGGCGCTCGGTTCGAGCACTTGCTCTAATTAACAATCCCCAGGCTTTGTGCGGAGCCAGCGAGGCGTTGCGTCCTCATCAAATATTCAGAAGCACACACATGTTCAGTGGTACGGATGAGGTGGAGCAGCCGGCTTACCTGATACTTACAGCGTCGCTCCGTTAGTTAAAAGTTATCTGCTTCCTCACACATGAGGCTGATTGATTGTCACGCTAGCAGCTCCGTGACGCTGCGCGACAGTGGAGCTTTGAGCTAAGTGCTAATATCAGCATGCTAACATGCTCACAAAGACAATGCTGATGTTTAGAAGGAATAATGTTTATCATGTTCACCGTATTAATTTAGCGTGTTAGCATGCTAACATTTGCTAAACATGCTAATTAGCAGTAAACACAAAGTAGAGCTAGGTAAAGCTAATGGGAATGTCATTACAGCCGTTTCTGAGCTTTCTATCACCAGGGTGGAGGTGTGAGATGACCATGACGGGTTTGAACAGGAACAGGAGGGGGCTGGGGACACAGCCATGTGGGACACCGGTGTTGAGCGCTAGAATTATTATAATTCATCCTGAGGGGAACATGAATGTCTGAACCAAATTGAATGGCAATCTATCAAATAGTTTTTCAGACATTTCACTGAAAGCCACAAATATAAACCTCATGGTGGCGCTAGAGGAGAAGCCAGGGGATCATTAAAGGGTTCATCCTCTGGGGAACATGAACACCTGTACAAAATGTCATGCCGATAGTTGTTGAGATATTTCAGTCTGGACCAGAGTGGTGGCGTTGAACCACAGCTTTGTGTAATGACTTTGTGCGTGGGTGATGCATCTCCCCGCAGCAGAAACTCTTTTACCGTCAGACGTTATGAATGTGAGTAATCAAGAGATGGATCTGCACTCTTAATGGATGCTTAATCTCCGTGACAAATGAAAGTGGGTGAAATGGCCGGGTGTCACTGCAGTCTGGCTCCGGGGAGCGCGCTCCGTGTCACCCACGCTACTCTGCATGTTAGCCGGCCTCGGAGGCCTCTGGAGCCGGGCCAAACGGTAATGGTATTGGCCCCCCTTTATCTGTCCTACTGTTCCCTTGTCTATATCTCATTAACAGCAGCCCCCCCCCCCCTTCCTACCACTTCCACCTGCTCTGCCTCTTCTTCCTGTGTGTAGGTATGTGTACGTATTCGTGCTCAGGTGTCAAATTTGAAACCACAACAAACCATCATCCCTGCGTCACCTTTTCTTCTTCTCAGCCTTCTCATTTCTTGCCCCCCCCCCCCCCCCCCCCCACTCCTCCGCAGTTCCTCCGTTCACGACAATGTGAAGATGAGGAGGTTATAAAAGGAGTAGCTGCTTATCTGCCGCTTTCCTCTCTAGAAACAACTCACAGCGTTTATTTGACGTAATAGTTTGTTTGTTGACTTTGCAAGGCTGCTTGTAAGTGTGTCAGGTGTTTGTGATAGACCAGGACTCAGAGCTGGATTTCCAACTGGTCCAGACCCTTAGTCTAGATTAGTTTGTGGTTATTTTATTAATTACACATTTGTTTGGGAATATACACCACTAACATGTACATATTTTGTTTTCTTGTAAGCAAACAAAAGTCATTCACGTTTCTTTCCTCATGAAACATTTGCAAAACTGATTTTTAAAGTCTGCATTAAAGTATATTTGCTAGCAGTCTCCTTTGTCACTTCCATTAAAGCTGCACTAATCAATATTTCTAAATATAAACAATGGGTCAAATGACTACATGTAATATGAAAGGACTTGGTTCACTCTCTCACTCCCATATTGTCGTTTTTTTGGCAGCACCAAACCGAACCCAGTAAGCAACTAGCTGGTGAACACAGTGGAGCATTTAGCCGCTAAAGCACCAGATATTTCCCTCAGGAGTTGGTGGAGACCAGATTAGAGCTAAAATGAGAATGAATATTGGACGCAGATTTTCAGGTGGCCAGAAAAACGACTCCACATGAATGCTAATGTTGCTTCGTGTCAACTGGGTGTGTAAATAGGCATTTCTTTGCCTGTATCAACTTACCATTTGTATGCAGATGACACAGTCTTGTATGCATTTGGCTGCTCTTCAACTCAAGGTTACAATCTGCCCTTTTCTCTCTCTCGAGGATCACGAGATAATGATTGTACAGTCAACAATCCTTTATTCTCCTGCTGCTCGTTTCACCTTAAAACAACTTGATGCAGTTTATCATCGTGCTCTGTGTTTCATTACAGGAGAAAAAGATCATCCTCACCACTGTGCACGGTTATCATTTTTATTTATAAAGGTCTCCTGCAAAAGCTGCCTCAGTTTATCACTCCTCCGCTCAAATTTAAAACCGCTGCTCACCAGAGCAGATCTCAGGACTGTTTAACTCAAGTTACCTCGCAGGTAAATACTGCCTTCCACTACTAGGATTTTAAAACTTTAACGTCTCATCCCACTGGCTGATTTTAAACTTCAAATCTATTTAATGATGTCTGATTGTCTCTGATGCTGTATTTTGTTACGTCCGACTCTGTTCTTTGTATGTTATATGTGTTTTTGTTTGTCTGGTTATATTTCTCGTATGTATTTACCCTTTAGTTATTACCTGGCTTTGTCTGTGCTCAGGTCTCAGAAGAAGACCTGATTAAATAAAGGTTATATATATATATATACACAGTGATATAATGTAATGTTGCGTTTACAGCTTGTTCTGCTGCCTTAAAATGAGAAAAATCCAGGAACTCGTTGTAAATCATAGATTGATATGTAAAAATGTCCAAGAGGGGAATTTTCCTGAAAGTATTTTAAATGTTTAATGTTGCTGCTGGTGGCCTTAAATCAGTCTGAGCCTCAGAAGAAAAGTCTTTTTTTAAATATCTGAACCAAGCAGCAGGAAAATCAGTGTATTTCAGATTCCTCATTCCTCAAATGTTTGTTTGTTAAGTGCACTGATCACCGTTATAGATGCACAAAGCGACGGAGGCCCAGATGAACGGTGTGATTTAGCTGAGATCCTCTTCAGATAGTGATGCTTAGCCGCCATTTACCAGAAGGCAGGAAAGCAGAGCAATTTGAGAAGCATCACAGCTAACCCCTGCTAACAGCCCCACCACCATCACGCTGCTCTCTGCACCCCCCCTCTGTTTCCCCTCCACCTCCACCGCCGCCCTGAGCTAAAAATAGCCCGTCCTCTCTCATCACCCAGCCATCACGTCAGGGCTGCGTTGGCTCTCATTTGCTGCCCACGCCTCTTTTCATGTTGTGATGTTTTGACAGTGTCAGATGATCACATGAGCTGTGGCTGAACATGTTTGGCATCCCTCAAGGAAAAGACACTTCTAGCTAATTTCATACCCAGAAATCAGTTTTTAAACGATAGCTTGTGCATGCCCTATTGCATTGTTTGCTTTTCTGAAACTGGATTGAGGAAGGAAACTGTTTCGAAACATGACTTCTGTCCCATATATGGTATTTATGCAATATAAGTGGGACATTTGTGTGTGTGTGTGTTAGCTCTTAAGCTCTGAATTCATCTCACTGTGCAAGTCTCATGTCGACTGCTTCTCATTCACAGGAGGAAGGTTTGAAACCATCGCTGGAGATGGACCGCAGGTCAGTGACGGCATCTCAAATCTGAAGTTTTGACATCCAAATATTTTCTGTCAGCTGATCAGTGTAGGAGGAAATATTCAGATTCTTTTCTTCATTCAAAATCCCATTTTAGTATTGGCATCAAAAGTAAAAGTACTGGTTCTGCAGTAAAATGTCATATGTGACTGATATCTGATTCTGTTATTATTATTACATTATTAGATTGTTAATACTGATGCATCAATGTTAGAGCAGCATTTTACTGTTGTAGCTGCTCGAGGTGGAGCTAGTTTAATTACTTTATACACAGTTAGCTAGTTTAACTACTTTATATACAGTTAGCTAGTTTAACTGCTTTATACACAGTTAGCTAGTTTAACTACTTTATACACAGTTAGCTAGTTTAACTACTTTATACACAGTTAGCTAGTTTAACTGCTTTATATACAGTTAGCTAGTTTAACTACTTTATACACAGTTAGCTAGTTTAACTACTTTATACACAGTTAGCTAGTTTACTTTATACACAGTTAGCTAGTTTAACTGCTTTATACACAGTTAGCTAGTTTAACTACTTTATATACAGTTAGCTAGTTTAACTACTTTATACACAGTTAGCTAGTTTAACTGCTTTATATACAGTTAGCTAGTTTAACTACTTTATACACAGTTAGCTAGTTTAACTACTTTATACACAGTTAGCTAGTTTACTTTATACACAGTTAGCTAGTTTAACTGCTTTATACACAGTTAGCTAGTTTAACTACTTTATATACAGTTAGCTAGTTTAACTACTTTATATACAGTTAGCTAGTTTAACTACTTTAACTATTATTTCAAAATTTCAAAACGGACCCCTTGAGACGCACAATCTTATTTTCAATGGGTTCCTCAGACAGAAAAACAATTAATTAACAGACAATTCAACAAACAAAAAATTAATGAATAATGATCATAATAATTGTATTTTTAAATGTTATTTTTATTAAAAGTTTTTAGAGGAGGAACAATATTATTTCTCTCTCAAATGAAAAGTAGATATGATAAACAATAAAACACACCTTTTCTCAAGTCAACACATTCAGGGATTTTTCTGATAAAACCTGCTCTGGTATAACAAGTAGCTTACGGTGGCTAATGTTAGCAAAATTTAGGTCAATATTGCTGGTTAGCAAGACAAGTACCTCAAAATGGTAGTACAGTAGTAAAGTACAGTACTTGATGTACCTTTTGCACCATGTAACCTCAAATTAAAACTCTGACATGAAAAATAAAAATAGCAATCCACTGGGAATTGAACACATGCTGCAGCAGCAGGCAGCGTGACGTCCCGTTAAATACCGCCAGTAACATCACAGGAGCTGACGAACAGTAACCTGCCCCCCCCCGTTTGATGCGTGCAGGATGAGTAACAGGAGTGTCTGGTGAGGAAAGATGTGTTTGACAATATCACAAATTAACAGGCGTAATAGTGGCAGATGTTCACGTTGTGGAGCTGCGTGTACAGCGGGACTGTGGTGTTTAAGAGAGCAGAGGTTGATTCAGTTAGTGTGTGTTCTGCTGATGCTCAGATAAAGTGTGTGTGTGTGTGTGTGTGTGTGTGTGTGTGCTGGGCGGAGTACCCATCAACAAGTCATTTCATTCTGAGGATGTACATCCCTGCAGCTTGCAGATAAAACGAGAGTCTGAGAGCGATGTACCGCGGGGCTGCTGCACAAATCACAAAGCTCATTCTCATTCTCAGCCTCACTTCCTGTTCGTTGGTATGACAGTAAATTTAATCTCGGTGTAACTTTGCCTTTTGTGATCTGTTGCTGTCTTCGGGTTCATCCTCACAGCTAAAAGGCCTCAATTCTTGCGCTTGATATTGTGCTCGAAATGTCCCTAAAGATGAAGCAGCAGCCACACAATCCCCTATAGAACACGACTGGCTGCAGGTGGGATATTTTTAACCTCAAACCCACTGAGACGTGTTGGCTGGATGTAATTAAAGAGACTTTTATACAGCATAGACATGTGAGTCATGGAGTTTGTCCTCCGCTCGCAGCGCTCACTCAGTGCACATCAGGTCTCATTCAAAGAAATAGCTCCAGTGCTTCTCATGTATTAACATTCGCAGTCTCAGAGCTAAGTGTCGGATTTTCTGGAAAAATAAATATCTTTAACCCAGAAGATCGTTTAACAACAGTTTTTCAGAATCCTTGAAGGAAGTAGTTTGACGTTTTGGGAAATACACTTATTCACTTTCTTGCCGAGAGTTAGATGAGAAGATTGATACCACTCTCAGATTTGTTCGTTAAATATGAAGCCAGCAGCTGGTTAGCTTAGCTTAGCATAAAGACTGTAAACAGGGGGAAACAGCTTGCCTGGATCTGTCTTATCCGAAGGTAACAAAGTCTGTGTATCAGCACCTCTAAAGCTCACTAATTATCACGTTTCTTGTTTGTTTAATCCATACCAAAACTAATAAAGTGTGAAAACACCAAACCAGTTGCCAGGCAACCAGCAGAGACTGGAAGCTACTGGTCTTGGCCAAGAAACAGTCCGACACTTAACCCCCCGAAAAACAGTGAAGTGTTGTTTTAATTGTTGTGTTTTTATGATAAAACAAACAAGATAAAACATTAGTGAGCTTTAGAGGTGCTGGTAGGCGGATTTTGACAGGCTAGCTGTTTCCCCCTGTTTCCAATCTTAATGCTAAGCTAGGTTAGCCTGCTGCTAGCAGTAGCTTCAAATCTAGTGTACAGACATGAGAGTTTAACGGAAAAGTTCAACATTTAGAGAAATATGCTTGTTTGCTTTCTTGTTGAGGGTTAGATGAGAAGATTGATACCACGCCCATGTCTGTATGCTAAATGGGGTCTACTGCCAGCTACTGAATTACTGTGTACAGGATGTTAAGCATGCAGTATTTTATGTGTAGAAAAGCTGCTGCAGTATCCACATGTAAATGTAGATTGTAGGCACTAGAACGGCGTCACAGCTACAGTCTGGAATAATAGCATGTCTACAGTGTTTGCTCGTTCACAGATTTGTTAGTCAAAAGGAGAGACGCGTCCACGTCACTCAGCTGGCTCATTCAAATTCTGTGGACAAAGCATGCGAGAAAAATACAAGGCAAGAAAAGCAGGACGGTCACGACATCCTGCAAATAGATGCATAATCATCAGAGCAGGTGATCTGCCTCCGGGAGCTCAGATAAAAGGGATTCATGAATGGTATTGATAACTACTAACCACTCGATAGCTTCCTCTAGATGTAGACATGCAACAATTTTAATGCATTTAACGCCAAAATGGCAAAGTTTAAAAAGACTTGTTTTCTTGCATTTTGTAGACCAAATGATTAATCAAGAAAATAAACTGCAAATTAATCAATACTGACAATAATCATAGTTATTTTTTAAAGTAAAAAATTCAAAATGTGCCTAGTTCCAGCTTCTTAAATGTCAGGATTTCCTGTTTGTCTCTGTTTAAGATCATTAACATGATCATTATCATTGTAAAATGACAATCTGACTCTCGGACAAAACAAGACGTTTGTTCAGTGTCACCTTGGACATGTTTTCTTTGGCATTTTATAGACCATTATACCCATTTGTTGTACACTTTGATCAGTTAATGAAGGTTTTTAGTATTTCTGATAATTGTTTTCTCTAGATGATGAAAAATGAGACGTTGTACAAACAGGAAGAGAGAAAATGTAATCAATCTTTATTTTGCATTTTTGTTGAGGTTTGGGGTAACTGAATATTAACAGTAGATCAATATATTAAACGGGACCTCTTATACTCATTTCAGCTTTATATTTTCATTTTGAGACTCCACTAGAGAAGCTTTGCATGATTCACAGCTCAAAAAAAGTCCTGATTTATCTTCGACTGGCCCTTCCTGCAGCCCCTCAGTTCACCCTCTGTTTGAAACAAGTCGTTTGAGCTCCTGTCTCTTTAAGCCCCCCCCCCTCCCTGATAAGCCAACTTTCTTCTGATTGGCCGGCCAAGTTCCGGAACTCTTTGGAAGAATCTCCAAAACTGTAAACCTAACGTTACTAAGCAACGTTGACGTAAACACAAACATCTGGTCTGTCCTGGAGCAGAGACACCATATAAGGACATCCGTACCTGTCTGACATCAGATAGACACGGCGGTTGGAAACATTTTTGGTAACTTTGGCAACGTTTAGTATGACTATCCAACATTGTGTCCTCGTTAATAAAGTTAGTAAAATACTAATCACATGAATAGTAAGTAAAAGGACTCACCAAACAACTCTAAGGTAGATTCACTTTTTTGGTTTGTAGTTATTCTTATGGAAGTTGAATCAAAAAGAGATTCATGTTAGTGGAGGACATTTACAACAAAACACAAAGGCTTACCTTCAAACTGAGTTAGAGGGCCTCATATTGAACACATGTTCCTGTGTATCGGTCCAAAACTGACTTGATGAGGCGCGATGATTAAACAAGAGGAGAGCAGATTCTGGATCAGCGTTACAGAGTGATGTGCACGGAAGAGGCAATCAATCTGGTGGGCTGCACCGCCGACATGCTGCATCACAACAAACTCCACCAATCAGGCTTCAGCCTCATGCGTCTCCGTGGTAACAGAGCTTCCTCAGTCCCGAAGAGGTGGAGACAGTGAGGGGGGGCAGAACAGAGGTGGATGGGGGAAGAAGAGAGGGAAGAGGTGGAGGAGAGAGAGAGAGAGAGAATCGATACCTTCTCTTATTTCTCAGCGAGGATTTAAAAAGCGAAGCTCCTTCCCGATCGGGGGGGGGGGGGGGGGGGCGAGAGCCGGAGAGTATTGGCTGACAGCAGACGGCAGAGGAAAGGAGCAGGGAGTGAAGGGATGGGGTGGAAGGATGCCTGGGCTGCTGGTCTCTGTGGGACCAGGATCTGCAATGGCCCCTAAGCCTCTGCTTGGTGGATCAGTGGGGCAGCTGTGGTGAGGTGTCTCCTTCTGCTTTCTTTCACTTGTAGATCTAAAATACTTCTGTTGATCGCAGGCGTGGAACATTTCTGAGCTGTTTCCTCCTTAACTGAGAAAACATGGACGCCTGCCTGTTGGACCGTGGCTCATGGAAAGACACACTAGGTTGAGGATCTGCAGGTGGCCGCTGTTCGAGGCGGCTTTGTAATTTTACTGCAAGGGAAATATAAATGGGCTCATGTTTGATGTTGGCGTGGGATTTATCTGGAAGCATCATGTAGAGATGAAACGTGTTGTTGCAGCGAAGCAACACATGTTTAATGGTCATGTTGGGTGGTTGTGATGTGCTGCACGTTCAGGGAGTTTCTCTCTCTGAGTATTGTATGCTGATGGGAGGGAGCTCAACTATAGGCAATACTTAACAACAGGAAAGACATTAAATAACATTTGAATCTGATTATCTTTTGCTCATTTTCACTGTAAATATTTTAGTGTTAAGTGCAGTTTAGCTACAGCTGCTGCTGATGACTGCATGTTGAAATCTAGCTCATTTGAATAAGAATTAAAGTACGTAACAAAAGCGCCCAGTATGTTACTTGACTCTTGGGATTTCTCATGAAACCTGGAGAAATCCTCCTCGCTGTGTTTGTCGTCCTCGGCCTGCCTGTGTGTGCGCGGCAGACGTCATGTTCCATCAGATGTGAGGAATGCCGTGGTGTGTTTTAAATCTGTGTGTGTTGTGATTATCAAAAGCATGGGACAAATCCCGCCAGGGGATCTTGTTAGCGCAGCACGACTCGTGTAGCTCTTCTAACCGCTGAAGAATCGAATCAGATGCATCTGTGTGCATCACACTGTGATGTGTAACAAAGACAGGAGCTTAAATGTGATAGTGTGTGTCTGATTCCAGTGTGACATACCCTGTACATGTAGTTCATATATATATATATATATATATATATATATATATATATATATATATATATATATATACCATGTGTCCTCGTGAGATATGTTCTGAGGAATTTAAAGTCTCATCAATTAAACATGACCATCACACATTAAACGAGAACTTACTGTACAGAAACCTCACAAATAGACGGTTTCCATATGACGTCACTGTGAGATGCTCATGCACACGAGGGTAGAAACCATCATCAACGTGAGGAGTCGATAAACGGGTGAAGAATGTGTAATATCCCCCCCAAAAAAAGAAACCTCCCTTTCACTTCAGAGTGCAGAATTAGCTCTTAGCATGTAGCATGTAGGTTGTGGATATTTTTTGTCCAGAAATGGGTGAGGAAGAAACATCTGTTTTAAGGCAAGACAGGTCACACTGTTACTGCGTATTAATGGCTGTTTAATGAATAATGCAAAAGTTAATCAGGCTCTATGATCAATGCTTTGGTGATCAGGCTTTGGATGAAGAAAGCAACATGTTGTTATGCTCAGAAAAAGAAATCACAAAGAGGTCTTCTTTAAAAACTTTATTTTTTCATGCTAACATGACTTTTTTAGATGCTAACGTTACTTTTCTTCATGCTAACGTTACGTTTTTGTGCTAACGTTTAGATAAAGACGTTAACCCTAACCCTAACCCATAAAAAGGGAGGAGGGGGAGGGGGTCCCTCTTGCCGGACAGACATGCAATAGATGTCGTTTGTATGCTATGCTAACATTACTGCTTTTATGGCCCACCACTTTACTGTTTTGGTTCACTCTCACTGCTCTCATACTGTTGTTTCCAGCAGCAGACAGCTGTTTACAACAACAAAAGCTCTGATAAATCTACTTTCTGCCCACATAGTGGAGCATTTAGCAGCTAAAGAGCCTGACATTTCCCCCAGGAGCTAAGAGGAGAGTGAATATTGGACTTTCAATCATCAGTTGGAGACATGACTCCAAATGAATGATAATGTTCTGTATCTGCTGTCTGTAAGTAGGCACCTGTTTGCCCAATTTGAGAGTATTGTTTTAATAGAATAAGTAATAATAACTTTTGCATCTCTGCAGAACATCGATCTGATTTGCAGCGTTTTTTAGATAGTAGCTGCTGAAATAGCTGAAAATAGTGGTCTCAGCTCTTGACATTCAGGCTGAAACATTCACAGTCTGTCTCTGTGGTAAGACACAGGGTTTTAGTTTAGTGTGGATGGGTGGAGGGTAGGCTGGGGTGCGTTTTTCAGGGGGTCGGTTGAGCAGAAAGCCCCCCCCCCCCCCCTCGGGAACAAGCTGCTGGCAGGCGGTGCTGTGTTTAATGGACCAGAGCTGTTTTTCCTCTGTGTCGGTTTCCTCGGTGGCAAATTCGGTGCAATTTAGCTGTAGGCCTTCTCAGTCTGCCATCACACAGGACTTTGATGGGGGGCAGCTGGCAGCCAGTCGCCCTCTCAGTGGTGCAGATGAGACATTTACTTTCTCTGCGGAGGCGGAGCGGACACTGACTGTGATTTTCTGCTGTGAGCTCAATTAGGAAGCTTTCGGATTTAACCAGGAAACTATAGGATTGTTTTGAAATCTGCCAGCGGCTGCGTGAAGACTTCTGTTGGTGATTGTGAAAATGCTTCCCCCACCTTTTTTGATGCAATTTGAGCCGCCCAGCAGTGCTCGCAGTTTCTGATTTCTATAGCGGTCAATCTTCCTTTATGATTGGCTCCATGTTTTATTCCTAATGCTGTAATACGAGGTGCAAACGCTAAATGGACGAGGGTGGATAGAGGTACAAGGCGAAGGCAGAAAGCTAATTTCCTATGTGCTGTGGTTTTGGTAGGTCTGTGGGAAATTGGCCATAAGCCCAGGGGAACTTTGTTTAGGTTTGAACTCGGCTGTGGACCTTCCCAAAGTAATTACAGGGAATGGAGCCATATCCACAAAGAGATATTGAAGGATGTTGAGATGAAAAGCATTACCTCACATGATGATGAAGTACTTCCTGTTATTCAGAAAAAAAATGGGATTGAAGTATGCGGTTGCCGACAGACAGAGCCCAGTATTTTAACGTTCTACTTTCAGGGTTAAGTGCTCATCTTATTAGAAAGGACTGAAGTAAAGCTTATTGTGGCCTCTGTTGCTACTGTTACAGACACACTGGATAACATTAAAAGCCTTGCTTATATACTAACTACTATATTTAATGTTCTTTACTTTTCTGTCTCAGGTTGTTTATTCATCTTATGTTACAGAAGTTGTATCCCAGTTGTGTAATAAAATATTGAATGCCTACACTGCAGTAAATGTTAACAGAGCTGATGGTGGAAAATACGTAAACTGCTCTAGTAACAACAATTAGTGAGTTAATCGATTTGTCGATTGAAATTGAAATGCCAAAACATCCTCTGGTTCCAGCTTCTCACATGTGAGGAGACTCTAAGATGTTGGTTGGACACGGGACTCTGAAGACGTCCCCTCGGACTCTGGGAACTTGTGATCATTTTACATGATATGTTGAACTTGTTAGCAAGCCGTTGATTATTTACACGTCCAGCAGTCACAGAGCAACATGATCATTCATTTGATGTCGTGTTTGTCTCCACCTGATGGATGTAAGTCTGATATTCTCTCTCTTTCAGCTCTGTTTTTGGTCTCCACCAACTCCTGAGGGAAATATCTGGCTCTTTAGCTGCTAAAAGCTCCACCAGCTAGTTGCTAATTATGTCTGTCTGCCGTTTGCTGCTGAGCAAGTTGTGTACAGCGAAAACAACGCGACGAGAGCTGTGAGAGGGACCCAGACAGTAGAGTTGTGGGCCTGACAGCTAAATAATGAGCTGAAAGGTGCTGAAACGGTTGCCACTTTGACCAGACCTAGACACGTAATGTAGTATCTAGGGCTGCAACTAACGATTATTGTCAGTATTGCTAAATTTGCCAACTATTTCTCGATTCCCAACAGTGAAAACACAGAAAACACTCCAAAACCCAAAGATATTTGCTTTACAATGATATAAAACAGAGGAGATCTGGCATTTTTGCCTAAAAAGACTTCTAGTAACATTCTTCGAGTAATGAGCTGGAATAACATCCTCATTCCTCGCCGTAAAGCAGTCGTCCTCCTCAGCTTATTCTTCAGTTTATGTTTTTCAGTGGATGGATGCTGCTGTATCTGATGTGCTGACTCACTCCTCACCGAGAGCTGATGGAGGCAAATAAAAAACAAAAGGCTCGGTCTTCACGCATGACTATCTGTCTGTCTGTTGATGTGTCAGTTTTCATCCGTCTCTGTCTCGCATTTTGCTTTATGGGGATTACCGTGTCTCTATATATAGCAGTTCTTTCTCTCGGTCAAGGACTTATTCTTCACAGGATTCAGTGAGAAATGCCACTCCATCTCCCTGCTGTAATTGTATCAGAGCACAAATCCCCTCAGCACAGTAAATAAGGTCGTACATTACAGCCTCTGGAGAGCAGCATGGATTTGGATGTTCATTCATGGTTTATACACAGCGATGCGGTCTTAATACCTGTAGTGATTGTTTATTATATGTGTCATGGCAGTTAAAGAGCAGGATATGGAGAATATTTCATGGAGAAAGTCTCACTGTAATTTGGAGGACGAAATGATGATATATTTCTGTATTTCTTGATTCTTGATTCTCTCTAAGCTGAAATAACTTTTAAATGATATCTTTTTAAATTATGCTATGGAGATATTTTACTCATGGAAACTCTACTATTCATATTCTACATCTGTGCTTTTGTTGACCATATTCACCATCTTACCGTTTAGCGTGTTAGCATGCTAACATTAGCGGATTAAAATCAATCAAGTACAGCGGAGGCTGATGGGAATGTCATTAGTTTTGCAGGTATTTGGTCATAAATCGAAGTATTGAACAAATTAAGATTTTGACCTGATGATGGCGCTAGATGAAAAGTCAGGGGTTCATCCTCTGGTGACCATGAATCTTTGTACCAGGTTTCATGGCAATCTATCCAACAGTTGTTCAGACATTTCAGTCTGGACCAAAGCGCCACAGCTTCTGTGGGACGGTTTGTCCTCACGAAGGACACGCTGCTAGCGTAGCTGCTGAAGCTTCCAGGCTGCTTTCACTGACATACTGTACTTCCTGACCTCTAAGGTTCATCTGCTACAGCAGCTTGACCAAACATGCATAGCCTAATCATGCACAGATGGACACAACCTGCACACACACACACACACACACACACAAACACCACTCTTCATTTGACATTTCAGCTCCTCCTCTTTTCTCTCTCATGTTGAGACAGCATCAGATTTACAGTCGTTCTTAATCTGTGTGGGATTAAGTAGCCTCGGTCATGTGACTCTCCTGAACTCGTGTGACTGGTCGCTCAGCAGGTGGACGCGCAGCGCAGCAGCCTGACAAACATCACACTGTATCTCTGCTGTTTGCACAGACGGGTGTTGATGTTGGAAGAAAGGCTGACAGTGTTGGTTCTTTAGGGAGCGGGCGAGCGATGACCCTAAATACTGTTTTCTTTATGGACACAGACATCAGAGGATCAGTGGTGGACGAAGTATCCAGATCCTTTACTTCAGTAAAAACAGTAGTACCACACAATAAAGATACTCTGCACCGCAGAGGACTCACAGTAGACGAGAGCTGTGTTGGATTTAAAGGCTACGTTGACCACATCTTGGCTGAATCTTCAGTGTGTAGACTGAGTTGGGATTTAGGTTGCTGGGGGATTTCAGGGATGCTGCTGGGTCAGTGGATTACCTTGTAATAGATCTGTAGGAGGACTGGAGGACACATACAGGATGTGTTGGCTTGTGTACGGGGGTTTAATCCTTGAGACAAACACGCTAACTCCTCCTCTGGTTTGTAAGTAACGCTGGAAGCTAAAATCTACATATTCTCATGCCTTCATCTCACTGAGAGTCTGTCTTCTTTTCTCCTGTCTCAGGTGTGAATAACGATGACTCCCGTCCTCGCTGTTTGAACATGCTGCTTGGGTAGCGAAGCCGACCGAGAGGAGCGTCTACCGGCTAACACTCCTTCCCCTCTGGACACACACACACACACACACACACACACACAGAGTTGGACTGATTCAAGCACAACCATGCTGATCAAGGAGTATCGCATCCCCATGCCAATGAGCGTGGAGGAGTACCGCATTGCTCAGCTCTACATGATCCAGGTGAGTGGTCTTCCTCAGATAAATCACACTGTAGTGGGGAAAACCTCTTTATATTATCTCAAATGAGAGGATTTGATGAGTGTTTGTTTGGTTGCTAATGAAGCACGAGGAAGCTGTGAGTCGGGCGATGATTCGGATCATGTGAGTTTGTGTGTGGAGGCGGCGGTGAGGTCAGGAGTTTAAAGTGTCATCGTGTCGTACTCTACCAGAACAAGGGTGCTGGAGAACATGGTCGGAGGGTCAGGGGGGCAGTGTTGTTCTGCAGACCAGATGGTGCTCCATATGCCTGTGGATTGTGTTTCATTTCATAATTCTGTTCAAATACACACACATTAAAAATACTCCCTATGAGTAAGAAGTGAATAAATGCAGAAGAGTAAACACAAGCCGCCATGTTTTAGTCAAATTAGCCATGAATGAAGGAAAAGGAAGCATTTCAGCTCGGTGTCTTTCATAACAAATTTATATAATGGGACTGAGAATTTAATCATTATGATCAAAAACACAAACGCCAAAGAAGAAGAACGACAGGTTGGACACTCAGAGGATGTTAAAGTCCCCCTCCATTCAAAGATGTGTTTTGTTTATTGTTGCTTCATTTGGATGTTTGAGCTTCTCTGTGCAGAGTTCACATTCAGCCTGCTGAAGAATACTGGAGGTGTAATTTAAGGTAATTGTAGAAACATCCTGTCAGGCACAAATGATCGTGTGTTTTAAAACGTGTCTGAACGTGTCCGTCTCTTTAATAAACCAGATGATCGGATCTCCGCCCTTTGTTGGAGTGCACGAGTCACGATGTTCTACCTGACTGGCTTTTTGTGATTTCATTTTAATTTCGCCTCTATAATTACTAACTCAGTTGCCGGTTTATTATGTACACAAAGCTAAAACTAATGCAGTCTAATACAACAGCCCTGCAATAAATCCTCCCTTCATGGAGGTTGTAATAAAACTGTTTTACAGAGGTGTTGATTCAACTGTACCATCATTTTGGAGGGTGTAGTTTGTGGTGCTGTTGAACTGTATTTCATTAAACTTATTTTGTCCATTTACACTGAAGAGAGTTAAATAACAGGCAACATACAGACCGTCCTATCCTCCGTTTGGAGGTTTTTGAGGGCTGTATGCAGCCTGTGAAGGAGACTGCAGACACTACTCGGGGCTGAAAAACATTCTTGTGCATTTTGGGGTAAAATAAAATGGTTAAAATCTGTTTTTATTTACAGATAATTCTCCTGAAAAGAAGCTGAAACTCAGAGATAACTGACAGACTGACAGTCTTCAGAGTGAAAGATACATTTCAGGAGGCAATTAAAATAAAATTGATTAAAATACTCAACAATAACATAAAATGAAAACAATAATATTAATCTATTATCTATAATATCAGCTTTGATAACGCACATTATTACCTGTGCGCGCACACACACACACACACACACACACACACACACATATCCACTGGGGGACCCCTCCTCCTGCTCAGCGTCACAGTTGAGCGCCGGTTGCCATGGTAACCGGTGACATCAGCTGCAGCATGGCTGTCGCTGCCATCATTTGTTTGTGATATGGGCGAGAGACATAGAGAGAGAGAGAGCGGGGTTGAAGGGAGGGGGGAGGTAGGCAGGACAGACATGATGGTGCAGTCGGCGTTACCATGACAACATTATGTCTAGCTCTAAATACAGCATACAGTTTAAGTTATTTGCATCACTCATGTACGGGGGGGGGGGGGGGCGTGGACACAATAACATGAACAGTTAGTCATAATATATTTTAGTGTTTAACTCCTTTTTCTCTCTGTTCCTGTCCTTCATTACCATGAACACACACTCACACACACACACACACACACACACACACCGTCCTGCTGCCCCAAATACTCACTAGAGCACAAAATATGGATTAATCCGCCACTGAAAATAGTCCCCAACAAATGCTTAACGACAATGCTAACATGCAGATATACTGTTTACCACGTTCACCAGCTTAGTTTAGTGTGTTAGCGTGCTGACGTTTACTAATTAGCACTAAACACAAAGCACAGCTGAGGCTGATGGGAGCGTCATTAGTTTTGCAGGTATTTGGACATAAACCAAAACTTTTGACCTGATAATGGCGCTAGATGAAAAGTCAGAAAATCACCAAAGTTATTGCAGTTTATCATGAAGGGAACATGAATATTTGTACCAAATTTCATATCAATCTATCCAGTAGTTGTTGAGATATTTCAGAACATTTTAGCTAAAAATAACCAAAAACAAGTTTCTTAATGTGACCTGTGATGGTTTATTAAGTGAAATATATAATTTTGTCCACTTGTTGTCGGCGTATGTGAGTTCTCATGGCATTTTTGTTTTATTTAACCAGAGACGTGACAGTTTGAAACATGAGTGTCGCCACTTTCAAACTGAAAACAGGCACAGAGCTTGAAAAATGGCAGAGCAGCTAACGGAGGGGGGTGTATGAGAAGTCTGAGCTGCCTGTGATAACGTTTGATGCATGAGGTTCTGCTGTTGCTCCAGTTGGACTGAACGCAGGCCTGAGGAGGGGAGCTGTGTACCCCTGGTTTATGCTAACCTTGCAGTGTCACATAAATTATTCAGGGACAGCTCAGCCCGGCAGAAAAGCCAGACCCATTATGATTCCACAGACGTGGTCCACAGAGTGTCTGCCCAAGCTAGTAGCACTTCTCAAATTGTACATGAGATCTGTTTTCTTTCACTTCTTCTCCTCGTCTGTCTTTTCCTGTCAGCTGTTATATATTTTATATTAGCTATTTCTTTCTCTTTGTGTCAAACTGGATAAGTGCCTCCTCTTGCTTTGCGGCCCAGTTCTGACTCATCTTTCCTTGTGTAGATCTTTGGGAGTCAAACACTTAATTCACCATATTTTTATTACTTCCAAGGACTTTCAAGACTTCTGTAACTCTGTAACTTCACAGGTCCATATTTTTTCCTAATAATTTCCCAATAGCTTTCTAGGAAGATTCCTGGAAAGAACATTTAACCCAAGATGGACTGATGTTGGTGATTCAATGACTTCTCCTGTAGCGCCTCCATGAGGTTGACATTTATGTTGTGTGAAATGCCTCAACAACTATTGGATGGATTGCTGTGACATTCGTGTCCTTCGGTACTTTGACATTCCCAACATTCCCATCAGCCTCAGCTGTACTAACCAACAGATTCTCAGCCTTGGATGGAAAAAAACTGTTGGTCCAGACTGAAATATCTCAACAACTATTGAATGGATTGGCATGAAATTTGGTGCACATATTCATGGTTTCCCGATGATGAATCCCACTGACTTTGATGATCCTCTGACTCTCCCTCTAGCGCCACCAGCTGGTTAAAACTTAATAATAATTTAATTTGTCCAATTCTTTGGTTCATGACATAATGACATTCCCATCATCCGCAGCTGTACTTTAGTGCTCATCAGTGCCAAACTAAAATGGTGATCATTATATCTACTAAACATTAGCATTGTCATTCTTAGCATGTTTGCGCGCTGACGTTAGCATTTAGCTCAGTACAGCCTCACAGAGCTGCTGTAGACGCTTGTTGGCTTCTTTCATGCCTCAACGATTCAGCAGCAGACGCAGCATCCTCACTGTGGGTTTAGAAAAGCTTCAACTATTGTTGCACATGACAGCTGTTTTGGAGCGCAGCAGCAGAGAGGGAATTGAAGGTTATGTTATATTAACACCGCTGACAGCAGGACAGCCCACTGATCAGTTCCATCTTTAGATCTTCAGTCTCGGTCGTCTGTTTGTTCAGACTCGTAGAATCACCTCTGTTTTTTTTTCATAAAGATCCATAAACCTCCTCACAGTCCCCGGGGAGACGCTGTATGGTCGACACTTTAGCTCTTTGCTCTAAGATGTGTGTTATTAATACAGATCGTCTGTGCAGCAGAGAGGACGCAGACGCCAGGAGGGTAATTTAAGGCCCTTAGCTCCTCACCTAAATTACATTACCTGCTAGATTACAGCAATTTTCCAGCTGTTTGCCTCCTCTGACCTTCATTACTGATATCACCTCCCTAAAGTCTTCTGAGGAGAGCTCCGTGTTCAATCTGAGCTCTCATTCTTGACCCAGAGCCCCCCACTCTTGCTGTTAATAATGATCACGATGATTTGTATTCACATGGTGCTGTTCCTCGACCCGCAGCACATTACAATGGACGGAATAAAATAGGTTTTCAATCATCAGTTTGAAAGTGGGATACAGTGTCTCTCCACAGTACGGTCATCTGATGGTGTTCACACTGACGCAGCAGTGAGATTAAAATGTAGAGCAAATGCAAATAAAGATTTAAGATTTAATCAATTTGTTAAAACTACAGCGCATTAGGTCGAATGTTTATCATGGATGTGATGTGATTATTTGACTGATTATTGACTGATTATTGGCACCCTGAAAGTACCTGCTCCATCATCAGTGTGTTTATTTGTTTCAAGGCTGCAAGACTACCCTGGGACCTCAGACCCCCAGAGGTCTCAAATACCCCAGGTTCAATCTGTGGTAATAAATAGGGATACACCGGACACATGCTCAGTTTTGGCCCGTGGTTAATCTGGCCCTAATCTTTATCTTAATGAACAGAAAGCAAACAAACAAACCTGTTGAAGTGTAAGAAGGATGACTGAAAAATGCTATACAAAAATTGTGAAAAATGGCCATCACAATTTCCCAGAGCTCAAGGTAAATGTGTTTGTTTTGTATAAAATCCAAAAACATTTAATATACAGTGACATAAAACATAAGAAAAGCAGCACATTTCGCACATTTTATAAACTGGAAATAGAGACTGTTTGACGTTTTTCCTTAACATATTAATCACTTATAAAATTGTGTGTAGACAGACTAATCCATTAATTGATGAATGATTAATAAATACGACTTAGGTAAGGGTAGATAATTGGGCTCCTATGTCAGATCCTGGAGTGTTTTAATTTATTTTACCAGCTGAGTGAAACAACCCAGACGGTTACAGTCTCAATGGAGATGTAGTGTATTTATGAACTGATGCTGTAATCCACGGCTCCCTCCGTGGATCAACAGGCTTAATACACAGCTCAGTCTTACGGGATCTGTGGGCCTGAACCATCTGCTGCCTTTTAGTACAGGAAGTTACGTGCTGGGGAGAGAAAGGGAAATGATAAAGAGCTTCTTTAAAGTCTGCCTCACCTGAACTCATCGATATGGAAGCACACCAGTGTGACAGACCTTCTCGAAACAATGAGAAACGTTCTCGAAACAACGAGAAACATTCTCGAAATAATAACTTAGTATCTCAAAATAATGAGAAACGTGCTCGAAATAATGACTTTATATCTGAAAGTAATGAGAAAAACAATGAGAAACGTTCTCGAAACAATGAGAAATGTTCTAAAAATAATGAGAAACATTCTCGAAATAAAAACTTAGTATTTCAAAACAATGAGAAATGTTCTCAAAACAATGAGAAATGTTCTCAAAATAATGAGAAATGTTCTTGAAATAATAACTTAGTATCTCAAGATAATGACTTAGTATCTCAAAATAATGAGAAATGTTCTGAAAATAATGAGAAACATTCTCAAAATGAGAAATGTTCTTGAAATAATAACTTAGTATCTCAAAATAATGAGAAATGTTCTGAAAATAATGAGAAACATTCTCAAAATAATAACTTAGTATCTCAAAATAATGAGAAACGTTCTCGAAATAATGAGAAATGTTCTGAAAATAATGAGAAACATTCTCAAAATAATAACTTAGTATCTCAAAATAATGAGAAATGTTCTGAAAATAATGACTTAGTATCTCAAAATAATGACTTAGTATCTCAAAATAATGAGAAATGTTCTGAAAATAATGACTTAGTATCTCAAAATAATGAGAAATGTTCTTGAAATAATAACTTAGTATCTCAAAATAATGAGAAATGTTCTCAAAATAATGAGAAACTTTCTCAAAAATATGAGTTAGTATCTCAAAATAATGTGTTAATCTAAGTGAATATTTTGAGAACGTTTCTCATTATTTCGAGAACATTTCTCATTGTTTCGAGAACGTTTCTCATTGTTTTGAGAACATTTCTCATTATTTCGAGAACATTTCTCGTTATTTCGAGAACATTTCTCATTGTTTTGAGAACGTTTCTCATTGTTTTGAGAACATTTCTCATTATTTCGAGAACATTTCTCATTGTTTTGAGAACGTTTCTCATTATTTCGAGAACATTTCTCATTATTTCGAGAACATTTCTCATTGTTTTGAGAACGTTTCTCATTGTTTTCTCATTATTTCGAGAACATTTCTCATTATTTCGAGAACATTTCTCATTGTTTTGAGAACGTTTCTCATTATTTCGAGAACATTTCTCATTATTTCGAGAACGTTTCTCATTATTTCGAGAACATTTCTCATTGTTTTGAGAACGTTTCTCATTATTTCGAGAACATTTCTCATTATTTTGAGAACGTTTCTCATTATTTTGAGAATGTTATAATGAGTTATAGGATCTCTTTTTCGTCAGGTGTGATGAATCGGCCTTCCATTTGATTATTTAGTGCAGAACAAGAAGAGAGAAAAGCGAGCTGTGGAGGAATGAGGAGGATTTGAAGAAGAAAAAAACAGATGTAGAGTATAAACGAGAGGTCGGATGTGACTAAAAGAATGAAAAGAAAAGCAGGTTCTTTTTTTTTTTTTCTCCATGTGGCAGCTTTTTTCTTTGCAGCTCATCACTTTGCCTCTGCTGCATCATCCATCCAGCCAGAGGGGAGTGGATCTCACCTGGCTGAGAGACAGGAGCGCTGTGTCAGGGCTTTAATGGGAAGTTAAAGGAGGGAGGACGGCAGGGTGTCTGGATGAGGTTGGCCTCGTTGCTTAAATTAGCTGTTTCTGCACTGAATCACATCTCAACCCGGCGTTTAACAAAATAAGTGGGATTGTTTCAGTTTGATTTCCTCTCTAATATCTCTAAACAGTGTGAGAGATGTTGATATGCTCATCTGGGCTGCCTGTTTCTCCACCTGTCATTGTCTACGTGTGCAATTTACAACGCTAACGGTGACCGTTTTTTACCAACGAAATTCTCATAAATGTATAGATCCTTTATTTCAGACAGATGACAACTGTCGCTGGCAGGTTTTATCAGCTGTAGCTAGTGAGCTACGGTAGCTACAAACTTAGGAACACTATTTCGGGTAACATCGGCTGAAGTGCAGCATTAAACCTCCCCAAAGGCAAAAAAGAGAGCAGGACAGAGCTGCTAATGTCAGCCTGAGATCTACAGAAGGCATCGTGAACCCGTTACCCCACAAAATAATGAAAAGGCTTCTTGGCCTTGGAAGGAAGCTAGTTAGCCAGACAAAACATGCTGTTTTATCCATTCTTTACTCTTTCTCTCTTGTATTTTAGGCTCTGGAAAGGCTAAAGAAAAAGACACCCAAAACTCTTGTGTTGTGTATTGTACTCGTTATGAAAACACACTAGAATTGAGCATAAATCAGGGATAAGACCAGAGAGCTCTGTGCTCTCAATAGAAACAACAGAAGTACAACATTATTTCAAGAAAAGGCCAAGAAGTGGAGAGAGCGTTTGCTTTATAAACCAAAAAGTAAAAATGTTTTTAATCTCAGTGAACATTGTTTGGAGTTCCTTCATGTTTACAACTTTATTTATCAAAACGTTTCAAGTCTCTATCAAGGAAACTAACTGTGAAATAATAAAACAAAATGCAAGACAACATGACTGACAGTATACATCACCTCCCTCTGTCCCGTCGTGTCTCTGCCGCCTTGCAGAAGAAGAGCCGGGAGGAGAGCTGTGGCGAGGGCAGCGGGGTGGAGATCCTGGAGAACAAGCCTTACGAGGACGGCCCCGGAGGCTCGGGCCAGTACACGCACAAGGTCTATCACATCGGCAAACACATCCCGTCCTGGTTCTGTGCCATTCTGCCTCAAGCTGCCCTTCGAGTGGAGGAGGAGTCCTGGAACGCCTACCCTTATACACGGACCCGGTGAGACAACCACACAAGGAGCGCAAAGTGACTCATAACACAGATATTAAAAATGAAGAATGGTCGTTGGGAAGGCATGGGGATGTTGCAGAAGTGCTGAGACACTAAAATAGACAGTAAAACATCCCTGTGGCCCGTGCTAAACATTTGCTCCGCGTTAACACTTAAGCATATATTACATTAAGCGATTTCAGGCAGCTGGCGTTATCGAAAGTACAAAGACTGACCTTTTTTTATCGTAAAACGTTGTTAATGGTTTTTATTATGTGGCTTCTAGACTCATAAATTGGACGAATGAAATAACGTCCACTTGATATTGCTGACGGAGCTTTTTATTTTTTTATTTGGAAGAATTTCAGCTGAATAATCAAACGCTCTGTTGCCAACTTTTTATATCCTCCCGATGACTTAATTTCTCCAAACTGACCAGTCTAGATTCTTTTTCAGGCCAGCAGGATTTTATGTTCTTGGCAGCAGGTTAATACAGTTGATGTTGGATCTCATTGATTTGATTTACAGGACGTCACCGAAGCTATGCAGCCATGCTGTCAAACAATCTGCCAATTTTCTCGATTAATTTTTGTCTATTAAAGAAAAAAGTCATAAAATGTGAATATAAAACTATTCGGTTTTCTGTCACATGAGACAAACAAAAGCAGCAAATCATCACATTTGAGAAGCTGGGACCAGCAAATGTTTGTTGTTTTTGATTGTAAAATGACTCAAGTGATCAATCAACTATCAAAAAAAAACTATTGGCCTTTGATTTTCTATTGATCAACTAATCGATTAATGATTTCAATTCAATGAGCTATACGTTTTAGACACGGCAGTTTGGTAAACAGGGGGACACGTGGATGATTTTGGCGTCTACATCACTGGAGAGGTTCATGTCACAGCTTGGTTAATGTTTTGCTATAAACTGCCAACGTGATGCAGGAAGTTGCAACCCGACTTCTAAACCACCGTTTGTTGTGTCTCTCAGGTACACGTGTCCCTTTGTAGAGAAATTCTCCATAGACATCGAGACATATTATAAACCAGATACTGGAAATCAAGTGGACGTCTTCAATATGTCCTCTGCTGAAAAGAGACAGAGGACTGTAGGTAAGTCTATCACCGTGCACGCAATAACACCCTCCTCTGCTACAGTTATGAAGCTAAGTGTACTCTTTGAGCTCGACTCGTGAGCAGGATCAGGATTCAGATTTACTCGACGTGGTTTGCAGTGAAAAGGCAGACGGTGAGATGCAGACTGGGGGAGTGCAGGAGCTTGTGTTGAGCCTCTGAATACTAAAATTCACTGGGGTGCAGGAGAAATGTGCAGCCTGCTCCAGACATATTCCCTGCAGGGAGTGATTACGTAAAAGTCACACACACACACACACACACAACTCTTGAGGCAGGTGTTCAGTCAGGACGTCGTGACATCTGCGTCAGTTTTGCATTTGTGTGATTCATTATAATTTTGTAGACCCCATAGACATCGTGAAGGACTACATCCCCCCTCACGAGTACCTGGTGGAAGAAGACCCTAAGCTGTATCAGTCGATCAAGACCAAGCGGGGGCCGCTGTCGGACGACTGGATCGAGGAGATCAACCAGAATCACGGTCAAAGCCCCGTCATGTGTGCCTACAAGCTCTGCAAAGTGGAGTTCAGATACTGGGGCATGCAGTCCAAGATCGAGCGCTTCATACACGACATGGGTAGGTGTGGCATGTGTTGAGTGTGTGCGTCCTCAAGAATCAGGTTTTCGGCATGCAAGGAATTTACTTTGGTATTTTGGTGCATAACAGACGCAATAAACGAGAAAAAGAAACAAATAGTGCAAGTCAAGAATCCTAAATATGAAATTTACAATAAAAATATGGAAAGAATGATCAGTTTTAAAGTAAGTTCCTGACAAATAACAGGGATAACCTTGAAAAGTCAGGAAAACCCTGGAAAATTTGGGAATAATCCTTTGAAATCAGGGATAAATATGAAAATGTAGGAATAACCTGAAAAAAACTAAAAGTAAAGGATGAACATGAAAAGTTGCAAAATCCAGAATAATGGTCATTGTGATTGGAAAATGGTAATAACTCTGAAAAGTCAGGGACAAACATTAAAAGACAGGATTGAAATGAAAAATTGGCAATAATCCTAAAGAAATTGGGAATAATCCAGAAACATCTGTACTAAAGGTGAAAAGAGTATAACTCTAAAATAACCCTTAAAGTCACAATAAAATGAAATTGGGAATAATCCTCACAAATCAGGGTCCTGCTGGAAAATTGAGAATAACTCTAAAAAGTAAAGGATAGCCATGAAGTGAGGAATTTCAAGGTTATCACTGACTTTTTCCCAACTCACAAAGTTAGTGATAACGTTGAACAGCAGAGAATAATCCTAATAAATCAGGGACAGCCATGAAAAGTCAGATAAAACATAAAAAAAGATGGAAATGATCCTGAAACAGGAATAATCCTGAAAAGTCAGTGATAACCTTGAAAAGTTGGGAATAATCATGTATAGTTGATGTGAAACATTTGGGAATAATCCCAAAAAGTCCGGATCAATGCTGAAAAGTTGCGAATAGAAAATAAATTGTATATTCAGGATGTTTCTGTGTCAGTGTCAGTAAGCAGCAGGTCTATAAGAGAACAATAGACCTGATCCCTGTAATGATTAACCACTGATTAATGAAAACCCCTCTGGTCTGGAGCGGAGAGAGAGCCGAGGAGGGAGATACTGAAAAAGAAATGATCTGCAAAGTGAGCGTGAGGAATAGTGAGAGGACGGGGAAATAAATGAATGAATCAATAAACAAAGGAAACGCTGACGATACCTGAGACAGGACAGGAAGTGTGTGAGAGGCAGGAGCAGAGAGAAGAGTCTGGCTGCCCGAGATAACGCAGCAGACTGGATTCATTTCCTGCCCGTGTTGGACTGTTTCTGTTTCCCGGCTGTGATTTAAGACTGTTTACGCTCCCTCGCAGCATTTACTTCCAGGCTAATGAGGCAGCAGCTGCCCTTCACGGCGTTCGCTGGTCTCATCAGCAGAACTTCAACCACAAAACCTGCGTTTTGCCACTTACTTAAAGGAACTTTTCCTTTGTTTTAATGCTAATTGCATCTGCGGCTGTTTACTGGACTTCTCCTCTAAACTGCATCTCATCTGCATGAAGCCTGGATCATGAATATTATCACACAGCAGTTCTAACACACCAGTGTCTTTTTATACATTGTGCTGAGGGCCTCTGGGTTGTATAATGCAGAACCTTTATTAATCATTCATTTCAGCAATTTCCACATTCATGCTTTATTTCATTATGCGTTAGTGGTTATTTTCACTGGATATTAACGTAATAGCGTTCCCTGCTTGCTAATTTTGGCTTTTATTGCCACGTTGGATGTTTTAATGGGAGGGTTCGGGTTTGATAACCAGCTGGTGCTTGTTTAGTTCATCAAGAGAAAGACACTGATTCAAAACAAAGCTCCTCTGACAGATCACCTTTCAGAATCCAGAGCTTTCTTCAGTCTTTTGTTTTGATTTGGAATATATTTTCAGATATCTGTGGAACATTTTTTTAATCAAGAAGTGCTGTGGGAGGGAGAGCCCAGTGCAGCAGAAGAATGACGCATCGAGAGAATAACAAATATATTTGTCAAAGTAAATCTACACGTCATTTCCCCTTCAAAGTGATCCTCAGGACCTGTGGTGGAAGAAGTCTTCAAAGCCTTTACTGTAAAAATAGTAATACCACACTATGAAAACACTCACAGGACACCAGACTTCATGTCTGAATCTGAACCTACACCCTTTACCTGGACCTTCACCTGCCGCTCTCAACTGTGAATCATAACTATATGTTTTTAAGGTGAATCCACTTTGGTAGATTTTTGTCTTAGAAATAGGATTCGCTCCTCACTCCTTGTTGTCGTCCCTCCAGGTCTGCGCAAAGTGATGGTTCGGGCCCACCGGCAGGCGTGGTGCTGGCAGGACGAGTGGTACGGCCTGACCATCGAGGACATCAGGCAGCTGGAGCTGGAGACCCAGCTGGCTTTAGCTAAAAAGATGGCCCAGTACAGCTTCAATGAAGAGGGGGCCGCGGAGACCAACGGCTCCTCCGTCAGCCAGGACCAGGAGCAGGGAGCCGAGACTGCGGGATCGGCTGCAGAGGCAGAAGGAGGAGGAAAGCTGGGAGATTCGCTGGAGACACGAGGGGAGCTCACCAAGCAGTGGTCAACCTCCTCTAGATCCTCCAACAGGTCGTCTAAGAGAGGCGGTGAGGACGAGTTTGTGGTTTTCACCTCATTCATTAGCTTTTGGCAAACGTCTGACCTGACCGATGTGTTCTGGGTGTTTACAGGGAGTCCGTCTCACCAGAGCATTTCAGAGTGGAGGATGCAGAGCATCGCCCGAGACTCGGAGGACAGTACAGACGACGAGTTCTTTGACGCTCACGGTAAAACCATCAGTTTCATGTTTCGGTAGCGCCTCCTGCTTCGTTCTCACTTCGGCTGTTATGTTAGATTCACTAAATGAAACCTGCTGTAAATGTTCTTACTCTTCAAAAATCGCTGCCAGAAAGACAGCCAAGTCACTTCATGTATAATAAGTCATAAGTACATTTAGAAACAACAGAAGTCGCACAACGTTTTGTACAATTTTCAAGGCACATTTCTGCTGTTTACCTTGTGATGGAAAGATAATAGAAAATAGAACATCATTTCTATTTCCAGAGTTTTAAAACCCTCTCTGTCAGTATTATAAACCGCTGTGCAGCATGTTGAAGCCTTCAGATTCTCAGATCTGTTACTCAAACCGGACCTCCCGGATTGTATTCCATGTCTCATCGGCACCCGAAGCAAAACGCCCCCAACAAACACAGACAGCGTGACGTACAAAGGCTCGATCCCCTCTGCTTTTCAGCCTGGACGGTGGAACAGCTTCAGGTCAGAAGACCTCAGAGACCTGGACGAGGTCTGGGGCTTCAAAAGGGGCCAGTCCATTGAGTGACTTAAAAACAAGCAGCACAAACGTATGAGTCGTGTTTGATTCTGGTCCGTGTCGTGAGACCGGTTGTTTTAGATGATTTATATCGGAGGTCTTCGGTGTGTCTTGCAGAGGACTTTTCTGACAACGAGGAGATGTTTGCAAAAGAGATCACCAAGTGGAGCTCCAATGATCTGATGGACAAGATGGAAACGATAGAGGTGGATGAAGCACAAGGTAGGTGGCTCTCCTTGTGTAAATGAGAAACACGTCCTCAGGACTTACTTTTATAGTTTGAGTCACCTTTTCTTTGAATATCAGTGAAGGAGTTTATGTTTTCACAGAAACTTTGTATCAGGAGTCGGCCGGGGAGTACGCTGTGATGAGTAATGAGGAGAGGCAGATGGAGGTACAGTTTCTTCACTTTTTTCTAATTTCATTCATGTCTCACTCACACTAAGGCCCTTAATTAAATAGCTTGTAGATAATACTCCTCCTCCTAAATTAGCTTTCAGTCATCCTGCCTCTGTAGTGAAATTAGGATCCACTCTGTGCTGCAGCCGTCAGGAGGTACAAAGATTAAGGGTCCTATTTTCACGTCGGCTCAACGACACAAGAATCGCGTTTTACAATATGAGATGAATTAAACCTGTGCTCTTCACCAAACACGTTTTTCATTATTTATTTCTATCAATAACGTACACAAATGTCCACATGCTTGGCCAATAAAGCTGATTCTGATTCTGATTCTAGCCACAACATGACTTCCTTAAGAAGCGTCTTTCCATTTATTGTTCTGCTATTTCAGAGCTGTGAGACCAGCGATGTGATTGGCTGAGAGTGTATTTATGAATCACTTCGCGCTGCTGCACAAACATGCACTTAGAGACGCTGTGTACTTAAAATAGGGCCCTAAGGCTGTCACAGGTTACACTGTGTGAGTTTGTATAAATGCTGGTTTTGGATGTGTGTTCTTGCTCTTTGTGTCCAGCGTTGTGTCTCAGAAAGACAAGGACATCAATCCATCAGGTTTTCCAGAAAACTAAATGTAAGTTTAAGAGCAGAATTGCATTAAGACATCTTAGGAGCTTAGAGCACATTGTAGGACATGTAAGAGAACATTGGAATAGATTAAATTTCGTGTGTAGAGCATAATATACAACTCACTATTTCTTGGTTCTTGAGCAGTTGCCAGGCAACCAGCGGATACTGGAGGAAGTTGCTGGTCTCGACCAAGAAATAGTCCGACACATAACCCTCATAACCCCCACTTTGAGTGTTGATTAAACGAGATATAACGTGTTTATTAGTGAGCTTTAGAGGTTAGTTTTAGGTTTTAGAGGTTTGTTAACTTTAGACAGAGCCTGACTGCAAACACCTGTTTACCCCTGTTTGCAGAGTCTTTGTGCTAAGCTAAGCTAACTGGCTGCAGCTGTTCTGGAGCTTTCAATCGTATCCCATGGTCTTGATCTTGATTTAAAACAGAGAAGAGCAGCACATCCTGGTGGAATGCTTTATAAATGTCAAACGATTAATCAATTATCAAATTTGTTTCAGATAAAATAAATGTAATTCGACTAATCTATTAATCGACTTGTTTTCAGTATTTTGCTCACTTGTCTCCTGTGTCTGTAATCTTCTCTCCTTCCACCCTGTTTTCCTGTAATCTGTTCGCTCCTTCATCCCTATTAACCCCGTCTCCTGTTTCCTTTCCTTCTTCTTCCGTCCTCTCACCCGCAGGATTGTTCGTCTCAGCAGTGTCTCCAGCCGTCCAAAATCCACGTCCTCGTTCTGGTCCTGCATGGAGGAAACATTCTGGACACCGGCTCTGGTACGGCAGCAACCAAAACCTGTAACATTATTATGAAACTCACACTTCAATTCTAAAGTCTAACTCCATGATTCAAGTGGCTGTAATCAATATGTTTATGATGTGTAATGTGAAGGTTTGGGAGTCCGACAGAAACAAATGTTTGACCCTGTTCTTGTTTGTCTGCAGGTGAGCAGAACAGCAAGCAGGCAGACGTGAACACGCTGAGTGGGGCTTTTGAGACCGTGATGAGGGTCCATTACCCTGCAGCTCTGGGCCGCATCGCCATCCGGATGGTCCCGTGTCCTGCCGTGTGTGTCGACGCATTCTCACTAGTCTCCAAGTGAGCAATACTCTCGAGTGTTCAACGGCATTTAAATAATCTGCTGTAATAAATGCACAACCTGCTGTGAAACTGTTAAGCTCACGTACGGACGGATAACATCGTGTCCTTCCTGCTCTGCAGTCTGAGCCCCTACAGCTACGACGAGGGCTGCCTGTCCAGCAGTCAGGACCACATCCCTCTGGCTGCTCTGCCCCTTTTGGCTACCTCTGCGCCACAGTACCAAGACGCCGTGGCAACCGTCATCTTACGAGCCAATCAGGTGTATAGTGACTTCATCAGGTCTTTAGAAGGAGCGTCCTTTAATGGCCAGGTCAGTGTGTAACCTGGAGGGACACATTTCTCCTCAGATGAAGCTCAATTATGTGTATTCATGTTTATGTGCTTTGTTTTCCGACGCAGGTGTGTGTTATTGGGGACTGTGTCGGGGGCATCCTGGGGTTTGATGCTCTGTGCAGCAGCTCTGTGACGGTGTCGGAAAGCCAGAACAGCAGCAGACGGGGCAGCGCCATCAGTGTTCAGGTATCAACCTCAACTCTCTGACGTCAGGCAAGACTACAGCCACGCTAACGGCTCTGCGAGACTGGAGCTAAATGCTAACATCAGCACACTAGGACAATGCTAACACACTGATGTCACAAAAAACATGCTAGTGGGTGCTTACATTTGCTAATTAGCACTAAACACAAAGTACAGCTGAGGCTGATGGGAATGTTGTTAGTTTGCTTTGTCACCAACCAAAGTAAAATTTGGACCTGATGGTGGCGCTAGAAACGTTAAGTGATGTTTGAACTGGGCCAAAGTGGTGGTCTGAGCAGCGTGTCCATCCCTGGAGCCCCGCTGCCTAAACCAAAACCTAAAACTATAAAAACTGTAAACTTGTAGATTCCTTTTAATCACTTGTTTCGAGCCTGACGATGTTCTTTGTTTCGTTCCGTCTCCCAGGACACAGACCTTCTTTCTCCAGGTATTGTCATAAACAGCGTCTCTCCTTCCTCGCCGTCCCTCGAAGGAAGCCGCCATCTCAGCCGCAGCAACATCGACATCCCTCGCTGCTCGGGGCCCGACGACCCCAAGAGGCAACTTCCACGCAAGCGCAGCGACTCCTCCACGTACGAGCTGGACACCATCAAACATCACCAGGCCTTCCTGTCCAGGTAACGTTCAGCTAATGTATGCAGTGTTCGTTTTGTTACCTGATTTTGATTTTAAAAAAAAATCTGTTTCTGCCAATAAGCGTTAACGTCAGATAACATAACTGACTGAGACATAATATTACTGAATGTAAGATGCTTCTTATTAACTGTAATGCAACAGGTCAAACAGCAAACCTGAACAGGAGATACTCAGCGGAGGAAACTGTTTTACTAATCAGGAGCTACACGATGTGACTCTGCAGATACATGCAGGTCATTGAATAAAACATTGCTTTAGTTCATTCGTCCGTCTTTCACAGTTTTTATTCGTTGATTAAAAACGTAACACGCGTCGTCATAGTTCTCCTTTTCAGAGGTTGCTTTTGATTTAGTTTCAGTCTTGTTTTTAATCATGAACAATAGGTCTCCACCGTCATAGTTTTATTAAGAAATTAACGCTGATAATAATGTTTTGTCTGAGCAGCCTTCACTCCAGCGTGCTCCTCGGGGAACCCGGATCACGGCGCTCCAGCAACAGCACCATGCTGGAAGGAGGCTCGCTGGGAAAGTTTGACTTCGAGGTGAATGACTTCTTCCTCTTCGGCTCTCCTCTGGGGTTGGTGCTCGCACTGAGGAAGACTGTGGTGCCCTCGTTAGACGGTGAGGAAGGTTTTCTCCTTTTTTTTGTGCACCTTTTGTTTTAGTTTGCTTTCGGTTTATTGTGACGTGACTAAGCGTATACTGTAGGTTTAAAAGGTCTTTTCTAATGATTTTCCTTTTGCCAGATGAGCAGGAAGTGGGTTTTTTTTTTTCCAGGGGTCAGGGGTCAAGTTTCTGATCTCAAAGGCTGATAAAGTTTTGGCTGAGACAAGACAAATACGTGATTGAAGTCAGAGCTCACAGAGGCACCGATCTGACTGCATTGTGTGTCCTTTGGGGTTTAAAGGAGAAAGGTTACTGACCTGCAGCTGTTGGGTTAACATCTGGACTAACTGGATATGATTATGGTTGTTCAAGGAATGTTGGTTGTTTATTGTTTCTCTTTTATTTCTCATTGTTTTGATTGATTGGGGTTTATTTTTATCCATAAATAATCACAAAGGCCAACAAAACAATACAGAAGAAAACAAAACTACACAAACTGGAAAGCTACAGCTTATTATGCCCGCTCTCTTTACAATACATAGTTTGTTTTGACAATTATTAGAGCTGGAACTACTTTATTAAGTCACCGCCATCGGCCGAGAAATCGTCGATCACATAACTCCACTCGTTTGTTTCACACTCGTTGAAGATTTAACACATTGGCACATATTTTTTTACTTTTGAACAGAGCCAGGCTAGCTGTTTCCCCCAGTCTTTAAGCTAAGCTAAGCTAATCGCCTGCTGTTCATATTCAGTGTACAGGTATGAGAGTCGTATCCATCTTCTCATCTATTACAGCTCTTCCATTGTGTTTCCTCCCCCTCTCCAGTGTCCGCTCTGCGTCCGGCCTGTCAGCAGGTTTACAACCTGTTTCATCCGGCCGATCCCTCGGCCTCCCGCCTCGAGCCTCTCCTGGACAAGCGGTTCCACCTGCTGCCTCCTTTTAGTGTCCCCCGTTACCAGCGCTTTCCTCTGGGTGACGGACACTCAGCTCTCTTGGGTGGGTCCACACAAACATCCATCCTGAGACATTTCTCTGCTCTACGTGGAGGTGAGTCTTACGTAACTCTCGTCTCTTTCTTCTTCCCTTCGTCTGGCTTCCTAGTTGAGACCGTGCAGAGTAACCCTCAGCTTCTGATGGAGTCTGGTGGTGCAGCGTCCCACCGCTGGCAGGAGAGCGCCGTCAATGAGACCTCCATCCCCGTGCCCGTCCTCAACTGGCAGACCTCGCAGCTCCTCACAGAGAGTGCGTATCTGTTAGCTTTGTCTCCGTCACTCGCAGTCCATCTGTCCTGTTGCTCTCTTGATCAGTTCAATTCACTTCAATAGTGTGTTGCCAAAGCACAATTATAAATTCTCTTTTGTGCCTCTTGTGTTTGTTTTTCTGATGCAGTCTTTGACTTATATTAAAGGGAAAGTCTTATTTACATAGTTTCTCTGTCCGAGGGTAACAAAATCAAAACAAAATGTACTACTCCTCTAAAGCTCGCTAATTAGTGCCTGGCAACCTCACGGTGACAGCAAGACTCCAGGAAGTCCCTGTGCCCAGTCAAGAAATAGTCCCACGCATAATCCCCAGTAAGATCACAACAATGTTGTTTTTAACACGTGAGCTGGTAGGCGGATTCTGTTACCTTTGGACAGAACCAGGTTTCCACCTGTTTACACCCTTTTTTTCTTCTAAGCTAAGCTAACCGGCTACTGGCTGTAGCTTCATATTTACCGTACAGATACCGCCAATATAATTAAAAAAAATATTCCTTTAATTGCTAAGCTGTAGGAATAACCTCTCCTAGTTTAGTTTAGACCTTCCATACTTATTAGCGACATCCCAGTTGTCTTGTTTACAACCTGCCTGATCTGGTGATCTCAGCAGTTACTTTCCTGACTTGTAACTCCGTTAACCGAAAGTTTTACGATATCACATTCACATATTGGCTTATTGTCAGCTATACAGGAATCAAACAGACTCAGAAGTGTGTCATGGTAGGTTATGGCAGTTTTTTTGTTCTTCTGGACAAGAAAGAGAACAGAAATGATGCCAAAGCTACGGAAATAAGACCGAAATCATAACTAACTGGAATTTTCCTTAAATCAGTATTTCATCGACTTATAATCATGAATTCTTGACTCTAATGACTCTAACTGCTCTCTAACGTCTCTGCAGCGGATGCTCTTCACTCGCATGTGTTTGTGGACGGCCAGTACCCGCCCTCCACATCACCGGGGGTCCCTCACCTTCGCTTCAACCGCAGGGCCAGCGAGGCCAGCATAGCCAGCCAGGTGTCAGGCTTAGCCGACTCTTACACTGCCTCCAACATCGCCACCAGTGAGTTGACCTCTAACCTCCCGTGCCTGACCCAAGTTTTGGTCTACAAGCTGACAGTTTATGTGTTGACATTCTCATTTCCTCCCTCCAAACATCCCCTCAGCACACAAACGTGAGGTCAGCCACACTAAAAGGCCCAGTCTGCTGTCCCAGCTGGCTCTACCCTACAATAGATTTGCCTCTCGGAGTTCGTCCACACGGTCGCGCCAGAAAATCCGTCAGGTGTTCCCGAAACCCAACGGTGTGGAGTCTGAGCAGAGCTCGGACGTTAGCTCTGACATGACCTCTGACCTCACCGATGTCCCGTCTGACATCACAGACATCAGCTCGGCGCCCCCGTCACCCGGGGTGCTGAAGAACATAGAGCAAGGTACCCTGGGAGCTGTAGTCAGAGGACATGAGGGAAGGATGCTAGGCTCCATCCTCATCCCCTGTGCTCTGTCCTTCCTCCTCTGGCATCTTCCTCTCTCAGATAGTCCTCCTCAGTAGTCCTGTTTCAATAACTACAAAGGCCCCTAATCCCTCTTGTGCGACTTCTCTGAAGCTCAGTTTCATGAGAACTACTTCTGTGCTTTCCTTTGCAAGACTACCAGAAAAAGACTTTGACAAGGTTCTCACAGAGTCTGAGTTTTCTTGGGAGAGTGTGTTCCAAACCTCTTTAAAACTCCTCACTGTCTGTTTTTATTTATAGTTCAGAGTCTAGTGCTTCCTATCTTTTAACCTCCTCCAGTTTGTGATAACCCTGAACTGTTCATCTCTAGATGAGCAGAATGTAGATCTGCAGTGGACACCACAAACTATCAATCTAGATACTGGACCCACTGATTCCTAAACTCACTCTGTCTTTCTTTTTTTCCCATCTTTTCCTCGTTCCCTTCCCGCTGTAGTTGCTTCCCGGTGGTGGGGCAGCAAGAGGATGGACTACGCCCTGTACTGTCCTGATGCCCTGACAGCATTTCCCACAGTGGCTCTGCCTCATCTCTTCCATGCCTCCTACTGGGAGTCTACAGACGTCGTCTCTTTCTTACTCAGACAGGTTCATCTATAAATGATAATAATTTCATTTTATCTTTAAATTGAAAGTTTATTTTCAGCCATGCTAGTGGCGTTGCACTAACGATGGGCTACGTTGGTCCAGACTGAAATATCTCAACAACTATCAGATGGATTGCAATGAAATTTGGTAACAAACATAAATGGTCTCCAGAGGATGAATCCTAACTACTTTGGTGATCCCCTGACTTTACTTCTAGCCCCACCAGCAGGTTGACATTTTTTGTTTTTTATCGAAACTGCTGAATATTTTGCTGCTAGCATGGCTGTAGCCTTCTCCCTTCTGTGGCTGTAATTGCTTCTTTAATGCCATGAAAGTAATAGCACAGAATTGCTGTATTTTATTCTGCTCATTTTTGTAGTTTATAAGTAGATTTCACACAGTTCTCCATTGTTTTCTTCACACTGAACATTCAGCTCCAGCTACGATCTACAGTTTAGTGCAAAGCCATAAACCTTGAAGCACTGCACACTTCAGCCAAAGCTAACACGATGCTACAGCAATTTATCATCAATTTTAATGGTTATTTTTCATAAATAATTACATTTATTTTTATTGCTGTGACGAACCAGAATATACAGGTGGAAGCCAAGAAAGCAAGCAGAGAAAGTGCACCAAATAAAATCTGAAACTTTAAATCACATTAGCTCCACGCTGAACTGTGGAGTGCTGAGGCAAGCAGAAGCATCCTGCCCAGTGTGAAGATCAGGATGACCGCGAAGCTGAAACCATTTACTGCTTGAGTGTGAAACTGGGATAGATTAAAAATGTTCTGGGCTATTTATTTAAAAGCACTTATCTTCCCCAGGTGATGAGACATGAGAACTCCAGTATTTTGGAGCTGGATGGTAAAGAAGTGTCTGAATTCACTCCCTCCAAACCTCGCGAGAAGTGGCTCCGCAAGAGGACTCATGTTAAAATCAGAGTAAGAGCTCTCTTTGTTTTTAACTGCATTTCGCACAGAAAATGTAATCTTACTTCAGCTGAGGATCTCAGTACTTCTTCCACCACTGCATGCAGCCCCAAAAAACTCCCACAGGAGGACAGGGCAGTCCTATTGATGCCTGAGAGGTGGAACCCAGGGCAAGAAAGTCGCCACTGCTCGTAAAGCTTAATTGCTGAGCTTCATTTATATTTTGATGAACTTAGAGCTTCTCTCATCTGGATTCTGGCAGCAGCACCGTGAGAAGACTCTGTTCAGAGATATTTTACAGAGTGAATCGAACCCAAACTGTAAAAGTGAGGAGGATGTGCCCCCCCCCCCCCCCCATCCTGACTTCCTGTTCTGTCCTCTTCTGTGCGTCAGAATGTGACGGCTAACCACCGCGTGAGTGACGTCGTGTTCACGGAGGACGGAGCCCAGATGGTGATGGGACGTTTCATGTACGGCCCTCTGGACATGGTCACCCTTACTGGAGAGAAGGTAATGACGGCGTCCAGCTGTGATGCACCAGACGGGTTATGTAACCGCGTCACCATCTGTGTCGCCGAGGTCACTCAGAGTCGTACAGAGTGTCGTGTTGAGAAGATCTTCTGTGTTATTTCCTGCAGATTGACATCCACATCATGACCCAGCCTCCCTCTGGAGAGTGGGTGTACTTTGACACGGAGCTCACCAACAGCAGTGGACGTGTCTCTTATGTAATCCCTGAGAGCAAAAAGCTGGGTATCGGGGTGTATCCTGTCAAAATGGTGGTCAGGTATGCGACGTCATTGTTATTTCACATACAAAACAAATGTGTATTTTACTTGTACATCTCACAACGGCTTTTCCTCCTCTCCCTCCCCCTGCTGTTCCTCTCACAGGGGTGACCACACATTTGCAGACAGCTACCTGAGTATCGTCCCACGAGGAACAGAGTTTGTAGTGTTCAGTATTGACGGGTCGTTTGCTGCCAGTGTGTCTATAATGGGCAGCGACCCAAAGGTTCGAGCTGGAGCTGTGGATGTGGTGAGGTAAGGATCACACACCCAGAGCTCTCTGTGGGTTTATTCTGCAATAATATATTGCTAACACACAGGTTGTCTAGATAACTTTATTACACAGTTCACTGTAGAACGCAAAAGAATTCAAGATGGCGGCGGCCAGTCGCTCCCTCAAACTTTACTACATGTTTGTTATGTTTTTTGCCTTAAATACCACAGCATGTACTACTTATATATTATATTTTGTGTGTGTGTATGTAACTGTATATCTTTCAGCACGCGCTCTCAATTATCATCCGACCGGATACACCTGCGCCAAGGCATTGACTGTTTATAGTAAATGGTTGCATTGTTGATTTGTCAGAAGGATCTTTCAGAGAATCAAAGCAGCAGCTGGGATTCTGCAGAGTAGTAGTGAAAAGTGTCAGGTTGTAATGGCTGTGCTGAACACCTGCATGAATTGAATTGGATGTTACCACACAGCTGTGAATGAGCCAGTGATGGTGAAGAAACCAGCTGATCGGCTAATGCAAGTGCCACCTCAGCGCTCTGCCTGAACTGACGCTGTGCTCCGCTTGTTTCATTATTTCTTGCAGATACTGGCAGGACTTGGGCTATTTGATCGTATACGTAACGGGTCGTCCAGACATGCAGAAGCAGCGTGTGGTGGCCTGGCTCTCTCAGCATAACTTCCCCCATGGCGTCGTCTCCTTCTGCGATGGGCTGGTTCACGACCCGCTGCGGCACAAGGCCAACTTCCTCAAATCCCTCATCAACGAGGTAAGGAAGGCCTTGTTTGAGGTGGCGCTAAAATAAAATCCTTGAAGTCTCTAAAGGCTCACGTCCTCTTTGATTAGGCCCACATGAGGATCTTTGCAGCCTACGGCTCCACCAAGGACATCTCTGTGTACTCGTCTATCGGCCTGCCTCCGTCCCACATCTACATAGTGGGAAGGCCCACCAAGAAAATGCAGCACCAGTGTCAGGTAATCTACCACAACACCAACCTGTTCTTATAATGTTAGACAACCAATCAGAGTGCGGTATTTCCACGACAGCAGGGGTAAGTGAGGCAGTGGTGGAAGAAGTATTGTGATCTTTTATTTCTTCACATTTGCAGCATTTTTGTAGGGCTAATTTCTAATCTTTGTGAAATATTGTTTGTAGCTTGAGCAGTCTTTAACAATGTGTTCCGTGTTATAAACTCATATTTTTTTATGTAAAATCTTAATCTGAAAAGTAACTAAAGCTGTCAGATAAATGTAGTGGAGTAAAGATTCACTATTGTACTATTTTGTTACACTCCCCCACTGTTTTCAGTTGGCTGTGAAAAGGTATGTGTGTGTTTGAGCTCTTCATACAGGTTAATAAACCAAATTTGGTCGACTTTGCGTCTCTTCCAGTTCATCCCGGATGGCTACGCTTCCCACCTGTCCCAGCTGGAGTACAACCAGAGGTCTCGTCCCGCCAAGTCCGCCAGCACCCGCATGGTCCTCCGCAAGGGCAGCTTTGGGTTGGGTGCCGCCGGTGGAGACTTCCTTCGCAAACGCAATCACATCTTTCGCACCATCTCGTCTCAGCAGCCCGGAGGGGCGGGGTCGGCCTCTCCCAACCAGCCGGGGAGGACTGAGCGTACGCTGAGCCAGTGCGAGATGGAGCGGGAGCGAGGGGTCGGGGCAGCGACCCAGAGGAGTATGAGTATAGCTGCAGGGTGCTGGGGCCGCAGCGGGAGCACCAAGGAGGGCAGTGGAGGGTTACTCGGCCCTAAATAAGGTTCACAGTGGAGCTGTGGTGTTGAAGGACGTGACCTGAGCCACCATGATCTCTGGACTGGACAAAGAGGGAAGGGCGGAAGAAGAGGAAGTGGATGGAGGGTTTGTGTTAAAAGGGTAGGAGGATAGAGGGGGGTCAGTCCGGGAGGAGTGGACTAATCAGGCCAAGTGGGATCCAGCAAACAAAAGACAATTCTGTAGCATGACTCTTTTACAGTAATACTTTTATAGAATACATCACTAACTATTTAAAAAAATGACAAGGAAGAATTAAATGAAATATTGTAAGCCTTAAACTAATCTCGTATAACGGGACAACCCCCACCTCCGCTTTCCGAACACACTCATATACGATACACCGTCCTAGCATTCGCACCCATGAGCTCAGGACAAACTGCAGAGCCAGACTCATCTTCAAACAGTCGAGCACGGGTTTGAGGCCAAGTTCATTGGCAGCCATGGCAAAAAGCCGACGACTTTCACTTCTGTTTCTGTCTCACTGTCAGCTGAGCGACGACAAGTTTCAAACACAACACTCTACCCAGCAGTGACTGGCAATAACACAAAGGAAGGAGAGAGGAAGTCAGGAAACACCGATTAACATCTCAAAGAGCCGGTTCATCCAAGTTACATAAGAGGCAAACTCACTTTCCTCTGGTGGTAGTGGCTTGTTTTGGGTTATTTGTTCAGGGCTTGATCTGTCTGAGATTACTGCCTTCACCCCGATTGAGTCTTCACACAGTTTTTTTTTCTAATTCTTTTTTAAAAATATTAGAAAACATTATGACACTCTGGGAGGACATGTTGAATTTTTAGCCACACTAGCAGCTTGATTGCCATGAAACGATGTAGAAACATTGATGTTCCCCATACTCTTCTTTTAAGGTCACAATGAGTTCAGTTGGTTTTGAGTGAAACGTCTCAACAACTATTGGAAGTTTGTGATCAAATTCATGCAAAACTAATGACATTCCCATCAGCCTCGGCTGCACTTTATGTGTAGTGCTAATTATTGAATGTTAGCATGCTAACATGCTAAACTAAGATGGTGGACATAGTAAACATTATACCTGGTGTCAGTGGCGTTAGCAGTTAGCCTCCCAGAGCAGCTAGCATGGCTGTAGACCCTTAAGTCTTGTTTAAATGTAAATGTTCAATGCTGTGAGCAACACAAACAAGATTCAGTTCACTTCCATTGTATTTAGGTGGAGACATTAATCTTTAAAAAGCCCAAACTATCTGCATGGCTGGATACCTCCAGAGTTAATGAGTGAGAAAACATGTACTTTTTGTAGTTTGGGTGAGCTGATCCTTCAAACATCTGAGAGCTGGATTTGAAATCATGAACTGTATTGTATCAGAGGTGAAAGTACTTCTTGTCTTAGTCACAGAACAATTTTGTTCATCACTGATATGCTACATGTATTTAAAGTCATAGTGCTAGCAGGTTGCTAGTCCAGTTTTCATTCCACCGTGTGTGAAACTCTGTAGTATTATCCCTTTCAGTGTGGCCACTGTCTGGGCCATCCAAGGCCTTAATATCCGACAAGACACTTGCTCCACAGATGGAACAGAAAGCAGACAAACAGGGCATGCAGCATCAAAGCAACAACTGAAACTCTGTACAGTCCACAGCAACAATCCCTTTATATATTCATCTGCTTGCAATACCTCTGATCCACCTGTTGGTGGTGTTCTGTTTCCCACCTGTGCTGCTGCTGGGAGACACTTGGGTGGTGTTCCCCCGGCTTTTTGCTGTTTTTGCTGGTTGGATATCGTACAGGACGGACCCGTTTCACGTAAGGCTGGACCCTGGGATGGACGAGGAAGTATTTCCACATAGCTTTCACTTACAGAAACCTGTTAATCTTTCAGTATTTTTACCAAATGGACTGAAGAATGGGCTGGAAGTGATTCAGCATGAATGTCGAAAAGACTGGATTGATCCTTTCGTGGTGCCCTCGTGAGAGCAAACACTGTTTTGTTGCTTCTCTCTACTGAACTGTGTATTTTCATACAAAGTGGACGTAGAAGAAGAAGAAGCCACCTCACATCTCCAATCCAAAAACACAAAGGATTTGCACAAAATAGTCAGATTCTCCAGTGCTGATGCCACCCAAGCTCATTAAAGGACAGGTTTACAATTTTAGACAAAGTCTGTCTCAATACAACAATCAGGTGGTGAGTTTTTGCTCGCTGTAATCATTCCTCCTGTTCATACTGGAGATTAAAAGATTTCTAATGCGCTTCCAATGTAAGTGATGGGGGACAAAATCCGCAGGCCTCGTTCTGTGCAGAATTAAAAGCTTGTATTAAGCTAATATGACAGTCTGACAGTCTGAGTTAGTAAAAACTAGTGGACATCTCCCAAAGTTACAGACTTTTTCGTATGAAATTTGATTAAAACAACATTTTAGACAAATTCCAGTCAGGTTTCAGGATGCATCCCAGTACTGAGTCAGCTCTACTAAGAGTAACCGACTTATTTTTGATTTTGCAGTTTTGATATGTTGTAGTTTTGACATGTCGTAGGCATTCAGGGAAAGGCCGTAGAATGGTTTAAATTTTATCTACAACATAGATAAGTGTGAGTTGTGATTGCTTCTGCTACTGTCTCCTGTGGTGTACCCCAAGGCTCCATCCTAGGCCCTATTTTATTTTCATTATATATCCTTCCACTGGGCTCAAAAATTCAACATCCCTTATCTCATTGCTACGCTGACAACACGCAACTATACTTCCCCTCGAAACCAAGCAAAATAACATAATGTAGAGAATTTTCCAACTGAATGAGAAGAGTTTAGACTAGCGAAGAGTTTCTCTAGTGGTTCAAATCTCTCAAATCTGGGTGTCATTTGTGACTTAAAAAACTTAAACAACCCTAATCCATCACCTCCAGTGGAAGCACATTAAGAGGGGATCTTTCATAGCCTGTATGAATGGGAGGAATGATTATAGCCAAATGTCCATATGGGTAACCTGACTGTTGCTTCAAGGCACAAGGCAGAAATAAAATTGTGGAGCTATCCTTTCAACCTGTGACAGCTTTTGGAGTAAGGATGTGTGGAGCAGCTGTACCTCTTGTTCACTTCATGTTACTATGCTGTTGTTTTATGCCCAGCTTCCACACAACACAAGAGTGTCTGTTTCCACTCTGTGTGATCAGCAATGTCTTCAACCCACCACAGAAAGCCAAAATCATCCTCTAATACTGTAGTTAATCAACTGTGTAACCTCATTGTTGTTTTTTGCACTAGTTTACGGTGGAAATATACTGTAGTTACCATCTCATGTTGCTACATTTGAACACCTCTGTAGTGCATGACACTTTTTATTAATTTCAGGGTAAACTGTATGTGCAGGTACGCACACGTCTGTACATTTTGTCGGGATATGAAAATAATGTAAGTAAATGTGCCAAACAGCCCCCCCCCCCCCCCCCGCCTCCGCAGGCACAATCAACTGCACCCCCCCCCCCCCCCCACACCCCTGTCCTCCTATTCTCTTATTATTATTCTTTGTCTTACTTCTATTTGGTACATAATCAAGCTCTACGTTTTGGAGCTACAGTTCCCATAATGCTTTGGGAGATGTAAACAGAAAGTAAAATGTTGCTATTGCAACTTGAGCCCTGTTTTATTTTTAACTTATGTTTGTTTACATTTTGGTAAATTGGCACCATTAAAAGTGGCGTAAACGTACCCATGGATGTACAGACAACTATCACTGGATTCGTTTGATACGAAAGGAGACTTAAAAACGTGACGATTCTCAGGCAACTTCTGGAGTTTTAAGGACTCATTTTTTTTTTTAAAGCAGATTTGTGGACGTTTGTTTGCGAAGATAATGACATCCTCAGAAAGTGTAAGTCACACTGAATCTAAAAATGTATGTATCATGTCTGAGTGTTCAGATTTGACTGTTGTTAAACAGGCCAAATGAGCAGACTAACTAACCAAACTACAATAACTAACTTCCTGTTGTTTTCAGAACACCTGCATGCACCTGTCCTTCTCACCTCACCTTGAAAACTCCTGATTTAGACAGAATCCAACCGTTTATGACAGTAAGAAGGGGAGAAGTGTACTGAGAGCATTACTTACTGTTTTTGACTGAAAGGTGACTACCACCCTTTTAACCTAATAGTGTCCATGTCTGAGAAAGAAAAGTGGCTTTACCAGAAAACTGAAGATGTCTTTTTAGCTTCGAGTTGAGAGCAGAGGTCGATCGCGTTGCTGTAATCGTGGACAAGCTGTTTTGCAAGACGTCATGGACTTTTGCATTGAGTTTCTGTTGTGCTGTGGGTGGCAGGTTTTTGTTCCCCTTTGTGGCCGTTTGGCTGCTGAGTTGAATGTCCGCCCATTTGGTTTCTGAGACTGTTCAGGAGCCATGGATGTGTCAGTGTACATACTGTAAAGATGTATATGTAGGACTTATATGTTTGAGAGTTATTTATTTACCTAAAGATCATGATGTTACTCTGGAAATTTCAGGTGAAATATATTTGAAATATGTAGCATTTTATTTGTCACTTTGGCGGTCATCAAGGCTACGGACCAACACAGTACGGTTTTTGTTTTTACCAGTGCAATATTATTGTTCCAATCACAGCCAGGCAGAACCACTATCACAGCAGGGGCACAATCTACCACAATACAAGCTACAGGCACTTCACAGTCTGAAATCATACACACACCACCTGCAGTTGTGTTTCACACCTCGTGGAAACTATTTGTATTGGAGCTACAGTTGACCTCTGCTGTCTCTTTACTCAGTCAACTGTCAACTGCTGAGCATTTTATAGGACTTACTGTACCTATTTTTCAAACTGGAGTATTTTACAAAACCTTTGAAATATAACTGGAGACTGTTTTTTCAGTCAGCAGCGGGTGCATGAAAAAGTGAAACCCCCCCATAACGAAGCAGCTCTATTTAACAAGCTGTTGCATGTCATCTCGTCAGATTGGAACTACTTAACCTTCATGCTTTACAATAATAAGCCAGTTGTGTTGTCCACTATGTCCTCACTGTTAAATGAAATATATATCAAAACATCCTGCTGATTATATTTGAGATTATTACAATTATTGCCACATTTGGATAACAAGTAATACGCTTAGAGAGACCTTCATCCTCAGTTTCAAAACACACAGTCCAGTGTTAGTTTTAGTTATTGACACCTTACTAAACCTTTTCTATGGTACCACTTTCTAATGAGAGGTGATAAGTTGTAACTAGTTGCTTTATTAATGGTTAAAAGAAGCCAGTGAGTTTAGCTTAGTACGAAGAGCAGGTTGAAACAGCTAGCCTGGGGGCCTCGCAGGGTCCCGGCCAGGAAAGAGTTTGCCACATAAACCCACGATCAAAGAAGCAAATTGTCAGTTTTTGTACAGATTAATTTATAGACCATTAATAAAGCCATTTCTCACAACTTATAAAGGGTGCCTTATTATTAAGTTTTATATGATTCATAATTATTTATAAATCCAAACACTAGGATGTTACATCGCCCACACATGGTGGTAATCCAGCTGTTGGATCATCATACTTTTAAAATACACAACTGAAATAAAACATCACAAACACTAAAGAGCTGTAGGTCTGTGACTTTTATGTGTCAAAATATATGGTGGCAATAATTCATATATATTTTGGATATATGCAGTGTTTGAAAATTGAAAGTTTCACACTCAAATTTGAAAGTATTTCAGTAACACTATTTAACCCCCTTATTTCGCATTTATAAGCAGAATATTAACACTTAATAAACTGTAACATATTATAACACACTATAATGTAGTTGTAAGCAATTATAAAGACAGTATTTGTGACAACTTTAGCTCTTCCTGAAGTATAAAGCATCCATAATAGGATAATAAACAGTTAATACTTGATAGCATACTCTTAATAACAGTATTAAACCTGCCTGTGAATGATGTGTACGTGTCCATAAAGAGTTATTACATGCTTTATAACACACTGTAAGGATTTATTCACTCTATGTTACATAATATTGCATTTATATAAGCATATAAGCATTTATACACGTTATGGATGCTTCATAGGATGGGTTATAGTTGTTGACAAATACATTAATAAACACTTGTAAATACAAATGTTATAACTGATTACAACTACAAAACATTTTAGTGTCATAAACCATTTATTAAGTGTTAATATACTGCATGTAAATGCTAAACCGGGTCTTTAAAATAAAGTGTTTCTCCAGTATGTCTCTGTATTCTGTTAGCAGCTGCATACAGACGGTCATAACCTGTTTTTCATTCATGACACTGACAGCCACTGATAGAAGCACTGTGTGTACTTGATGAACAACAGCAGCATCAGAATTACTTTTCTAAGTGATTTTGACTCACGTGTTGCTGTCTTCAGACATAGGATACAGTAGGTACTGATGTCTCCTAGTGCATATGTGTTCATGCAGATCGGGCCGACCTCTGCCCGGGCCCCCGGCTCTCTCTACCATTGTCTGTACTGTGGAATAAATACAATTGGACGGTAACTCGACATGTGTTCGTGTGATGTTATTAGCCATGCTACAGCGGCATGGTGATCTTCCTCTGGTGACACTTTAAATATCTCAACAAGTATTACAGACATTCATGTCACGTCCCCCTCAGAATGAATTGTATTAACTTTGGTGATCCTGTCCCTTTTCCTCTAGCGCCATCATCTGGTCAAAAGTTAAACTTTTCTCTCAGAGACAAATATTGTACTTTTTTTTTTTGTCCGACAGTTTTAGTCACTTTTCAGATGATATTTTTTCATACCCTTCCAGTCCAGTGAAAACCACACATCTCCAGATTCTGTGATTTTGAATGTTTCTGATAAACTGAAGGATGAAGTGTCCCTTTATGTGTTGAGAACATTAAGTATGTAAAGTATATTAAACTAGTTAAAATTAGCTCAACTTCAAACATCTACAGCAGTAAAATGCAACATACACATTCATATTAATCCAGAAACATCATATACAGTAGGAAAACACGGACAGGGACCATTTTACTGCACAATGAGTACTTTTACTTTTGATATTTAAGTAAATGTACTTGTAGTGGAGTATTTTCACAGTGTGGTAGTAGTACTTTTACTTAAGTAAAGGAATACTTGAATGAATGAGTCCTCATCTCTGCTCAAATTCAGTTCAAGTTCAGCAAGAGTCCATATCTCAACAGAAAACAAACAAACAAACAAACAAACAGCTACTCAGTTTGAGACTCAATGCAAAAAGTGGGCCACAAAAAAACAGAACCAAGTGACACCTCTCGACTCATAAACGAGCTTATCGAGTCCCCGGGTTACCTCCCGTAGTCCGGTCCGGTGTGCTGCAGTTGGCCCGGAGGACTGGACGGTCTGGGGTCCGGGCAGTTTCATGGTGGATTTAGGGAGTAGTAATCCGGCTCAGTAGACCGGGTGAATTGCGGACTACGGACGCGTTTCCGGGGGTCAGCAAGCTAATTTAACCAACTGTCGCTATTTCGGACGGAGTCACCGAACCTCTGCCACAGGTGAGCGGACGCCATTTTAGTCTGAAACCGGCATTCATAGTTACTCCGTTAGGCGGGAAAACTGGTTTCTGTGTGAAGAAGATGTTGAACAAAGTAAATGTTAGCGTTGTCCTTTTAAGTCCACCAACATTAAAACACGTCGCACAACTTTTCTCCAGCACACCTAGCTCCAGTATGCTAATATCATGTGTTAGCTAATATCATGTACTAGCTAATATCATGTACTAGCTAATATCATGTGTTAGCTAATATCATGTACTAGCTAATATCATGTGTTAGCTAATATCATGTGTTAGCATACCGCTAAATTCGGTTCATAGAGGTAGCTAGCTAACCGATGAGATTATCAACCGGTCGTGTTTTAAAAACCCCAGAAGGTCGTTTTAAAAACACTTACCGCTGTTCTCAGAGTATTTCTACAATCCCCAAAATTTACCCCAGTATGTAGTAGTAGTAAAAGTATCCATTACTTTGTTTTCTGTTAGTAGTTTTCATGCACTCTCAATTGCAAAAGTTGCTGTTCGGATGTTGTAACTGATTCAGGTTGGTGTTGGACCCTGTAGCCGGTCTGTCATAGCTTTTAATTTACCTGTTAAAGATCAGCATCACACCAATTTCTAATCCTATTTGTGTCAATTCTCCTTTTAAACTCAAATGTGAATATGTCTTGTATATTTTTTTTTTTATTACATTATCATTTTTTATGTATTTGATAATAATTTAAGTTTTTCCATTTTCTGGTAACTATCCTGTAACTTTAATCAATGCACCAGAGCACCAAATGTCTATTAATCCACAGCTGAAAATAGTCCCAGACAAATGCACAATTTCCTCCTGTATGAATAACATTTGCTACGTTGTCCAGCTGTTATAGGAAATTACTGCCTTTTAAAATTGTTTATAATCACAAAAATATAGAATAACTCAAGCCTTATTCTCTACCACTTGTGTCACATTTTTTTCTGCAAGTCATTGAGCACTCAGTAAGTTCCCACAAATGCTTAAAAATAAATATATCAATAAATTCAAAATGTATGAACTCTTAACATAATTGAATGTCATGAATAAACAAAGTCTGCAGGTAGCAGATATGGCATACAGCTCAAGGCATCTATCATAATCATAACATTTTTAAATTAAATTTTAACAGAATAAATGAAAACAAGTAGAGCGACAAGAAGTAGCCATTCTTTATTTTGGCAAATGAAAAATTACCGTTTCTGTAATTGTTGTGTGGAACACACTCTGAAATCAGTTGCTTTGTCTTTGATTATAGTGCCCCCAGTAGGTCAATTCATGTAATGCATGGTTAGTTTTGTGTTTTAAGCTTTCTCTCAATCAAACATATATTACATACAGTATCAACACAAACACACAGTGGCTCATTTTACACATAAACCCGACATGCCGTTCACCCCTGAGCTGAAACAAGGGGGTTGAACAGGAAGAAATTCCTCCAAATATTGCACAAAATGGCAAAAGTTGTTTATAAAATTGGCCAAAGTGAGGATAAGCTATGATTTGATCCTATAAAAATGTATTTAAAACAAATAAATATTCACCTTTTTTTTTTTTGTTTAAAATGAAGCACTTGTGACACATACAAAACCTTGTAAATACACTTCACAGAAGGATGGAAGAGCAAAGACGGTCTGCTCTGTGGTTTTACAGATGGACGGATGGATGATGGGAAGCGATGGCAGCCTGTACAGCAAAGAGGTTGAGGAGAGACCAAACGAACAGAGAAGACAGTAAGTCATAAAATCACAGCTGAGCTAAATCAGCTCTTTTTGTCAACAGTGACCTCCTCAACAGCAGGCCTCCACCTTTCTGACCACAAGTCAATATTACAGTGACATATATTTTAATGTGTCTATAGTGCACGAGGCCTCTTCGGGGTTATCTGTTGGCTAGCTTGCTCCTCTTCCTGGAGTGCAGAACGGAAAGACTTGACTTTATCTGAAAGACAAAATAATATCACAGCACAGCTTACAATGACTGAACTGTCAAGACAGAAATACTTTGTTTGCAAAATCCTCAACATGGCTGCTTCATCTATCTGTTAAAGTGATGGCTTTTTGATATTCAGACAGAGATGACTTTTACTTTATTCAGCATTATTCAGACATGGCAGGACATTTTACGCCACAGTGTTTGTCTGATATTTGGGGCAAGATAGAGAACAGCTGTGAGCTTAAAATGTTAAAATTTTGACTTTTCTCAAATTGAAAATGTGCCTACCGATGGATATCAAAATTATTTTGCAGTTGAAGCCACTAGTTCTGCTGCTTGTTTAACATCCGACATGCACGAGCACTAAATGACAGGACGCTAAGTTTAATTCCTATTAGCTCCCATGCTAAAGTGTTTTTCCTGGATATTCCTGTATTCATACTGTGGTTGTGTGAGAGTTTTTAATCTCTTCTGAAAAATTGTTTTTATATCTCCTCAACAACTTAAAATAGGCTCTTTCGCTGTGTTTCATGGTTTATCAAACTGTTTTGTTTTTGTGCATAAGACAGATAATGAATTTCAGTGATCATAAGCGGCGGTAAAAGATGCGCATTTCTCTCTCTGTTTATTGTGCTGCTGCAGCCATTACGTTAATCTGACATTCATTCATTTAACTTGTGTCGTATTGAACGTTTTACAGAATTGCTACAGGTCCGACTTAGCAACTTAAAAGTGATCAGGGCGCTTATTCAGACATGAGGTCGACATGTTAAACTGCTGTCAGGTTAACATAAAGGAGTTCATGTCTGAAAGAGGCTTAAACATTTCATGACTGGACAAATGATCTTCACCTCTCAGCTCGGTGAGAATGTCTATCTTCTGATCCAGGATTTGTTCTAGTTGAGTTGCAAACGACTCGACGTCGTAGTCGACCTCCTCCGTCATTTCCAAAAGCACCTTCTCGTCTTCCAGCCAGCGGATCGACTCCTGTAAGGACATGCTGCAGTTTAACACCTTCTGTCTCGTTTAAACTTTGTAACATCGGACTGTTAAAGAGAACAGGAGTGAATCACTTAAATTTCTCAATCATGGCCGTCTTTTTAGGAAGAACGGCGTTTGAAATGCGTTACAGTACAAAAGCTGCTGTTACGATATCATGTGACACCATCCAGACAACAACATGACTTCCTGAAGAAGTGTCTCTTCATTTGCTGAGCTCTTGTTGTCATGCTTCCCTGTGATTAGCTCAGCTGTTTCAGAACTATGAGACCAGTGATGTGATTTGCTGAGAGTAAATTTATTAATCTAATCTATATTCCACGTCAGCCAGCCCGTTTGCACTTGCGCTGCTGCTCAGATATGAGCCATTGCCGTCTGTGAGCCCAAAACCTGCCGCTGTTAAAATGAAGGCTCTACTGTACCTGGAAAACCGCCCTGTGGTCCTCCAGAACCTGCTCCTCCATCTCCACCAGCTGAGAGACGGCTTCATGGAAAGTGAAGAGCTGCGGGGAAACCTCTTCCTCCTACAGAAAACACGACCATGTCTGTGTTATATCTGTGACATGAGGGTCTGCAGTTTGGAACCTAAACATTTCGGTTATGCATTGAAAACTACTGTTAGCACATGAAAGGACAGGTTCACATTTTTCCTGTCTTTCTTAAAACAATAGTCAGGTGCCTTTATGAACATCGAACCAGTTTTTGTTTGCTGTAATGAGGCAAAAACTGGTCAGTCGGGTTTCGAATGAGGTTTTTCTTGTTTCTGGAACAGAACCTGGGAGTTCCTCCAACACTTCGGCTCTAAAACGGCCAGTATGAACAGGAGGAATGATTACAGCCAGCAAAAACTGAGTATTGTTCTAACTATGTTAAATCATGAGTGAATAGGTCGCTTACGTTCTGTTCACAGAGCAGCTTCAGGTCGTCTCTCTGTGGAGAGCTCCCGACTCCCCACTGAGCCTCCAGCACCTCCAGCTGGTTGACGTGTCCTCCCTGACGGCTGTCCATCGCTGCCGCAGGGTCCACTGTGAGCTCCTTCACCCTGACAACACATCAGTGCTGCTGGTGAAATAACTACTGCTGAGGTATCTGACGAGCAACACTGTGTAGTAACCGGTCGGTAGTTGCATGCACTATAGAGAAGACATGTTGCTGGTGAAAATGCTCAGCAGGCCAGCGGAACAACAAACAATACAGACCGACTGCATGCAGGTTTAAAGCGGGTCAACATAAAACATAATGGCTGGTGGAGAAAACTGTTAACGCAAAATTAACAACAACAAAAAAAGACAGAAGTTATCCCTTTTAACTTTGGGAACTTGGGCCAATGTGCATTATCATGGGTGATACACACTCTTTTATGTGTATCACCAATATATTTTGGCCCCAGTCATGAGTATCCAGACCCAGATTGCATGTTAATGCAAGGTGTAAATGGGGACTTCAAATACAGCCTGCAGTTAAAAGGATAAGGCTGATGATATTCTATATTTCTGTTATTGTCATCAAATCTCATGGGAAGAATTATTAGCACATCTAAATACAAAAATAAATACACTCTATGGCTCTAAGTGACTTGGGGTAACTTCTGAGTGGACAGGAAGCAACAAAAAGTGGTTCCTAATGGGTCGTGTGGGTAATGTCACAATATGGTGGTGACTTGTAGTGAAGGGCACCGTGGAGAGAAGTGTAAAGTGATCGTACTCATAAGTAGGGGAGAGCTCAGAGCGACTCCCTCCGCCCCCACTCTGAGAGAAGGGAATGTCTGAGGGACTTATCCCAAACTCCTTTACTCTGGAGACATGGCAGGAGAGAGACAGGAAAACACATAACCACAGAAGAAGAAGAAGAAGAGACAGGAGAGGATCGTGTTACGTTGTGCAACATTCTCACATTCATTTAATTCAATCAGTATGAACATGTGAGGAGAAGAAAGTCAAACGGGGACAGAAAGGTAACCAAGACTAACGGACGTGAACCCAATGATTCAACGTAGAAATAGTAGCTGGTGCTGTGCTATTCTAGAGAAACAACCCCAACGAGATTATCATCAAACTGATAAAATACGTCTCTGTGTTTCCAGTTCTACCTGCAAATCGCAGCTTTTACACTAAAGCTTTATGGTGACTCTTAAAACACATTTAATGGAGAGGATAAAGTGATAAATCTCATCATATTTACATTATTTAGGAGCGTATTTTGGATTAATGTGTTATATTGCGCTCTTGATTTACAAGACATGAAAACACCTTATTAAAATTTAAATTGCAACTCGTCAAAAGAACAATCAGTTTTACCTGTTGGCGTATCTCAGCGTGTTCAAGGTGTTTTCGCATGACGCCATTCCAGGAGAGATGGTTGCAATCTGTGCAGGGAAACGCATTAGATCAATATTTATCAACAAATCTGCCAACCATCACCATATCTTAAATAATGCACCTGTCCACAGGAGGTACAGTAATAATAATAATACTAATAATACATACAGCTCTGCCTGTGTCTTACCATGCATGTCCTGGAGTTTTCTCCTATGAATGAGTCCCTCAGCACTTGGGTTAACTTGCTGGCTCTAAAGGGAGTGTGGGGTTTGTTTCTGCCCAGAGCTCGAATACACTCCTGCAGAAAGACAGGAACATCCTCAGTGGCTGTTTCTAAATGCACAACACATTAATATTGGAATACTATTAGTCTACAACAATTTTCAAAAATAATCGCTCGACCGTGTAAAATATTTGTCAAGAAAAATGTTAAATATTCTCTGGTTTCAGCTTCTCAAATGTGAGGATTTGCTGCTTTCTCTCTTTTACATCACATTAAATTGAATATATTTGGGTTTTGGACTGTTGGTTGGACAAAACAAGCAACATGGCGGATTACAGCCATGCATAAAGCGTAGCCTATACCGCCAACTTCTGATGAAACTACGCTTTGCACCAAGCCTTGTTTATTTGATCCAAACCAGTTAATGGAAACGCACCTAATTCACATCTCTTTTTGCCACATTTAAATTGTTTTCAATGGAAACACAGCTAATCAATCTAAATGTAACTGGCTGCAGGCGGGAAGGCCTTCAAACATTCAACAAGCAGGTGTGAGTGATATAGATCCTCCCTCTGGCCCAGTATAGACGAAGGGTGAAAGTAAACATAACTACTGTGGCATCTCACTTACAAACCTGCGCAATAACACTGTAATATATGAAAGGATTTTACTCGCGTCTGCCAGGAAATGTGGCCAAGACGTCCTGTTGAATGTTGAAAATATAATCATGAAATAAAGGTAAAAACACTTAAACATTTTCAACAATATTTAGCTGTTAAAAAACCTCATGTTTGCATTCTGAGCGGCCTGCTGACTGACCACAGGCTGCTAAAGCCTGTCTGCGGTGTGCTGCTGATCTGCTACGTATATTTCCTGGCCCAAATTCCACTTTGTCTTTAATCTCAATTCAGACCCCAAACCCAAACCCAAACATCCTTCCTGACTGCACTGTGAATGTGTTCAGTGTGGCTCTGCCAGCATCCAGAGTTGCTTCCAGGCAGCATAGAAAAACTACTGAACCTTCACAGTAAGGTCACTGATGTACAGGATATCTGAAGCACTGAGGAGGAGACCTTTAGTGCCAGCAGGCTCTTGTTGATCTCGGCTCCTTCGAGGCGAGTCTGACGGTCAGCGCTGGACGTGTCTGCCCCTCTTTCATTCCCCGCCAGGTCAATAAGGGAGAACTTTCCGTGCATCTTCCCCCGCCGACGCAGAATGATCTGGAACACAGCATGGCTCCGAGAGGAGTGAGCGTTCGCCGAAGTCTGGCCAGAAGTCCTGAAGGAGACACGGGGACAGAGAGGAAAAAAAACACAAAGCTTATTCTTGAGGAACATTCATTCAGCTGCTCTTTCTGCCGTGTTATTTAAATTGAATTTCCTACCTGCAGCTGTTTCCCACTTCGATGAGTTTGAGGACGTCCTCTGTGCATTTCACCTCCCTCTCCTGCAGCCCCACCACCTGCACCTGCTGCTTCCCGTCCTCCAGGACCCGTAACTTGGCTTTGCGATTTAGCAGGTCAAACACCTTTTTAATACAAACACAAATCGGTTCAGTGTTTCACCTGACGTCTCGACAGCTTTATTGTGCCTGTCAGGGCTTCTGTAATGTTTCTCTCCAAATGTCAGACGAACTCTAAGCAACTGTTTGAAATGCTGCAACAAATCACAAGCTGAAGTGAACACACAAGGTTCTTGAACAAAGCTGAGACAGAAAGATAAACTCGGACTAAAATTACTCAGACTACAGAGTTATTTAGTAAGGGTGTCGCTGTTTTATGACAAAGTAAAAACTAGTTTTCCTTTCCAGTTTGCAGTGTTAGACAAAGGAAACATTTGAAATGCAGAAAATAGTACCACTTTTTATGTGTACAGGCAAATCTAGTTAAGTGATAGGTTATATATGCAAAAATATGACGCCAAAATTTATATGTATCTTGAATCTGATTTACCTATATTCCATTTACATAGACTCTACTGGGCACAGCAGTGCTGTAAGCCAGAGTTAGGAATGACCGCCAGAGTTTGAGTTGCATAAATAAAATTAAAAAATCATTATTAATCTTGTTAAAAGACACTTGCCTTCCCGCTGTAAATCTCAAAAAATGTGGCAAAGATTTGGAGATCCAACTTCTTGTAATTTGGCTTCTTGATCATGAGAAAGACGTCTCTGGCTGCACGAGGAAAGAAAAAGGGAGACTTGATTTCAGTGAAATGGAGTAAACCAGCAGTGAAGATAGAGAGATGTGGGAGAAACTAACCGGACAGTGCGTAGATCCCTTTAGAGCAGTCCTGGTTCTTTCCTGAAAAGTCCCCCCCCATCGTCTAAAAGGACATATGAGTTAAAAAAAGAAAAGTGCACTAAAAACAAACTAACTCAAGTTAACATCAAAGCACTCACATGTGTTTTTCCACTTCCAGTTTGTCCGTATGCAAAGCAGGTCGCCATCCCTCTTTCAAAAATGGTCTCAACCAGTGGCTGAGCGGTGAACCTGGGAGCAGAGGAGCGGAAAAATATGGAGGTCTGAAGTGTTATTATATAATAATTAATTACATGAATAAATTGTGGGAAATACATTAGAGCAGCAGCCTCTAGTTGGTTGATTCAAAATAATGTTGACATTGTTGTTGCTCCAGCTAACAGGAGTTAACTGGCCACATTTGATAGGAGTTGTTGAGCTTGCTAGCTTAAGAGAGGCAGTAGGTATGTGATTAGCTGAAATGTGAGAGGGGTAACTACACCGCGGTCATGAAAGGTGACATTATGAAATATTATGAGTTGAGTCACGCGATTTATTTCATAATGTCTCATTTATTTATTTAATATTGAACATTTTGGGGTCCCATAGAAGGACACATTACCTGTAAACCATTTCATTGGTGGAGTTCTCATCAAAGGCGTAGTCAAACCGGAAAGTTTGGTTCTCCAAGTAGCGGGTCAGGTCGACTTTCTGCTTGGGCTCGTGGACCATCACCACATCCTTACTGGGAATGGTTATCACATCCAAATCCTTCATTGTCAACTCTGAAGGGACATGAAAAAAGATCCCATTTTTTGTTCATGATTTGGCAAATTTGTGAGAATGAAAATTTGCTTAGCGGTCTGCCAATAAAGTAACGCTTACCTTTTTTATTGAGGGGACGTGCACGTACACATACACATATCCTGTGCTCCTCGATCTGAAACGGCAACAGATAAATTGTACTACGCTGTGTGTGTTTATTCTTCTGGATAGCTTTGCATCATTTCTCAGAGCATGTACTGCCTATTATGCTGCAGACATTGGACAGAACCTTCACAAATATATACATATAATATATATATAAATATGTGATGTGGAGGAAATAACCATAACTAGCACTTCTGGAAACACGGCTGTAAACTAGACTTACCAGATCATTACTGGTTAAAGGCCTGTAGTCCAGACTGGCTCTGAAGTCTCTGATCATACACATGATTTCATAGTTTGGTAAATTGACATCCACCTCCTGAAATGGAACAGAAAAAAAAATAGTGAATGAAACATGCTCTTAAAAAGCAGTAAACAAACAAACACATTTCTCCTCGACTTTGAGATGTTTAAGCTTCACTGTGCAGAATGATGTATGCACTGGAGTGCTCATCTTAAACCTCATGATTATATGACATTGCAGATAATTTATCATGATCCTATACGCAACTTAAACTCACCTGTGCCCTCTTCTCTCTGAGCTCTTGTTGCTGAAGTCGCCTCTTCTCTCGTTTCTCCTGCAGCTTCTCCACTTCCTTCACACAGTTGGATTTCCTCCGTGCTGCAGAGGAGGGAGCAAAAATAATCTATTTGATCACAATTAACAACCAAAATGATTTAAGGATGAGGATGATATTATTCTACATATTTCTTATAGAGTTCCCTACTCTGTCTGTGGCCCCAGGACCATTCACTCCTACTGAAGACATAAATCCTTTAAAAACAGGTCCCAAATATATAGTTTTAATATAACAAAGGGCTAAATCATTTCCTAAAACTGCTGCTGACTGTAGTTTTATCAACATACAGGAGGAAATCGTGCATTTGTGGACTATTTTCAGCAGCGGATTAATCCACATTTGATGCTCTAGTGAGTATTTGGGGCAGCAGGGCGGTGTGTGTGTGGGATTAAGTCAAAATAAAGTAGTGTGTGTGCTCATGGTGATGAAGGAACTTTATAAAGGCCTATACTTTATACTTCTATTCCACTACATTTCAGAGGGAAATACTGTACTTTTTACTCCTCTAAATTATCTGGCGGCTAGTGTTATTAGTTGCTTTGATAACACTGGGGAACAGTTTGAAAAAAAATTTCTGTTGAGTTAGATTTTTATGCTGATTAAAACTAAAATTGGCATGCTGATTCCAAAATTGCAGTCAGTTTTTTTCTAGCACGTCAAGTTTTTTCTCCACAGCTTACCCTCCAGATAAGCAGAACTCCACTGATTAGCTGTAGTAAGACTTGCCAGCTGATTACGATCGGACTCATCTACAGCTACGTGGCAACTTGTTTGTGCAGTCACAATTGAGACAGTGCGGTGAGGGGTGTGTGCAGCTCCCAATAGGTCAGTACTATCACACACATATCTGTTAAGTACAGTATTTGTCATATTTTTTAAGAAAACGGGGATCCTATAGTTCAAAAACTTGACGTGATAGAGAAAAACTGAGATCAGTTTTGGATTCCGCACCCAACAATTAGTTAAAAACAGCTGTCAGACCTAACTCAACAAAAATTGTGTTCCCCAGTGTAATTGAAGGCTCTGCCCCAACACAGGTGGTGTCACTCTGGCTGATTAGACCTGTTAGTTAGGTGTATGTTGGGTGGAGTTATGATAATTGGGTGAGTTGTGCCTCCCATCAAATGAAACAAAATCTAAATGAGGGCGATCAATGAAGAACACCAGTATTTAGGCAAAACAATTGAAAACACCTGTGTTGTGGACTGTAGGTGTGCAGGGCCTTTTTAAAATTTTACATACAAATTATCATAGTTTTCTATAAAATATTATGCATTACTATTGATTAAACCACCAAACAGTATAATACTGTAAGTAAGTAGCATTTGCTCCATCAATGAGTACTTTTTCTTTTGATACTTTAGGTACATTCATTGTTGGGTTTGGTCTTTTTAATAAGATATGTTGACAGTAACAAAATCTAGAAAGTCTCCAGACTTATCTGTTGAAGTAATTCTGCAGCTTTCCAAATGCACATTTTATATCTCCACAGTAAACTACATTTATGCTAATTCCAACAGCCACAGCTGAAAACTAAAACAAGTGCTGTAGTATGAGTCCAAGTCCAGACGCCAAGCCAGTGAGCAACAGTGAAAGAGCCTTTATCGCCCTCGCACACACAGCTGTGTGGGAGTATGACATCACTGGTTGTGGCCTCTGCAACACACCCTCCACCACAAAATAACAACGCACACACTGGGCTTCGAAACTACCTCCAAGTACATCAGAGAATACAAAAGCTGAGGCATGGTGACTTGAATAACCTCTGACATGCGTGATCCATGCGTGTGTGTTACCGTTCTGCTGCTGTAACAGGGACTGGTTGAGTGCAGACTGGGGAGCGATGGCTGGTGGAGGTGGCTCTGCAGCTTGGCTGTGCTGGCTGGGACGGGCCCGGGTGGTTCCCACTGCTGCAGCTGAGGAGCACACAGTCCAAGATAATCATCCATTTGTGCAGAATTATCAAACAAACAAACTCTGCTGGTATCTATGCATGCAGACAGTTTTAGTTTTAGCTGAAACAAACTAATCGGTATTTTGATTATTTATTAATTCTTTCTATTTCTATCTAATTTCTTTCTAATCAAGAAAATGTACTAAATAAACAATCCCTGTGAAAACTGTTTAATATCCAGAGTAACAAAGACATTGTGTCTGGAAAGACACGCTGAATTTTTATATTTTTAAATTTAATGTTTAAATGCATTGAGCACCACAAATGAAACTTCATTCACCTCTCTGTGCTGCGTTGGTGGAGAAAATCTCAAAGATGGATATCTTAAAATCTAAAGTAACTGCATGGCACTATAACCTGTACTGACCTTATTAATCGGACTGGAACAGCCAGATGTGACCCATCTACATTAAATACTTTCTGCTCTGCCCTGTTTATTTTGCTGCGGCAAGCTGCTGCTTTCTGCAAGTGCTTCAATAAATGCATTTATTTTAATGTGAAGGCAGCGGTAAACCTTTATTATGAAAACCAAAGTGTTGACATTCACATTTTCTGCACTTTTTGTCAGGAAATCGTTTTGAAACATTGGATGGACGAAGTAATGTTAAATTTCGTTACACGTTTAACAAAGCTTGATAAAAGGAGACAAGGATATCTTACGCTAAATCTTATTTAAAAACAAACTTTGAGCAACTGGAGTAAAAATAACTACGGAGGAGCTGTGTGACATTAATTTAGCAGGTCGGTTTTGGTTTGTGAGGAAAAAGAAGACAAAATAGGGAGCCACACGCAGGTCGGTCCATTAGATGAAGAGCTGCAGAAGCATGTAGTTAAGCTGAACTAGGTTTTTTGCCTCGGCTGTGGAAGGCAGCAGTGCAGCATCGGCTCTGACCCTCTGTGTGAACTGTGTGTGTTACATGTCTTCAACAGAGTTTGAAAACGTCTGATTTAAATCACACTTACCTCTATTCTCCCGTGGAGCGTTCTCAGCCTTTGGTATTGCTGTAATCCGTCTGGTCTGGAAATAAAAAGACAGAAACCAAAAACCATAAGAGAGTTAAAAGTAGACCTCGTTCACAGACGCTGTTCAAGAACACTCCCAAGATTAAAGTGGGTATCTGTCACCCTCATGGAGAATTAAATACTGAAAAGGAACAAATTACATTAGCTGATCTCACCTGTAAGTGCATTAGCAGCTACGTTTACACAACCAGACTTCTAATTAAAATACAGAAGCTACGTCAATGACAATAAGGTGTGAGACATATTTGAAAAACCTGTTTCCTCACAGTTTAAAGAAACTTTGCGCTAATGATAATTTCAGCTCATCTGTATAACACAATAGTTTGAAGCCTTATGTGATATGTGACAGCATGTTCTCTTCAAATCAGAAATGCTAATCTATGAACATGTCGTGTGTGAGAAAAGGGTTTGATAATTGGTAGCAACTGGTGAGGAGCAAACCTTGGGGAGTTTGCTGGTTTTGGCAACGTTGGAGGGAGGAAGAGGGGCCTCAGGACTCTGTGGTATCTCCTCGTCAGGAGCAACATCTGGATTCAGAGCAAAGACGCTCTCCAGATCGATCTGAGGCAGAAACAAGGCAGAGATTATTATTATTATTATTATTGTAAACTTTAATCAGGTAATCTCATTGAGATAAAGGTCTCTTTTGCAAGAGAGACTCGAGTATAGAGAGCCGAAGTGGAGAGTAGAGTATTTCTTTCAGATGGAGACTGTGAGGGAATTAACCTCTGCAGCACAAATTAAGATGTTCCAGACACACTGAACAGACAGAAAGAAATTCAATCAGAGAGTCTGTCAATCCAAGACTTCATACAGGAAGTTAGTGGCAGAAAGTGGCAGCTATACCTCCTTCCCTTTGGTGTCTCCGTTCTCGATCCACTCCACTGTCACGCTATCGTTGTCCTCATGCAGTGACGTGACCATCGCCTGGTGTATTCGTCCTGCAGAGAGAGGACGTAAAGAGATGCTAGATCTGCTCAGTGCTGCATGGGACCGTAGAGTCGATGCTTATATGCTGCTTTAGCCTTGAATCACAGAGGCAGACACTAACACGTCCAATGAGCCATATGAACCAAACATATCTCTACCTGAGAATAACATATTCTGATCATTTCATACAGGAAAAAAAACACGTCAATGCCTAACATTTTGGATTCCTGCAGTCACAGTTTAACACCAAAATAAGGATACTGAGAGGCTAATGGGTGTGGCTCATGATGAGACTTGTCATTCACTGTGTCACACACAACTTTAAGCGTTCACTGGCTGTTAATTGGATTCTTGGCAGCAGGTCTCTACATATATTTGTAGAGTAAAAAATGAGTTTTAAACCAGGCTATTTTACTGCCAGAGAGATGAGATGCAGTGAGAGGGGAGAGGCCCCATACATGCAGCCAGCCATCAGCCCATGATTCACAGGCCACTGCTGGATGATGCAGTGCAGGTTGGTGCAGTCAGTAGCACTGGAGGGGTTTCAGCCATTATGCAGAGGAGAGGACACAGCGGACAGAGCGAGGCAGGGCAGGTGTCATTTTTAGCCGGACAGCCGCACAGGTGGACGGACCCGCCCGCCTGCCCGGCCGCTCCTCCGGGCTGGCTGGCCGGCCGGCCGGCGTGTTTCTGCTTGACTGACAGTCGACAGCAGAATGACAGAAAACAACATCTCCGTTGTTTTTGCGTCTCTAACGCTTCACTCGCCGGGTGTTTTAACACGACATCCCGGTGAAGACGATGATGTAGCTTGCTAGCTAGCATAAACACCCCGCTGCGGTGAGCGGTAACGTTAGCTGCTCTCATCCGGACCCGCCGGATGGAGAGCGGTGTGATGTGTGATGTGGATGTGTGTGTGTGTGTGTGTGGAGCTAGCTACGTACCGTCGCTCCGTTTTATCTCCACATAAATGCCCACGAAGATCTTCCCGAAAATACCGGCCATCTCTCCTCGTGTTGATTTTTTTTTGTGTGTGTGTGTGTGCTTATGCGCGCGTGTGTGTGCGCGCGTGTGCTAAGCCCGTCCAAGTTGTGTGCTGCTGCAGAAACTGAGGTCACTGGCGGTCAGTCACAGGAGAGGCAGCAGGAGAGGAGAAGGAGCAGGTGCGCATGCGCGGGCGGCGTGCCTCAGAACAGTTTGAAGAAGCATCTTGTGTTAAATTTGACCTAATTAAATTTGTATTAAAACTGTACCTAACAAAAAGTAAAAACACACCTAGAGGCAGATTTTTCATACCAAAGGCTCAACTGAAGTTAAATAAAATCATTATTTGTCACATAGATCAATATAAAAGTACAATATTTAATACCACTTTGCCGTGGTTTAAGATCTACAGCTACAACATGCCAAACTACTGTGTACAAATGCACAAAACAAACAAAAACATATACGTATATAGTGAGAGAGAGAGAGACAACAATAAATTAGTTAAAAAATAGAGTGGATTATAAATGGCTCATAGTAATAACTGTAGTTGCTCATATATAAAAATGAACTGAATAAACTAATGAAAATGGTCCAAGATTATACGATAGAAAATCTACAACTACAAAATGCAGCATCCAAATTTTATTAATAATTAATTTTTAGCTTTATTGGCCAAGTATGTGTACACATACAAGGAATTTATCCTGTTCTCAATGTTACACACAGAACAACAGAGATACAGTTAAAAACATGGACAGCAAAGCTGAACAAAGACAGCCAAAAATAAACAAAGAACTATTGTATACATACAAATAGGTATGTGTACATATGAATATATATAAAAAGCAACAATAAACAACAGACAATGTCTACCTACAAGTCAAACTGTTTCTCTAAATTGTAAACAAGAATACAACAGTGCAAAGAGTGCTGGAACAAATATTGAATGATTCATGTTTTAATTACAGTTACTTTATGTACATGAAGTAGGTGGTTATGTACAGTATATGCATGTATACATGTGTATATACAGCATGCTTAGATTATATTTAACAATGATGATGTGTATTTCAACTATAAGATATATATAATTTAATTTAATTTATCATTTGTAGATGAGTGGATATTTTAGTGTTGCAGGGTTTTTGACACTATATGACTGATGTTAACTGTTCATCAGAGTGATGGCCTGTGGGTAGAAACTGTTGAGTCTGGTTGTTTTGGTGTTGGCAGTGCTCTGTAGCGCCAACCAGAGGGGAGAAGCTAATGTCTGGGCCTGTTTTCTGACTCTGGAGATGTAAAAGTCCTGAATAGAGGGCAGGTTGGCACTAAATGATTTTGTCTGTAGTCCTGGCTGTCTGTTGTAGTCTGTTACTGTCCTGTTTGGTGGCCGATCTAAATCAGACAGTGATGGATGAGCAGAGAAGAAGTTCAAACTCTTGTGGCTGTACTATCAATAAACTCCTGTGAGGCCATCGCTATCCTTTATATACACAGTGCTAGCCTATCCAGTGGCTCCAATGGGTTTAACCACCATATTGCTTTAATATTCAATTAATATTTTATGTCACAAGTTGAGAGCAGAACAGCAAAGCGATTGAGACAAGTGAACACAGGAGGGCAGCTGCTATATCCAGTAAAACACAAGGACAGAGGAGGTGGAAAGATTTTTATCACAAACATCTGCTGAGAAAATGAAAAACAAACAAATAGGAAACAAAAAGGTCCCCTGCTGCCTTTAAAATGTCAGTTAACTGAACTGAACTTGAAGGACAATTGAAGTATGTTTGGAAGCATGCTAATAAGCTAATCATGTTTCTTTAAGTTCTGAGGTGGGTCTGAAAATGAAAACTAGAAATTGTAAATAGAATTAACTTATTATTAACTTACTTATTATTATTATTATTATTATTATAAAGTTATATATATATATATATATATATATATATATATATATTATATATAAATATTTACATGGTTAATGGTAAAAGATTAGTTTATTCCACTAAATTCAATGATGATTAAAGTGTATGACACCTGCTTGCAGATTAGCAGTGCTACAAAATGTACAAAAATTAAATGAATACACATCACACATGATTCACATCAGAGCTGCTGATACTACATTTTAGTCCATATCATAAATATCATAATTATATATACATTGTGTAGAATTATTGCCTGAAATGTGAGTTTGTGGGCTGTAACTTCCTCTCAGTGAACACAGGGTGGCAGCAGAGGCTTGTTACAGGACCAGTGAATCACTCAGAATCTGGGTTATTGAGTGCATTGTGCTGTTGTTTCACTTTCCTCTTTTATTGTAGTTTATTGCCGTTTAGTTTCTGTTTTCTAGTGCACTTGTGTCAGACATGTTTTTTTAGTTTTCATTTGTGAAAAGAATTAGATTCTCCCTGGGCAAAAAGGAAAAGAAAGAACAAGCTAAATAAAATCATCTATGGAGTAAATTAGTCAGTAAGACTACTGAGTAAATACTACTCACTTTCTGAAATACTCACCTGATATCCCAGATCGTTATAGCAGTAATGTGTTAATGTGTCTCTCAATACTTTCCAACTTCTCTACCCTCTCTGTGGCTCTCAGTTCCAAGCTCATTGGTTCCTACTGAAGATCTACATATCAATACTAATCACAATGATAATCATATATAGTTTCATTTTTAGAGAAGGCTAAGAAATATCTTTAAAAAGCTGGAATCTGTAATTTTCAGCAAACGTTACTCAAACAGGAGGAGACGTTGGGGACTATTTTCAGCAGCGGATTAATCCACGTTTGGTGCTCTCGTGAGTATTTGTGGCAGCAGGACGGTGTACGTGGGATTGACTCTAAATAAACCTCGGATTTACCTCTGAATTTAACTTCTTTTACTGGATAATTTTACCTGTAAAACTCAGATGAAACAAAGACACAGAAGATTTAGTATACAGCCATGCGAGCAGCTCCGTGGCGCTGTGCTTAGGCACAGTTGTGCTTTGAGCTAAATGCTAATGTGAGCATGCCAACAAATCTGCGTTGCATCCCTAGAGCCACGTGGTTAAACGTCGTTCTTTGGTTGAGCTGATAATAACCAGTAGACACTGCTTCCTTTTTTCCTGGGAACTGGTCTATGGCACAGAGGCTTTGGATACATAGACAATACTTAGTTAGTAGCCTCAATTCATTGTTGGGTCTATTTATGGGATTTATTGACAATACAGTAAAATGCAGAATATCTCCAGACTTATTCTTTAAAATGATTGAATTGAGCGAGGCCCGTGCACTGCACCATCAGATAAAAACAAATTCTTAAAACAAACCTCATAAATCTGTGTTTACTTCAAGAGAGCAGGAATAGTTACACAAGGGAGAAACTTGAGATTATTGAGATGCACCCACAGCGGCTCATCCAAACATCTGTCAGTGCCCCCCACCACCCACCCACGACCCTCCAAAAGCCTAAGCCCCAAGCTGTGTCTGTCAGTCCCCCTGTGGATCAACCATCCATCCACTAACATGACTGAAGACTGCCTCCTCAACTTATTCACACTTCCCCCCCTTTTTTTCCACTCTTTCATTAACAACACACGTCCTCTCCTCCCAACACACACACTCACAGACGAACAGACACACAAACACCGACACATCCCCTCGCTACCCATCAGTCCATCCGCTCCCCGAGGTGTCGGCCATCACTGTCTCTCGTAGGCGTTTCCCCAGCAACCACAGCCTCCTCTGTCAGACTTGAGAGAGTGCTTTTTTCTGTTTGCTTTGGTTTCTGGAGGATTAATGGACACGCATTATTGTGCTGGTGTTGTGTCTAGGTGTGTGTGCGTGAATAGCGGGGGTTAGAGGATACACTGAAGCATGTCGTACAATGAAAATGTCATGCAATGAATTACATTTTGTGTGCAATTATGCTTCTATAACAGGATTCGAACTCCTTTCAACTACTCATGACATTTGGCTGTCGCAGGCAACCGGAGCTAATTTGTCTGCTAGAAAAATACAGACTGAATCCAGACCTGCTATGCATGCATACATATTTCGGGGGATCATTCGCATTATTTTACATACCAATATTCCATGTAGTGCGGCTACTGCAAGGGATCTATTTTGCAATCATGGATAATTCATGATCTGCACAGACACTGCATATGAAAATCCTTTGAAGGCGGGTTGGGACTGGGAAATTCCCCTTTCTTCCGCTTGCCTTCACTTTGTAAAGGCCTTGCTTCTTCTGTTTCAGTGCCTGTATATTCACACAGTGAGGTAATGCTCTCTTCAATCAGGTGATATGACTCACCTGTGGTGTAGAGGCTTATATCGACTCCCTGTATCACATTTACAGCATTCTGCCGTAGTTTCACTCAGACATGTAACGACATGCACAGTATCGACGGCTTCACCACCGACACAATCAGAGGGGTTGATGCCTGACATGCTTAGAAGTGTGGGTGTGTTTACACGCACGCTAATACCGTGGTTATGATCAGGCGTATTGATCTTATGCGCCTCGGCAATAAGGAAGAGCTCCGAATCTGTAATTTTGTCTTTTCCTCCTGTCTGGACCAGAAGTGGGAATGTGCCACATTGTGTTGCTGCTTGTTTACCTACATTTGATCAAATATCTGACAAGTTTCGTAAGCTAACGTACAGCGTGAAAGACATGACAGACTTTTATTCTACAGCAGTCTGACAACATCGATTCCCATTTACATTCTGCTGCTGATTAAAGCAGTTCTTGGTCTAGTTTTTCTATAACATGGTAGTTTAATATATTTTGCGTATAAACATTTGATGAACTTGATAGCAATGCATCACGTTTCATAAGTTATATTTTGTACGTAAAATCTTAGTAGCAGTAGAAGTGTAAAGTGGCATAAAATGGAAATAAGTGAAGTGCAGGTACCTCCTTAGTTACATTCCACCACTGGAAACGTGTAGAAATTTAAAAGCGTTCATAGAAAACGAGTAAAACCATCGATTGTTATCGGGAAACGGAGCCCTGCTTTGTCCATACTGCGAGCTCAGACAGCAAATCGTTAAGATTGTTTTCACAGCTTGGCTGTCGGCCTGCCGTCCTGCTCCACCTTCTGTGAGATGTGTACGACTGCAGTGTCAGCGGCCGGTGCGTTGTTGACTCTGAGATGACCCGCGCAAGCACATGTCATCTACTGCGTGCACTGTAATGGCTGCAATCCCACTGCTAATTAATAATCACTGTCAAATCTGAAGATCTGTGCTGAGGAAGCAGGACTGAAAGGTCTGAGCAGTGCTCTGTGAGGACAAAGGAGGCAATCGAATTACCGTCCATTTTAACTGATTTCATTTCCTTGGTGGAGGCCGTGGCAGTGGAGCGGCCTCAGTGGGTAATGGTTTCTGGCAACGATGGGGCCCTTAGTCCTGTTCACTGGAGCTGCAACATCCCCCCAGGGTTTCATTGGCAGTTAGAGCTATCGTTTCTCCTCTCTTGATGTCATTTAATGAAAAAAAAAGAAGAAGTTATGCTTGTCGTTAACCTCACGCACTGTTCTTTTATGCATAAAAAGAAATCGAGGCCATTGTACGTCTACTCGGCTAAACAATGTCCTTGTGTAACAGGGGAGGTCAATCGAATGTGAAATTAGATAATTTAGAATTCATATATGAGAGCTGTGTCTTTATTTAGGCTACAAATAAAGTGAAAAGCTGCAGGACATTACAGTGACTGTCAGGGAGCAGGGCAGAGATCTTTAATTGGAGGGGCAGAAAGTGAGAGGAGGAAGAAGAAGAGGAGGGCAGGAGGGGGAGGATGCTGCTGCAGTATTTAAGGGTGAGAGGAGTGAGAGACTTCTCCAGGGATAGGGTGCTTTACTTTGAAGTGTGGTGGGACTGTGTGCTGCACGAAATCCCCCCCCTCCCAATCCTTCGTCTATCAGGCTTTCTTCGCTGCCATGTTTGCTCATTATGTTTTCATGGGCTGATTCTAGACGCCCGAGTCAAATCTTTCTGCCCAAGAGAGACAAACTCCGGGGGAATAGGAATGAGGCAGAGATGCTCGAGTGTTTTCAGGTCTGCTGTCGACATGGATTGATGTGGCTGACATCAAAAATGCTCCTTTGAATCCAGTTGATACCTTGACATGCTAAGAATGTGTTATTGTGATTCTCTGATTGACAAGTCAGAGTTATATGAGCTTAGATGGAGCAAGCTTCCTCATTTCAGTCTGTCCTCTTTAAGCCTGATAACGACCTTGAACCATTAGCTTCACATTATATTTCTTCATGCTCATTTGCCCACATTAAATGTTTCTTCTGTGGTCTTCACAGAGCACTCCTGCCTTTTGTTCAAATTATATCAAGCAAATGACAAAGAGGAGATCGTTAAAATCGTCTTTTTAATGATGCTTAGCAGACGTTTGACGTTCTCAAACAATTTTGGATATGGTCTTGATTCTTTGTCTTCAAATCCTCGTCTTCATTCACTTTAATATCCGTCAAAGTACAAACATTATTGATGTCATAAGATACAGGATCGTTAAGTAATACGCAATAACTAACCTTAATCTTTTACCTTAAAATTCCTTTAATAATGATGAAATTAAGGTATTTTAAAGGGGATAATTATGTATTAAATTAATGGTTTGTAAGATGCACCTGTATGAATTGACTCAAAATTGACCAAAAACCATGAAAATCACCTTTTCATTTTTCAAGGATGGTCTCCACAGTGACTCTTTGTTTTGGATGAATAAGCATGTGAAATATACAATAAACACAAGAATTGGCACAACAATTTGTAAATTGATAGTTACATTTGAATTCAGATCCAGATGTTTAAATGAAGTGCTCGCAAGAAGCTGTTGTAAATGGAGTTTATGTTGAAGTCAGACACACTGGCAGCTGATGAGTCCATCTAATGCATCTCGTTCTGACCCGATACTCTCTCTAAACCAAATCTATCTGGACTAGCTCTGTAATGAGATGCATTAGAGTCGTGTGGCACAGAAATCCAATACTCCCAGCCATCCTCTGTCCACCAATCCTCTATCAACTGGGCCATAAACTGGGCTAAATTTAGTTGAGTCTTTTGTCTCTGGCAGCTCTGAAAGTCTTATCATTTTTACTTCTGAGACTTGTCAACACACTGAAAATTGATGTCTTGTCAGATGATGTTCGTGCTGTTTTAAACGCGATTCCATCGATTCCTCTCTGCCAACCCGTCTGTTATCGGTGGCTTGCGTGCCCTTCCTGTTGCACTGCTTGTCACTTATTTCAATATGGCTGTTTCACGGCGAGATGATAAAGCCATTATCTAGCCTATTCAAAAACTGTCACACGCCGTCGCTGAGCGGGTAACAATTAATTTTCTCCAGTGACAAAGCCTCCACCGCTCCTTGAATCGAGATTACATTTCTTTGTCAATTTTTATTTGAAAATGTATATTTCACAAACGGGTGTGTGCCTTTCAATTGGCACACATCGCTGTGCTCGCAATCCGTTTGATTCCCCTCAGTGGGGCCCCAGAGCTGTCAGCCGGCGAGTCAGTGGGATGCTATGGATTGTGACAAACTGCAGCAGATGACAGTTGAAAGATGACGGGGAGTGATTGTGCTGCTCTGCTGGCAGATGGGAATTTACCATCATATGAGCACTACATCACATTTCACATACATTTAAATGTGTGCATGTGATAATGCGGCCCTACGAAGCCAAAACACAGTGACTGTATTCAGGCAAAGACCAGAATTACACTTTTTGACATTTTTATAGAACATTGTATTGAATTTAAACAAAACACATCTCCGTCTCCCATCTCCATTGTGACAGTCAGCCTTTATCAGGAAATAAAAAAAGAATTATAAGATTAGATTAGATTCAACTTGATTGAGTCAGAAGTGCAAAAAAGCAGTAAAGTGTGGCGTAATGAAGATATGTGAGGGGCAGATATGAATACTGTAAGATATATACAGAATGAGCAGCAGTTACCGTAGGCAATATTTATTGTTCAGGTATAAGTACAAGTACAGATAGTAGTATAAATAAGAATATACACAACCAAATCAATCAGGGGAAAAAAACGAAATAATGAAGTGTGTTATTTCACCAATGGAGAGGAAAAAAACTGCTAAAACTAGCTATCACGCTAAATGTAGCCTGTAGCATAGAACTTTAATTTAAAAATAAAGCCTGAAAACTTTAACTTTTTTGCTCTTTTCTCTGTCTGGTTATCTGCTGATTATAGTTTATGGAAATGTAGGTATAATAAAAATAAAATACCGTTAGCAATAATGGGATATTCCTTCTGGTGGTGTGCTTTCAGTTTATGATTTATGTACAAAACAAATGGTTAATAATAGGGCCTCCAATGAATACCTCCCTTTTCTCAAATTTCAACAGCGCTCTATCCCCCTCGAATCCTCCGAGTCCGTACGTCGACAAAGCTGGTGGGGAGAAAACATTTTTTGTTATGAAATATGCATGGTGTATTCAGCACAAAATATGTCACTGCTATCTTACTCCAAACTGCTTTCCAGGATCTGTCTTTTATGAAAAATGCATGTGTTGTTGTGCCTGAGAACTTCTGCTCAGCCAAACTTCAGTTCGATCAGGGAGAAATGAAAGCGCTGATCCTTAGTGAGGAATAATTCATCTTCATTGAGATGCCTTTGGTTTCCAAAAAACTTACATGACACTGGATGAAGTGGAGAGTGGAGGATTCCTCTCTTGCATGAGCAGCCTCCCACATCATCGAGCTCAGCGCGAGGATACACAAAACAGAGCCACGAGCTGCGATAAATCTCTCCCTCTGTGTGGAAGTCTGAGGCGCTGCTCCTGAAAGTACACTAATAAATCAATAATTACAACACATAGCTAAGGGATAAAAAGTTTGCAAAAGAGCTTCGTAAAGTAAAAACATACTTTATAGTGTGATTGATAGATATAACTTTAGATGCAGCGTCTGTCCGTCTTTCCTTGAGAAGAGTAGATTTATGGTGTTGGACCTGCTGAAGGCCTCGTCCTCCACCTCTCAGACAACTATTAATCACCTACACCTGGATTAGAGATGCCTGAATTGCTATAATTAATAACCATAAACCTCTGGGAATTTTAAGCAGCCAGTCACATTTATTTCTGGGGAGACTTTTTGGACACTGATGGACAACCACACCTGTAAGACCCTGAGCCAGCCAGTCGCTCCTGATAAATGATCAAACAGTGACGCTTTCCTCTTTCTGGGCTGTTTTGTAAGAAGTGTGATGTGTGCAGAACATTGGTCCACAAATATCTGATAGAGCAGGTAAAGCTGTGGGACACACATATACTGAATGTAGATATACAACGTGATGCATTTACAGTGTTAAACCTGTGAGTGGTGCTGCCAGCCTCTGAACATGCATGAACTCTGAGTGTGTGTGTGTGTTTGTGTGTTCATACAGCTTCAGTGATCACAGGACAGTGTCTGCAAAACAGAATAGTATGACAATTAAGACAATGGGCCAGACAGAATGAGGCCCTTGGTGTGTTCATTCATACTGCTGACCCCCCCCAGCGCGCGCACACACACACACACACACACACACACTGTTCTCCAACCCACAATCCTTGTCATTCCCTTCATCTGTTTAATCGCCTTGCAGTACACTTTTCCTACTAAGATTAGCGCCATTTATCGCTTTTATCTTCCTCCCAGTCATCCTCTTTCAAAATCAAACAAAAACACGAATGTAAATAGAATAAAGTAGAGCGGAATAACCCTGTCTTAAACTGCAGCTTAAAAAGTGTCCACATCTGCAGAATGTTTTAGAAAATTTACATTTTGAAATTGTATTATAGGAAGATGAGGTGCATTCATGCTCAATAACATGAATGAATGAGAGTCTACAGCCACATCAGTGGTTTAGTTTACTACATAACTACATACCGTCCTGTATTTTACATACCTGTACACAACTGTGAGTATATACACATTCAGTGTATATTTATTTACATTTACAAATTCATCCATGCAATTCCAGTGAAGAACCTTGTATTTTCTGATCTACCTCTAAATGTTTTGAACACATCTGTAAAATGTTCACTGACAGCATATTTTATTTGTTTTCCACCAAAATATCTGACCTCACAATACAAAATCCGCTTGTAGTCACTACGGCAGTATTATGGTTATGTTTAGGTACTCGCAGCACTTGGTTAAGGTTAGAGAAAGACACAACGTCTTTATTAGCATTTATTGTGAAACTCAACCTCTGGTGTCATAATTCTGTTGCCTCTGAACATAATCCAGGCACCGATTACGTTTGTCAACACGACATAATTGGGAAAACAATTTAATACTGTATTAATGTAATTTCTAGGAGACAGAGTTCCTCACAATGACAATGCTAGCATGCTAACATTTGCTAATAAGCTCTAAAAACAAAGCAAGCAAAAACAGCTGAGGTTGAAGAGATTGCAGTTTTGCAGGTATTTGGTATAAAATATCGAACAAATTTGAATTTTAACATTGAAATTTTGACCAAATCATGGCTGTAGATGAAAAGTCAGAGGATCAGCAAAGTTAATACAGTTCATCCTGACAGAGACATGAATGTACCACGTTTCATGGCAATCTATCCAATAGAGATAGAGAGAAAGTCAGATGGACCAAAATCAGTAGGAATCATCCATTAAACTTATATATTTCAGTCTGGATAAAAGTGGTGGAACGACCAATCTCTTTATTTGCAGAATATTATATGAATATCACAATGTTGCATGGTAATAGTATTAGAGGCAGATGAGGCGTTGTTTTCACATTTATTGTTGCTCTATGCATAATCATGATTATGGGAATTCAGGCTCACATTAAAAGCTCACAAAATATTAATGTTCTGCCCATGCTCTAAACTTTTGTTGCACAGAAATCCCTCTGCAAAAAGCTTTTTAAAAAGCTGGAGTCACGTTCCAGCTTTGTGTTGTTTGGCCTCTGGCCTGTAAATATATGTGCATGTGGTGGCTCCCTGCCTCCTCCTCAGACATTCATTTGGTCTTCTGGCAGCTTTGGCAGCAATCACTGGAATGACCCGACCTAATGTAGCAAGGAACTCAGTAGACCACGGTGAAAATCATCCCTCCCTCACGCACATGAGCACGGGGGCAGGAACATCTGCGACAGTCTAAACAAAGGACCAGAGAGCCGAGAGTCCAAACTGGATCATCGGCACACTGAGCCAAAACCCGCGGCTGAGCAGCTACCTCTGAATGTTCGCTGTACTCCACTCCTGTTATTTTGTCTTTCTCAGTGTGGTTTATCGTTTATACGGTACGGGGCCCTCTTCGTACTTTCACCCCTCAGAAGCAGCTTTGATTTGATGGTAGGTGACTGATGCTGTGAAAAGAGCCCGGGGCAGTGTTCTTGTAAGCATTAAAATGTGTGTTTCATCATGACAGCACTCTCCCAGATGAATATTGCAGGCAGGAGGTGGGAAGGCAGCAGGATCTGGTGTTAGAAACAGCAGTGAGGATAGAAAGTGTCTCTTCTGTACGGTGGCCCTGAGAGCTCAATGCACTGCAACTAAAAAAACATGCAAATAGCAGCAAACATCTCCATCAATTTAACAACACATATGCAGCCTAACGGCGTTCACTGCAAATAGAAAACAGCTAGCTAGAGACTTAACGTGAGCTCTAACGCTAGCTCAGTCATTAGTTGTGTGTATGTTGTCAGTTTATTTGGTTGGACGGCTAGTGAGGCTAATGCTAGGTGCATAACAAATATCAGCAATAATATCTGAGTCCTGCAACGCGTGAATCTTAGCTTTTTGTTTTTGGTCGTGTTTATTGTATATGTCTATGCATATGTATATGGTTGTGTTTTTTGTATTCGCAGTGTGTTTCTGTATTTAGTTTTGTTTTCTTTGGCTCCTGATGCCTTTTATCTGCTGCTGTTGATGTCAAAGCGGCTTGTTTTTTCTTCCTCTTCCCATCTTCTAATCCCGTTCGACTCGTTGAAAGTATTCGGGACACTTTTGACAAGTTTGTATAGATTTTTCTGGACTTGTTGTCAAAGTCGATCAGAGATCAACAAGTCGATTTCTGGTGGCAAAAACGGCAACACTCGTTCACAGACGTATCGATGCTACACCATCACAGCTCATCCCTGCACGCTGTGGTCTGTTCAGCGCTACATCACACGTTTTGTCGCTCTGATCGGTTGCAGCGTCCAGAGGCATTTTGGTGTGCGCCCGTTGGGAAGTCAAAAAGTAATTAACTGAGAGGTTCTGGTGATGTCAGGCTAGTGATAATGCAACATATTGAAATAATATATAATTAGGAATGAATGTGAAAAATCTAATATTACCACCGCTGCTGAAAATGTGAGAAACAAAATGACTGTGTGAGGTATTGTTGTTATTTTACCTTACAGTACGACCTTTTGTGAAGCTCCACAATATTGAATTAGGGGATCAAGAGTTCTTTACACAATTCATATCCATTGACATTTTGTGGGCTCACGGGTTGCACATTGTGCCCCTGTGGAGAAAGCAATCGATGGCCTCAGCATTTCTCTGTGGACCTGCAGTATTCTGCAGCACAGCGAGTGTGTGTTTGCCACACATGGCCGGATCCTGTTCCTGTGCAGCCCATGGGAGAGCTGTGCACACAACTCTGGAGAGTCACACAAGGTGAAAAGGTGGTCAAGATGCTGCTTACTCATCTATTCTGCTCACGCTCGGACCAAGAAGGCAGACAGACAAGGAGGGAGGGGGGGGGGGGATACATCCTGCACAGCTGAACCCCCAAATGTCATGGAGGGGGCGGCACATTATTGCCATGGAAACGCAGCCTCAGTAATATTTGATTTTGATCAGCAGCGAGGCTCTGATGAGACCGCTCTCACCTGCTTTCTGCTCTCCAGGTGACTTCAGGTTGATTTTCAAAGTTGGGAAGCAACAGATTGTAGTCATTCGGCTCTTGAGGCCGCTGGGATTAGTTTTAACTCTGGTGATAATTGTATTGGGGAAAAGAGGACTCCATCTCCGTGTTTTCTCCTTCCCTTTTCCATATGGAGTTCCTCTTAGTCCATAGGTTTGTCCCAAGTATCTTATATAATACCAGCTCACAGCAAGGAACCTGCTCTCAACACACAGAAACACTGTGCAGTCAGTTCTCAAATGTGCTGCCAAATTACATCATTTCCCATCAGCTGATACACACAAAACAACACACCGGAGTCATGAACAACATCAAGATTACTGTATCTAATACCACACAGGTCCTACTGCCTGCAATATGAACCCTTCTGTCTAGACACCCATTACCCGCCTGCACCTAAAACAGTGGAATCAATACCATCGCAGGGAGTCATAATGGCCCAATTACTGTTTGTAGGTTTGTCAATGCCACGTCTCTGAGGACGCCTGCTAAAGGCCACACGAACACACTGTGTGCAGGAGTAATGCCATACATTTGTAATAATGTGTGTGTGTGTGTTGGATTGTATATTCTAGGCTGCACCGCTGTGACATTTAAGAGAAAAAGGTGACTGAGCTGCTGTGCGGACTTGTGCTTATATTGTGGCAACAACAGCATGAACTGCTCAGTTTGGTGCATTTTAATATTTGATAATGTAAATTAAAAAGTTAGCATTGTGTCATCAGCAAATTGTGTTAAATGAGCAATTGTTAGTTCTATTGGTGAATTCTGTCAATTAGATCTGACAGTGGATCAAATGACTGTGCGTTGTGTAAAAGGACAAACCCGACTCTGCAGCTCCCCTCAGCTCTAAGGAGCTTTTTAGCATCTTTTAGCTAACTGTTTTGGTTTTACAGCCCTCAACTTGACTGTTTTGATTCACTCTCACCGCTCTCATCATTTTAGCCTAAAAACCCAGTACACTACCTGCAGCAGACAGACACAGTTAGAGACCAGCTGGCCATCATAGTGGAGCATTTAGCAGCTAAAGAGACAGCTGTTTCCCTCAGGAGGTGGAGGAGACCAAAAACAGAGCTAACGGAGAGAGAATACTGGACGTCATTCATCAGGTGACACAAACACGTGAATGGTGATGTCGCTCCATGTCTGTTTAATGTGTAAATCAGCCATCAGCATCTCCTTCTTTCCTGATAAAGTGTTTTTATAGTGTGTGGGCTTTTTCCTTCTCCGAGTCGAGGTTGTAAGGACAGAGTGAGTCATATGTTCAGCTTCTAAATCCCTCTGAGACCAACTTGTGATTTTGGGCTATATAATAAAAATTAGAGCACGGCTGATACGTTAGCTATATATCACAGATATATAAGTATTGCCGTATGTGTCGGATGATTAGTAATAAGAAATTGCTGTCAATAAAATCCACATATATGTTCTGAAAATACATTTTGATTGGACTTCAATCAGTAATGTTACCCTGTAGCTTACATTGCGTAGACAGAAACATAAGAATACTGGTACATAAAAGATAATTTAATACACAAAGAAGTCTTTGGTGATATCATTTAATTTCTATTATATGTCAGTATAGTTTATAGAAGTTCTAATAGGTTGTGATTATAATTTTATTTTTATTTCTCAACTTTATATTTTTGTGGTATTTGTTGCTGTTTTTGATTAATATTTCATGTCTAGTGAAGTTTAGGTTTAAGTTATATTTGCTGGTTTTGTTGTTTAGTCAGCCGATATGTTGTTTTTTAAACTCTCGATATCAGCCTCACAATCCCAGTATCCATCAGACTCTAGTACATGTAAAATTGACTTGTCTTCAATTGACTTGGCTTATTGATTTGCTGAGCTCATACTGAATAAGACACACACACACACACACACACTACTGATAGTCTGTGTAAGTAAGAACACATACTGCTGTGGAAGCTAAATCTGCTGATGATACTTACATACTTTTACTTAAGTAAGGTTTTGAATGCAGGACTTTTACTTAGTAGTGGAGTACTTTCACAGTGCGGTATCAGTACTTAAGTAAAGGACCTGAATACTTCTTCTTACTTCCGTCACTGCAGTTTTCATACCTTATTATAGTTCTGTAACAGAACAGAAACTTCTGTGGAGGTCAGTGTGAAGGTCATTGTAATAACTGCTGTAATAATATATGAATGAGAGTCATTTGGTTTTGTGCAGTGTCATTAATTAATGTGTGTGTCTCTGTGTGTTTGTGAATTGCTTTCTTTGTATTAGCACTTTCCTGCCCTCCATCCCTCATGAGCGCCTTGTACTCCACCTCCTCCTTCAAGCTGCCCGTGAAGAATGGCTTCGTATGAGCGGCATAAATCACCAGCCACAGACCAGGTACACTCCTCCAAGTGAGACATACAGTAACTAAAGGTGAAATGGATGTAAAGGGACGGACAAAAACAGGCTTAAGTTGAACACATCATTCCCTAAGTGTTCACACGCAGGGATCTCACCTGTATTTGAGTGACAGGAAGGTTGGGCTGATTTAAAAGATCCGACATAAGTCGCCCTCCCACCCTGCTGGCCTCTCTCTGGAGGTCCGTGTCACACTGAGGTAGCAGAATTGAATAGGCAGGCTCTAAGAGGCTTCTTTTTGGGACCATTAGTCAAAGGCGGGGACACTATCAGGGCTTTGATTACAATGGTGTGGAGTATTCCCTCGGGGGTCCTCTCTTCTTCATTCATATTCTGCTCTTTAAACATCCCATTCATCAATTACCACCACTGCAGCCACATGGTCGCCATTGTTCATGTGCATTTAGACTCACACACACACACACACACACACACACTCGGTGCACACACATTATGCAGAGTATGCATAAACACCCCCCAAAACATGCAAGGCCATTATCATATACATGCACCAGATGCACACTTGCATGCACACACACAAATGACAAATTTAATGATGTGCTGGTTGTAGCTGCTTGGTGTCCTCGTACAAAGACGAGACTGTAGTTCTGGAGAACGGTGCAGGATTTCTGTGTTTGTGGTCACCGGGATACTGGATACTGTTTGAGTATTTGTCTTAATATTCCCTTTTAACCCTTTTCAGCCCAGAGGCATCTTGGGATGGGAATGTTGGTTGGTCTGTCCACAACTTTGACCCAGACTGAAATATCTAACTACTGGATGGATTGGCACAAAAATTTGGTACAAATATTGTTCACTTGTCAGTTCACAGATCACTAGGTCCTCTAAACGACACAGAGGGCCACAACCCCAAATCTGGTGCAGCAAGACACTGAGGACTGGGGTGGGGGGTTGGGGAAAATGGAAGAAGAGGCGATGTGTGCACTGGAAGAAGTATTTCCCTAAAATCCCATGCGTTAGAGAAGTTTGGGGTTTTGCATGTATGAAAGAGGCTAAATCAGGGCTTTTCAAACACCACCCATCCTCCTTTTCTCCGATTATTATTCTTTGTCTTATTTCTATTTGGGGGATAATCATGCCCTATGTTTTGGATCTACAGTTCCCATAATGCTTTGGGGGATGTAAACAAGAAATATAATGTCACAGATTCAGCGAGTTACGCTGTGGGCTACACCTTGAGCCCAGTTTTTTAGCCTATATATGTCCTTTTTGCAAATTGGCACAATTAAAACTATGCCGAACTAGCTATCAGCAGCTCCTGTTTGCAGTGTACCCATGAATGTTCAGAAAATTATTGCTGGACTTCTTTGATACTGAAGAAAACGTAAAAACATGAGGATCCTCAGGCAAGTTCTGGAGTTATAAAAAGCGTCTTTTTTCTATTACTTGTAAGCAGATTTATGGACGTTTATTTGCAATGGGAATCTAATATAATGATATCCTCAGAAGGTGTATTCATGTTTGACTGAGCTATGACTCTGAGAAGGAGCGTAATTCTTGACGCAAATTGTAGCAGTTGGGCGCTAACAGTTACCCAAGTACCTTATAGCCTCTCTGAGCCCTGTGTTAAAGCTACTGATCCTGCTTCAACTGCTGCTACAATAACTAACTTCCTGTTGTTTTCAGAACACCGGCATGCACCTGCCCCTTTCCCCTCACGCGTTAGCTTTGCCTCACCTCTCTCCCTCCAGAACCCCCTTCAACTCTCCTGCGCCCCCCGGGGAGGTGCGCCTCACAATTTGAAAACCTCCGGGCTAGATGGGTAAAGGGAGAGAGACAGACAAAGGGTAGTGGGCAAGAGAAAGCCATCACTGTTGAGTGCAGTCTGGGTCCAGATGGGGACCAAAACATGCCTGAGCTGCTTGCAGCTTGAGACATAATTGCAGTCATTTAGCCGAGGCGATGTATAGACCGCAAGACTGCATCTGACCCAGTCATGAGCAAAAACACAGTTGATGATATTTATAGTTCACATGAATAATAGACACCAACACAAACATGGACACTGCAGAAAGAAAAAGACAATTAACTTCTACTGTATAATGCTGCTGCTGTCTTATCTTATGTTAGCATGCTCAATTAGCATTTTGCTCAAGTGTTGTGCCTAAAAGCAGCCTCACAGAGCTGCTAGCATGTAGACTCTTGTTTCTACACTTGGTTCGCTCTCATGTGTTCCTTCTCCTCTGTAGCTTCCTGTGGTGATCTCAGTATCTGTTCCTCTTCCTCCTTTGCCCCCTAATCTGTTGCTATCTGACTGACACACTCTCCTCTTTATTCTTAGTTTATAATCAGTCTTCATGGCCTCTCATTCCAACTGCTCAGCTCTTTCACAACCTCCTGTCTGTATCTCTCACTTATTCAGCAGAGCCCCACATCCTCCTCGCTGTCTGTCGCAGCCTCCCTCTCAGCCTTTCATCCGCTCTCTCCTTCATCACCCCCCCCCCCCCCCCAACCCTAACCCAAGTACCTCATTCGCCCCCTGTGCTCTGTTTGTTTGCTATTCAGGTGGGTTGAGTCTCAGCCTGCTCTTTGGAGGTTTGTCTGTGGAGCGGAGATAAGGTTTAGGGTCAGGACTAATTTAGAGTAATAACACAGAGGCTACCTTTGAAATAATGTGAGTGGTCAAAGTAGAAAGCTCCAGGATGTTGAAACATTTACATTTGTATGCAGTTGCACCTCCTCTAAAGCAGGTTCAGGTGGGTTTTCCACAGTCCCTCTCTGATCCCTCTCTGTGAAGAGTTGGGTGACCCCTTCCACAGTCTATATTCTCAGAAAAACGTTAAATCCAGAAGATGTTGGACTAATTCGCTGTAATGACTTTTACAGTAATATAATATCTACAGAACTAGTGAGCAACACTTTCCATTCCGCTTATCTGTCCTCAACAGGAACTCACTTTTAATTGGACTGTCACTGAGTATTAGTTCATCAACAGGAGGGTTTGAACCTGCTGAAAACACAGTGATAGAAAACAAGAGCCTCACATCACAATTAGTAAGAAAAGCGTTTATTTAGAATTTAGAGTCATGGAGATATAAATATACAAAGAAGAAGCACGGTGAATACACTGAGCGTGTTTTATTTACGGTAACATAACTTTATTTATATATCATGTAAAAAACAGTGGAAAGTGCTGACATGGGGCTTTCACATGGTATCATCTGTAGACCAGAAAGAAATGTTTTTGACAGAAGTATTATAACTTTTAATTATTAACATTTTCTGTGATGAAAGAATGAAAAAGGGATAAAATCACATGACATGTGAATAGACTGTGCTGTGTTTGTGTGTATAAATAGTGAAGCGATACTCTTTCCAACGTTTAACTGTTCTATGATAATATTTTTAATGATTATCATCAGGTATTTGTTCATTTTTATAGGCTCTGGTGTCCTTTTTCTTGCCAGCTTTATACTTCGTTAAATTCATAAAGATAAGTCAGACTTACAGCTGAGTTTGTGCTGAGCAAATGACACCATGCATGTGGGGTAAGGACAGAGTAAAAGGTGCTAAACAAAGACCTGCAGATGGTTTTAAAGAACTTATCCACCACAGCTCTGCTGCATGTCTCTGCTCCAGCCCTCAGGTTCACGTCGAGTGTTGAGAAGCTCTGAGGGGCTTTGAATGACTCAGTCTCATTTTTTTTTTGTTTTTTTTTTGTCTTCCTGCCGTCACCTTTGCCTTTGTCTCTGCCTCAGTTCTCCACATCTGACAAGCTCGACACCAAAGCCTCGTTTCATCCGTCCTCCTCAAGCAGCGGATGACACTTCATTCAGGTGGAGAAACACGCAGCGAGTGACACATTCGCTGCTGACGAACAGAGGGAGTCAGTCAGTACATGATACCTGAGAAAGATCAGGAGGGGAAGTCATGAGAGAGAAATACGTATCGAGCTCCAAGATTCTGCAGCAGCAGCAGCGGTGGCATGTAACCAAGTACTGAAGTACTTCACTACAAACTTTATACCACTGAATACTTTCTACTTCACTACGGTTATCTGACAGCTTTAGTTTAGCTTTAGTGAAAATGTATAATTACAGCTGAAATGATGAAATGATTAGTCGATTGATTTGACAATCAACTATTCTGATAAGATAATATGATGATATTGATAATATAGCAAATATTATTTTCTGTTTGTTTTATACGAAAAAGTCAGAATATTTCAAGAATACAGTTCATAGTTATAGTAATATTTAGAGAATAAAAATGCGACTTTTCGAACAATAATATTTTATTATAATATTTAGATAATATTTTCATAATTGTATGAAGGAGGAAAAAAAGTCATAAAAATGTGTCTGGATCGGTGACTTTTAAAAAAATAATGATAATGACGTTTAAATGAGACTAATTTGTTTTCCCAAACCACGATATAATGTATAATGTATGTATAGTGGGAAACATAATTGCAGCTTGGATTAAGTGAAGAAGCAACATCTTTGTAAAGTAAAGTCATATAGAGAGGTGGTGGCAGTGGACGGTGCGCGTACAAAAACAAAAAGCACTTTCATTAAAAGAATAGTTTGACATTTCGGGACATTTTGGCTTTTTTGCCGAGAGTTAGATGAGAGGATTAATACCTCACTCGCGTCTGTTCGGTAACATATTTGTGGTTTTATTTATTTTCATCTTTGTCCTCCTCGTTGTGCTTTTAAATGTGGTTCTAATCCTTTGACTCTTGTGGGGAACTTGTCTTAAATATTGCTCTGGATATTTTGTAATCGCCCGACATGAGCTTCTGCGTCTCGCTGTAGTTTCCAGTGTGGCCTCTTGTCTGGTTTGTTTCATGGCCTGACAGTCAGACTAGTTAGTGATTTGTTCAAAGAGCAGAGGCAAAGGTCAGACTGCACCACCGGACTGATAAAAACACGCATAAAGGTGCATTTCGCCACGCAGACAAACCAGGAAGGCCTGGTTAGACCAGGTCCTGCTGAAGAATAAAAGCACCTTAACGGATAATTACATGGTCAAACATTAGCACCAATCTTTAAACAGCCCACCGAGTTTGAGATAGCAGATATAGTCTGCTAAAGCACATTAATTAACTGCTCCTCGCATTTTAATACAATCTAAAAGGTAATACATGCCCTCAGGTGAAATTTAACAAAGGCATATGAATTAACTTTAATGTATTAATTTTTTCTTTATCGTAAATCTCACGGGGGGGGGGGGGGGGGGGGTTACATTACACAGTTACATCAGGTGGCGAGGAATTATCGCAGAAAAGGTCGAACGTTATCAAGAGGAGCAATTTTGATATTAAATTCAGGCTGCTTCTTTTCAGGTGGTAATGGGTTTGAGTGAAATGATCACTTAATTCTACTGAAAGCTGAGTTCGCGGGCTTGTTGGTGAGTGAATAAATGGCGACTATTAATCATCTGACAGGGATGATGTGGAAGACACCGCTGAGGCGAAAGCTCTGGAGGTATTAATTAGTGTTTAATTATAAGCCCTGGTCATAAATATCAATAAAAGCTTTCACATATTTTCACTTGGGAACAGACATGCTAATCTCTGGGGGAGCCTTCGTGGTGTTTCAGCACCTGGAAATGGCAAAATTCAAAATTACAATAACATCTATGTTACATTCCAAGAAGTCGATCAAGCCTTTCTTATTGGCAGTAGAGGACGAAAAGCTTTTCCAACCGCTATACGAGACAACACATATATTCTAATCATTAGCACTTTTAATTATTAAAAGCAATAATGTTTTCATACAATTGAATTAATGTTGGGAGTCAGCTTCCATTTATCAATTACTAGCCCAACTATTTCAACTGTTTAATACTTTTAGCTCACTATTTATCTGATACATTTAGCTATTTCAACTATTTATCCAATACTTTTAGCTAACCATTTCAACTGCTTAGCATTCATTTAGCTATCTATCTCTTACTTTAGCTAACTATTCCAACATTTTATTTATTAATGTAACGAACCGTTTCAACCGTTTCTCTTTTACCGTAGCTATAGTTTCAACTGTTTAGTAGCCTACTTTAAGCTAACCATACGCTACATTTACATATACATACATTATTTCAACTGTTTAGTAGCCTACTTTAAGCTAACCATACGCTACATTTACACACATACATTATTTCAACTGTTTAGTAGCCTACTTTAAGCTAACCATACGCTACATTTACACACATACATTATTTCAACTGTTTAGTAGCCTACTTTAAGCTAACCATACGCTACATTTACATGTACGTACATTATTTCAACTGTTTAGTAGCCTACTTTAAGCTAACCATACGCTACATTTACACATACATACATTATTTCAACTGTTTATCCATTACTGTTAACTATTTACTCCAACCATTTATTTATTACTTTAGCTAGGTTAACTAGCCTATTTAAACCATTTTTCAATTACTTTTAGCTAACAATTTCAATAATTTTCCAATTACTTTTAGCTATTATTATACCAACCATTTATCTATTATCTATTAACTAACTGTTTCAATCATTTCTCCATTAGTTTTGGTGAACTATTTTTTTTTTTTTTATCGTTTTAGCTTACTGTTTGAACTGTTTATCCATTACTTGTTAGCTATGCTAACATGCCTTCAACTCCAGAAGTGTAACAGTAAATACATGTCAAAACATTATGGGTTTGTTTTATTTGTATGTAATTTTATTTTATTGTCATTTTTATGAGTGGCAGCTTTCCCCACAAATCCACCTGTGAGAAAGATATATCATTTAAAGGGGGTACTCAAATTATTACTAATTAATACATTCAGGTAAGCTCTGTAAGTTTTATTAATTGGTATTTAATTATAGACACTGGTCATAAATGTCCATAAAGGAGCCTTCATAGTATTTCAGCAAAAAACATACCCGGAAATGTTTCTGGTAGCACTTTGGCTTTCTACAGGCAGTATATAACACAATATTTAATATATAGTTTATGACAGACTATAATGTTTATTAGTGTATTTGCTAACAATGATAACTCCTCCCATGGTGGATAAGAAATACTACACATAGTAAACACTTAAAAATGTCTTTATAGCTGCTTACAACTACATTATAGTGTTTTTATAAACCATTTATTAAATACTGATATGCTCCTTACAAATGCTAAATAGGGAGTTTTAAAGTGAAGTGTTCCCATGTGTCCTCTCCACAAGAGAAAAAGGCCTGATTGAATAAGTTGACCACACTCTTCTACCAAATCCTTGTTCAGATATTTTCCATTCATTCATTCACCTCTGAAAAGGCTCCCAGTGAAGAGATGATACCTGCCTCACTACATCTGCAGCGCTCGTTAATGCCAATCAACAGGCGGAGAGGCCCCGCTCTGTTGCTAGGAGACTGGAGAGGATATTTTCAATCGGTCCAGCGAGACTCTGATTGGACTGTCATTACTGGCCGCCGGTGTAACTGACCATGAGTGTAATTGCTGGAGTTTCTGTCTTGAGAGTAGCCATTTTTTGAATCAAGCAAGTTTCATGAATTGACCAAAGTAGCTGTTGGACTTTGCACGGCAGTTAGGAGGATTTTGTTGTGAAAAGGTGGCCTTTCAGGAAACACCTAATTGCTATTGGCTGTTTCGCTCGCTGTGACATTTATGAAAACTTTATGGACAACAATCGCTCCAGCTTGTGACATTTTGGATTCCCCTTTAAAGCTGTGAATATGAAGGTTTCCTACTTTACGGGCCACGGGACTCAAGATGAAAACAGCAGCAGCTCCCAGTCCGAGTCCGGTCGGCACAGATGAAAGAGTGACGAGAGAGGAGAGAGCGACAGTGTTTTCATCCTGTAAGAAAAGGTCATAAATGTGATGCACCTTGATGGAGACAAAGGTCCTGTTTGGATTGAAACTGAGATCTTTTCTCAGGTCGTTGAACTCTGCAGGTAATTGAAATGATGAAATAATAAAGGGATGTTCCAACACGAGCAAAAGATGCATCGGCTATCAGTGAAGTGTGACACTATTTGGCTTATGTTTTCATTTGAATGTGTGAAAAGACATCAGTTCCAGTTCACTTGAACAGAATTCACTGGCATTGCAAACCACTGATGGTTAACACTCCAACCAGATGAACATCTCTGTGTCTCCACGCAAAGTAAAAGAGCTTTCAAACTTCTCTGTTTGCAAGATTTTCATTTTTGTTTGTACAAAAATTAGACGATAACAGTGGAAATTCTGGCAGTCAGACATGGACAGATAATGGTACTTAGATAATGGTATGTTTATGTAAGAATACTGTATGTATGTATACATGGGTTGACTGACAGTAAGGGTGGTGTGGTACAGACATTCAAGGCCTCCAGAGGATGAAGCCTACTGACTTGATGATATCCTGACATTTCCTCTAGTGTCACCACGAGCTTGACATTTTTGGATTTGAGAGAAATATCTCGACAACTATTGGACGGATTATGATGAAATATTCCACGGACATTCATGGTCCCCAGAGGAGGAATACCAATGACTTAGGTGATCCCCTGACTTTCACCGTGACTCTCCAGTGTCACCATTAGACTTAACATTTGTAGTCTTGGTGGTGGTTTTTGGTTGGCAGAGGGAAGGGTTCATCTTGCACAAAGAAAACGTCTTTATTGTCATTTTCGTTAAGGAGTGGGAACATATCATTTAAAGTGGGCTAAAGTTTGGGAAAAGGTAAAGGAGGCTTTCCAGATTACTTGCTAGAAGTTAAAGGCCCCATTCCACTCTGCAGTCATTAACTTGTTCTTTATATAATCCATACATTCTTGACAGATGCACTCTAAAATAAATGTGTTTTTATCTCTCATTTTTATTGTTTTTTAGCAACCATTTAATTTAGCTTAGGCTAGATCCACCCCCCCTCCCCCAGCTTCCAGTCTTGATACCAAGCTAAGCTAACTGGCTACCGGCTGTAGCTTCACATCTAATAGGCCGACATGAGAGTGGTATCGATCTTCTCATCTAACTCCCGGCAAGAAAGCGAATAAGTGTATTTCCCACAGTCCTTCTTTGTTGAAAGACAGACAGAAGAAAGCTGAAGTCTTTATCTGATATTTCTCACACAGTGTGACGTGCAGATTTATGTCTGGTGTCAATGGGGGGAAAAAGGGAATCACACAAAATGGCTTCCAGACATCGCCCACATGAGGATTTCCTGTCGCAACAACAACATCTCTGCATGTGTGTGTTGTGGTTTCAGTGCCAGACACCTCGTCTAATTACCTAAGTTGGCATGACAGTCACGGCGCGTTGAGTCAATGGGATTGTGGATCCACCAGCTCTGATATGGATTAGAAATAGAGCTGCTCAAACTGTGACATCTCCCACTGCACTGAAGACTGTGTTTCTAACAAAGCAGCTAAATCACATGTTACCTCCCTGCAGATGAGGTTGTTGGTCAGCTCAGTAAAAGTCTTTTAAACTCAGTTGTTCCAGTCTGCTTTAAAGCCACTGAGGGCTGTAATCTGACATCAGATCTGTAGTCAGGGGCTACTTGCGTTGGGGGGACAGGTGGACTGTTCTCCCTGCAGTCACCCCACTGTGCCGTCATTTGCATACTGGATCAGATTATCATTACATTATGTATTCCAAGGACAAGCCTGAGCGTGATGGATGATTGGTGCAGTCTAGTAATCTTCACCAAGGTGCTTTGTCCAACCTCGTATTTCTGCCTCGAAACCCGAGCAGCAGTGATCTACAGCTCAGCTGCTCCAGGGTCAGACCCTCAGTCCGCGGCTCGATTCAGGGATACCTTCGGCTAATATCGCAAATATCAGGCACTTCTTTTCATTTAATTGAACCATCTTACAGTCTAGATCGCTGTTTACGTTTGTAGTCGTGTTCATACTCAGTGGAAACAGTAGGTGCTCAACTTTTCCAGAATAACTGATGCTTAAAGGTTGCACTGTAAAAGAAAATATATTAAAACTTAACAGGCTTCTAAGTACAAATACCAAAGTTTGCACAAATTATATGATATATAAACCTTTAAGAAATACTTTCTTGCAAGAGTGCGTAATAGATTTACACGATGATATTTATAATTCTAGCATTCTTACAATACTTATATTTTACTGTGAAAAATAAATTAAAGACATAAAAGTTAGTAAACAAAAAGAGGAAAGAAATAACATGTAAAGGAGGAAGATTACACAAAAAAAGAGAAACAAGAACAAGAATCCGACAGACAGAAACTGAAAAATGAAATCGCTGATTTGACCATCTGCATCACGTCACTCTGTTTGACATTTGATTGATTACAGCAGTCTCTTCTCCAGGCTGGATCTGTATTTTATCATCTGCCTCCTCTTGTATTCTGATGCATTCCTCTAAATTATTTAGTCGTGAGCTTCATATTTAATCCGGTTCGAATATTCCACTGATTTCTGACTCTGATATTGATCTCATGCTTCGCTCGTTGTCACAAGTAAACTCAGATTAAAAGTTCTGGTCCTGATCCGTTCACACAGCATAAAAAAACTGAGCGCTCACGTCCACATTCATGATCAGAACGATGACGTTACAGTTTCCACAGACGACCACTAAACCTGCTGATTTTTGCTTTACTTTATCAACATGAATTATAATGCAGCCTTTCACCCAACGATGTCCAGCTGTTTTTATAATAGAGCTTATAAGTAATAAATAAATAACTTCTGAGATGTGAAGCCCTCTTTGCAGTTCCCATCATAGATAGATAATACGGACTCGATGGCTTCTCTAATGTGGCAGCAGGAGTGGAATAACAGGCCGGTCCACACAGGATACGTGTGATTAAGGGTGATAAGATTTATCTGTGGTGCCAGTTACACAGATGGGGTTACAGAAATAAGCTGCTGCCTGGTTACAGGATGTGCTCTGATTGACGTAGACACCATTTTGGGGTGTGTGTGTGGTCCAAAAAAATAGCCTGAAGAAGCAATGGCATCTAGAGCCGAGTGCTCAGAGATACAACATGACATATCTTTTACTTGTAACGGAGTATTTCTACACTTACTTCACGGAGTATTTCCTCCACCAGCATCCTGGTCTGTGATGATACTCACGTCTTGATCAAAAGACAGTAACACCTGACAGATGATTCAGTAATTCATCTATATATTAGTTAAATGCAGCTTATACGTGGAGCCTCTTCATGCCGCAGAGCTCGACACTAATTCAGTCAAATAAAGTCTGTATTTATGTTAAGTTTGGACCATATATCCATCAGTTAATGGACCTTTGTTTCCTCAACTAAACTTCCTTTTTATAAGAGCTTCCTGCCTTCAACAGGCTCCTGACTGCTGCTGACAAGAGACAGGAAGTGGGATAAGGAAAGCTTAAAATTCCCAAATTATCTTTGCAGGATGTAAAAGGAGCACTACGAGAAATTATGACTTCCCTCTCGAGGACATTAATCTGTGAGTCGTCTCTCCTGCTCTGTTCGCCCTCTGACCAAATTCAACTTTAAAACGTTGGGATAAACATCTGTGTCAACATCCTGCTGCTGGACAAATTTACATAAACACGACTGGTATCGACACTTTGACCACTAACAGACGTTTTACTGAGGATCTATACAAAATGATCTCTTCTTCTCTCTTCTCACATAGATAAATAAAGACTCCTGCGGTCGCCCCCCCTCACGCATCAAGTCTCCTCCCAATTTACTGAATTGATAAATTGTGCTCCTCAAATCTTTTTTTTTTAATCCTGATCATCGTGGATCAATAGCCATGAAGGTTTTGCTGCCACTGGAACTTTTGTAATTGATAGACAGTCCTATTAATCCAGTTCATAACCGCCTTAATGTCAACATTCATGGGCTTAACAATGTCTTAATTTGTTGATGGAATCTCTTTTATTCCGTTACTTCACAGAAACACTTGTTATTCTTTAATAAAAATCATTTTCGGACTTTAAGCGATGGATGTTTCAATAACTGTTCCTATTTTCACTTATAATTTATTATAAATTGCAATAATAAATCTGCGGTCGGAAAATGTTCTCACAAATTAAATAAACGTACAATCTTCGATGCAGTTGAAAGCTCCAGAAAAAAAGCTAGTAAGCACAGTGGTTCTTGCTTTGAGAGTATTTTGTCAAACTGTTTTATTTCCAAGATCAAGAATAAACTTTATAATTATTCTCAGAGTTTAAATAATTAAGAACACGGAAGACTTCGTCCTCTCAAAAAACGAATTTAATCAAAACAAAATGTCGTTTCATTAACAAGTTTATAAAACAGTGATTTAGTTACATAAATAAATTGATCAGTGTATCAAATCTTAGTTTCAACTTCATGAGCATGTTGACATGGTTGTACAATCATTTACCTAACGTAATAAATAAAAAGGGAGCATTTCTAAACAAAAGAGGAGCTACTAACAAGAGACGACACTGAAAAACAGATGAAATGAGCTTTTAAAGCACAGAATACAGAGCCAGTTCAGCTAGAAATCAAAGACACTAAAGGAGGTTGTAACCAAAGTCGGCTGGCGTATGAAAAAAGTTTGGTAGTTAGAACTCCCATTTGGTTATTTTAAAGCATTAAGACAAGGCAAGAAAGAAGGCTGTTCTTGTGTGAGGAATTCTAGAGAGAAATGAAAACAAACGGAATTGAAGAAGAGGAGGAAAGATACACAAAAAGCGTGAAAATAAAATACAAAGTGGAACAGTCAAGACCTACAGTATAGAGCAACTTTCTGTCCTGCACAAAGTCGAGATGTCAGAAGACGGAGAAGAAGAAGAAGAAGAGACGGCGGGCTTTGTGTTGAATCGCTGCAGGAGGAGACGGCTGTTCGGTCCGCGGTCGTCTCTTTCTCCGACTCCTACGATCCTCATTATTCTGCGTCCGGGAGAATACGCACTTCCTGTACGTCCACTTCCTGTCTCACAAGCTGGCCGAGCGTCTGCAGTCCATCACATGTCTGCAGAGCCAAACCGGCCGGCGTGTTCACCGTTTTGAACTGGCCCCCTGATGCGATGCAAGGCGAACGTGTTGAAGTCCTTCTGATATGTTTGTTTCAAAAACCAAAAGTACTGCAGCTTCAAGTATTGTGCCTTACATAGAATATTCTCTCATAAATTAGTTAACATATACATTTTTTTTTTCAATATTCAGACATATACTTTCATATATACAGGACAATAAAATGCTTTTGTTCTCTCTTTTGTTTTTTTTTGTCTGCTTCTTCTTTTCGAGAAATCCCTGAGAATGTATGTTGACAGTTGCCAAGTTCCCACAAGAGCAAGCACTGTGACAGTTTGTTTCCGTGTTTCTGTGACGAATGTGTCCGTAAAATAAGCACACTGAATGTTTTGAGACAACACTGCAAAAGCCAAAACAATCAGCAGGAACAAAATATCGACCCAGTGAATGAATTCTGGTTGTGATTTTGGAGATTTTCTTTCAGTTCGCTGAGCAGATGGGTGAAGAGGAAGAGGAGGAGGAAGAGGGAGGGGGGGGGGAGTAAAGCTGGATCCTTTTAAAAAGAGGTACTTGTCACTTCAGATGGAGTTGCTCCATTTGGTTTAAAGCCGTTTGTCTTCTCTTTGAGGCTGTGAACGTTAGCTGGGGGAAGTAGGAAGAGTGCAAGGTGGACATTCTGCCACTGGACAGTTTATACTCAGTGTAAAACTCTTACTCTCTCGCTTTCATACATATAAAGGGAAACACACAAACTTCCACGAGTTGACAGTTCTCTCCTTCTGCAAATGGTTTTATACAAATCAATACCAGCTGTTGCTTTTATGGTTTACAGTGTTTTTCTTCAATTTCAGACGTGTTTCATATCTCGTTCCCGTCATCTTTAGCTGACCGATTACCGTTTCAACACTGCGCTCGTGCTCGGTTCAACTCACAATGAAAAGGAAATATTCGCTGTGAATGAATGTGACTTTCCTTCCACACACACAGTCCATCATTTGCCAAATCATAGGAACAAGATTTTGCATGAATGTTGTTTTAGGAGGATTTTCACTTCAAGTTAGAAAGGATTTTATTTATTTATTTTTTAAAAAAAAAGGGAGACTCAAGTAAAAAGGGGCGATTTGGTCATTTGATCCTCTTTCAACCAAATCTCTCTCGAACAAGCATCATGAGTTTCTTCTTGCCCTTGTATATCTGTTTCAGGTTGTCTATGAACTGTGTGAACTGGATGTGTCCGTCGTGCGCCATCAGGAACGTCTCCCTGGCTTTACTGAGGAACTCGATGAACTCGCTGTAGTGGCGCGGGCTGATGTGCGTCAGCCGTGAGTGCGTCGTGTTGATGTAGGCCCCGATCGTGGCGTCCAGTAGCTGCCTGAGAGGAGCCTTGTCCAGAGGCATCAGCTTCCCAGAGTTCCTGCGACTGTGCAGCGCCACCATGCCCGGCGTCGTCAACGTGCACCGCCGCAAAATGTCCGACAAGACGGTGGCACATTTGACGCTCTTCACCACCAGGGGGATGACGGATGCCAGTTCATTTTTCCCCAGCGAGTGGCTGAGAGCGCACGCCCAGAGCACGTCGTTGATCGCCGGGTGTGTGTCTTGGTTGTAGCTGAGGTTCAGGTGAGTCATGGCTAACGTCGCTAGTTTGTACGCCCTCATAGGATAGCCGCGGTGCTCCATGTAGCGTGCTATTGTAAACAGCTGTGTGTAGTTCATTCCCGTGGCGGCCGCGTCCAGTACAATCTGATAGGCTGTCTCGAAGGCAATGTGGTCCTTCTCGCAGAGTGTCAGAGCTGAGAGGGCACAGTTTTGGGGGTCCTTCATGGCACACTGCAGGGCCAGGGTGCGGGCGGAGTTGGCCAGGTTCTCCTGCTGATGGCAGTCCAGATGCAGGCGGACGATGGTGCTGTTGGACATGACTGTGCTCGCCACGACGCTGGTGGCTTCGGTCGGGGTGAAGAGGGTGAACCAGCTCTGCATGATGCTGTCCAGCGCAAACACACCTAGAAAGAGAGGAAAATAAACATTAGTTTAAGATCTTACTGACGGAAAGTCTTCTGCCTGCTTTAAGGTCATTGTGGAGTCCCCCAGGGTTCAATCTTAGGTCCTCTTCTTTATCCATTTTACAGGTTGCCATTTGGTCAAACACCATAGATGAACCCTTAAAAGTTAAGTAGCCTGCTCCTGTAAACACCAAATATGTATTCATACACCACTGAAAATAGTCCCCAACAAATTACTGAGCCTTCTTCTAAAAATGAAACTATATTTGTGAGCCGTTTTTAAAGATTTATGTCTTCAGTAGGAATCCTGCAGTCTAGATAATATAGGAATAACAATTCTTTGCTGCTGGCAAAATTATAATGCCCCTTTTAGACCCTGACAACATTCAAACTAATCTACCAATATGAATGTACAAGTCATACTACTAAAACCCTTCATTTTCAACCTTAACCTCTATTTGATTAACTGATGCGATACTTCGACCTATTGACCCGTTGTACTCAAAATCATAAAAGACTCCCAGAATTCAAACTGAATGCATCACCAGCCTTACAATGGCTTTTCACCTTCTTATTGAATATTCTATTTCTAATTCTCTGACATTATATGGTCTGGCCCCCCTCTACATCACCAACTGGCATGTTCTCAATGGATCCATTCAAACTCGGCTCACAGGAACAGGGACTCCTTGTCAACCCCCCCCCCCCCCACACACACACACACACATTCACAAGAAATCATCTAGGAGGGGGTTTTCCCCTACAGAGCTCCGTCCCTCTGGACACAGCTTCCTGTCCACTTCAGGGAAAAATCAGCCACTGGGTTTCAGTATTCAAGTCCAAACACGAGGCCCACTTAATCAGCCAACAGCCCACAATCTTCCATAATTATACCCTGCCACTCATTCCTTTCCCCTTCCCTCCCTCCCGCTGAGAGCCCTCCGAAATCCACTTTTAAAGGTCTTGTCCTGGTCGCCGGAACACCCTCCTCTGAACAGAAAATGTCTGATCAAATCTTAGAGAGATATTCTTTATTAAAGTGCAGCGTTATAGATTAAACTACCCAAATGATATACTTGTATAGTAGAGAAAAAGAAATCGAGCTGCTTATGGGTCAGTGCATCAATAATTATAATAATAAATATATATTATATTATAACAAAGGGGACCATTCTACTGTGCATAGCAGAGATGCTAACGTTTTGGCTGGAACCAGTTAGTTTTAGCCTCAAGCTGTTGACATGATTTCATGTGTGAAGCTATCAAGTGCATATTTAGAATACCTTTAAAATGGCTTGTGTGATCATAAATTAAATTAAGTTAAATTACATTTAGTTTAATTAGTATTTATTAATAAATTAGCTAGCTACAGTTGATAAAATTGACGGCCGTCGACTAGAAAGAGAAGCTGCTTTGTTTTGGTTTTTTTATCTGCATGAAATCAAAGATTACTCAACATGTAAAGTGGTAATTCTGCCATCGTTATCATTGTAAGCTGCATATGTGCCGTGCCAGCGTCCATTACTTTTTGTGGGGAAACAAACTCACCAGCCTCAGTAGCACAAGTGACCAGCCATCGCACCATCTCTCTCCTCCGCCAGTTCAAGGTAGACAGCGTCATTCTCATCACCTGCAACAAACACCAGGTTAGCTCCGAGTCTGCATTATAAAGGATATGAAGTGTGTTAATCGGTGTGTGTGTGTGTGTGTGTTGTTTACCTGAAGACCCAGCTCCAGGGAGACTTTGAGCAGCGTGATGTCCGGCAGGCTGTCCATGAGGGTGGCAATTTTGAAGGCATCCTGGGCCAGTTTGAAGATGTGGGATGCGGAGTGGATGTTCTTCTGGATGGACTCTAACACTGTTTCTAGCTTACGAGCATCGCCTGGTAACACAACAAACAAAACAGGGACACAGAGGCAAAGTCATTCTCATAAATCCTCCATTAAACCCTGTTTTATCGGATATTGATTTTCACAGGCATCGGTTTTACATAACAGGACTGCTGTATGTCCGCACAAGACAAGATAAAGCTCTGTGTATTTTAAGAGTATTTTCGTAACGTCTAACTGAATCTCTGTGGTTTGTAGTTTAGTTTCACTCTGACGCTCATGTTCGTGCTTTCAGCTGCATCGGAGCTGCTGAATGCAGTCTGAGCAGAAGCAGAGGGGGGTGCGAGGGCAGGGTTTTGAGGGAAAGCATTACAAAATCTGAACGTGAAATCAATAAGTCGTGCTCTTAAATTGAAAGACCACGCTCTTCAATAAAGATAGGAAAAGAAAAACATACTGCTGCTGCTTCCACCGGCTTTTACTGTGAAGCAGCTATTGGAAATGCAGCGCTATTGTCTGCAGTGCTATTCTTCAATAAAAATTGCCTTGTTGGCTTGTGACCAGCACACGTCGAGCACATCATCAAGGTAAACAGCTTAGTTTTCCTTGCCAGCAAAAAAAAAGGCCTTAGAAGGTATGAAACAGTCTTAAATATCTTTAGTACAGTTTGAACTTGTTTCGTCAGCTGTTATCTATAAACTGGATGGATTGTGCTGCAGTTAAAAGTCTTTTTAAAATGTGCTTTATAAATCATTGTACGCCTTATTGCCGCCACTGGTTTTCTGCCATTCTTTGACTGTGAAAAAGGGTCATTCATTTCATTCTATGCGGTATTTAAAAAGCCGTTTGCGCGGCTTCGATGGTTGAGGCTGCTCTCAGCTCAGCTCGGCACACTACGAACAAAACAAAACAAAAAAAACGGTACGCGACGGCCGGCTAGTTGTACCTTTAGCAGCAGTGAGCATGGTGGAGGCCAGTTCACACTGTTGGGTCTCTATGTGGCTGAGGGTGAACCAGCGAGGGAGGCGGTTGGGCACCACTGACACTATATGGTGAGGCCGAGACAAGTCACCGGAGGGGGGCGTGGACTCTAGGACCGGCAACCTGAAGACACACAGAGGAGAAAAACTTTATTAGTTCTTTATTAGACATAAAGGTAAAGAGAAAAAAAGGGCAAAATCAGAGAGCAGTGTTGCTTTTATAGAGTCAATCAATAGTTTCCCTTCACAGTCGACTCAGGTGGATCTTCCCCTCAGGCCACGTTCACCGAGAATAAGGATGAGTTTAAAAATAACAGCTCAATTCCTTTTCCCCCCAAACGCCCTCCTGTTTCATCCCATTACAGCTGCCGTGATGCCGCGTTTCTGCAGTCTAATATTCCTCCTTTGTAATTCAAGTCTGGGATTAAAAAAAATATAAAGATTTACATATCATAAAAATCAAAAGGGGTTTAATTTGGGCGAGAGGAAATAAAGTTTCGTAACACCCGTGGCGGTCAGGGAGGAAACCAACAGTGTGTATTTATTATTCACACATTTTATAAAACTCGTTTTCAGCAGCGTTGAATTATTTAGTGAATATTCCAGCAAAAGGAGGTTTTGTCATTAAACAGTGCCCCAGATAGCTCCTAAATCTGCCTCTCTCTTTCCTCCTCTCGGTATCCATCAACCTCCTTCACACACAAACCAAACCAGAACTGAAAGGAGGAAGAGGAGGCGGTTACATTTAAAGTCCGATCCAGGGCAGCAACTCCCCGTCTCACTCCCTCTTTATTTCTGCTCCTCCTCATCAGACGACGTGATATCAGCCCGACTTCTCTCTCAGGCTGCATCACTGATGGATTTTAAAACTTATTTTGCTGTTGATGCTTTAACCGATTAATCATCATTTTCATCATTTAACGTTATTAGAGAGTGACTTCCTGCCTCCTGTTTTATGACAGTTTTTTTAAGAGGAAGGAGGTTTACTCACCGCATGGCCCTCAGTGCAATTTTGTACGCCAGTTCGGCGTCATGAGGTAGCAGGGAGGTGAAGAGATACTTGGCAAAAGTGTGCATGGGGACGCTCTCTCTGTAGAGTAACTCCCCCAGACCACTGTAAGGACCAGCTGGAAGAAACACAAACCAGGACACGATATAGGGATCAGTTCAGTCTGTACAAACACAGATTTCAGCGTGCGGAGCTGAGTGACATATGACTGGACGGTGACCTCGTGTATGAGATTATTTCAGACTGATTCAAACACACAGACTGATCTGAGCTCAGCTGTGAATCAGAACGATGATCACTTTGTTCGTTGTCTTTTCAGCGTCACAGAACATCCTGAAACAACAACTGGAGGGTCGACGGCTTCAAGGAAAAGCTACTAAGCTGGATTTCTCTGCACAGTTTGTTTCACTATGCAGGCGGAAGCCATTTTAGTCAGTGCTGAAAGTGTAGCAGCACGAAAAGGAATCAATGAAACAACTTGAATTAGTTTAATTATTGATTTTCTTTAAGACAATAATTCAATGAAATGAAAACAAATGTAAGGCTGCTGTTATTCTACCCGTTTCTTTTCATGGGATTTGTTGACAAAAAGAAACTAAGCTTATCTTTTAAAATATTAAAGGAAGAGAACAAAAGAGGGATTTTTGTTATGACCTCTTGCCTTGATAAGATAAGAACAATGACTTCCTTTGGGCCTCCACTTTATAATCACAACCAAACAGAGCCATATGTGAGAGGCGAGCGGCTCTATCATTAGTGGGTTTGAAGCGAAAACGGCCTTGAACCATGATGAGACACACACACACACACACACACACACACACACACACACACAGGCATTCACACAACGTCAGCAAACAGACTGACAATGCAAACAATACACTCACACAATTGTGAACGCAGACGTACAAACATTCAAAGTGTAAATGTACACAGAGTTAACACAACGCCGCGCACACTAACAGACAATTAAAGCACAAAGAGCTGATTGTGGTTCAGGGTGTGAAACCGGAGTCCTCCTGTGTGTGGACCATGTTTTCCTTCGTGGGTCCAGGATTTGGGGAAAACATATAAAGGAATAGTTTGACCTTTTTGGATGAGAAAATCAATAAAACTCTCATCTAAGACGGTTAGCTTAGCTTAGCATAAAGACTGGAAACAGGTGGAAACAGCTAGCCTGGCTCTGTCCAAAGCTGACAAAATCCACTTTCCAGCACCTCTAAAGCTCACTAAGGGACTGTAACGACAAAAACTATTAGCGGGGAAGAACCTTTAATTCGTCCAACACTTGCAACACTAATGACATTCCCATCAACCCTAATTACCAATGCTAAGACGGTGAACACGGTAAACACTGTACTTGCTAAACGTCAGCATGTTAGCATTTAGCTCAAAGCTCCGCAGTGCTCTTGTACTTCCATATTGCATGTACTTCAGTTTAGAAGGATTACAACTATTGATTATTTTCAGTATCTATGAGTCTATAAAATGTCCAAAATAGTCAAAGGTGAGGTGGACCAGAAGTGCAAAGACATCCAATTTAATATCATATAACACAAAGAAAACACACACACACACACACACACACACACTTGTAAATACTGCGATGTTTGATTCTCACTCACCCTCTAGCAGGAAAACAGCTTGCTTCCGGAAAATCTTCACCAACTTGTCGTCTAGATCGACTTCTTGAAGCTTGGCCAACAGCTGCTCTTCGTTGCGACACACTTTCTCCTGGGCGTAGAGGCCGTCTGGCATCACCCTCTGCTGCCCTAAACCAATCAGAGCCGTCTCCACAGCCAGCGACATGAACGACTCGCCTTCCTCCAGGAAACGCTGCGCTGGGAAAACAGGATGCTCCGTCCTCCTACCTGAGGCCAGCGAGCCTGAGGGCGAAGCAGAGAGAGAGAGGGGGGGGGAGACAGGGTGAGAGATGGCTTGTGGGAGGGAGGGGGTGTTCCCTTTGGGCTGTGGATTGAGTAGAGTATTGATAAATCTATTGATCTATTTGTTCATTCTGGTGTTCTTTTTTAGAGTGTGTATCCTCCTGAGGACGGTAATCATGTGTTTTAATGGCTTAATGATGTCTTGGCAGACCTCACAGTTCATCCCAGGAGGGTTAACAGTCCCTAATGAATACACACACACACACACACACACACACACACACAAATAGCAGAGTGCTTGAAGTCTTAATTGAAAACTTTCACAACTTTTCCCATGCAGCAGCGTCACCAGTTCATGTAGTTGAGAAGAGAAACTGTAACTGAGGCGTGACGCGAGACCGTCCTCTCCGGCTAAAGTGTGTTGAAATCCGTCTAACTGAGCTTCCTGCATAATTAATGCGTTTTAATTGGAGTGTTTTTCCTGCTGCATTTCTTATTCATGAGCTGTTATTGGAGGATGACTGGAGGCCAATCAGCACGTCTGTGTCATCGCTGCTGATTGCAACCTGAGGGCGTGCAGCTCTGACAGGAAGACGCAATCAATGCAGCGTAAATGTTTGAATCACACTCAGGAACGTGTGTGTGTGTGTGTTTGTGTACTGCGTCTGTCAGTGGTTAAAGGACCAAAGTACATTCATGATAAGCTTAAAATACAACACGTTTTTGAAGATGAATGCAGCCGTTCTCAACCTTTTTGGCTTCTGACCTCTTAATAAAAAAACGACCCCTCAGCTTTACCTGGTGACCCTTTGGAGGGGCCTTTAAGTACTTTTTGCTGACAATACTTATGTACTTTTACATAAGTAGAATTTTGAATGTTTGTAATGGAGTATTTTTACACTGTTGTACTAGTGCTTTTACTTGAGTACTTGTCTTTGTACCTGAGAAGTCGAGCAGGACTGCGGCTACGTCCTCGCTGCCCCGCCCCGTCTCCATGAGGGTGCTGAACAGGGTGCCGATGGGGTCCAGAGGGTGGCCCACCCAACCCTCCAGGTTGGTGACTGATGTTATGCCTTTATGGAGCAGCTCTGCAGTAACACACACACACACACACACACACACACACACACACAGTTAATACTCCTTGTTGTTACTATCAGGGTTTCAGCTGTATATAACAATAATTCTCTTTAATATAATTAATCAATTAACGTGACCTGGACCCAGATTAAGCGGCAGAAAATTGATGGATAAATGAACCAATTAAAAAATAATTAATTCACTTAAGTTTTTGCTAGAAATCGACCCCAGCCCATTCAGATTGAATCAGCAGTGGTGGTGTTTGCTGCAGGTCTGATGGTGTTGACTAGAACCCCACAAACTGGGATTTATTTGCTATTTTCCTAAAAACAACCAACATCTTAAGGAGGTACTTTCATGACAGAAAGCAGCCGTTTTAAGCTGTAAATTTATCTAACTTTTCTTTTTGTAGCTGGCAGACGTGTTCAGGATGAAATCATCAATATATGTTAGGTATGTTTATAGCCCATTGTTACATGTTTTGACTTATTGGCTTCTCATTCTCAGTGACGGAATACTGAAGTTTTTTCTATGGAGTTTTCAATGTAAAATGAAAAACAATGAGCAAAATTATGCTTTTCCAGAGGCACAAAATCTTTGTTTACAAAATGTATGCTTTTCACTTTTAATCAGCCTTAAAATGTTTTATGAGCCCAAATATATAAAGAAGAAGAAGAAAAGATTTAATAAGAACTGATAGCAAAATAAGAAAATGTGAAAATATGCACTGAACAACAGACTGAAGGAGGATAACTGACCTTTTTTGTGAGTGCGGAAGAACTCCAGCTGTTTCTGCTGTTGCCTCCGCAGCGTGTTGACTATCGCGATGGCCAATCTGAGTGCTTCCTTGGGGTAACCATGTGACCTGAGGGCGTCCACTCGGGCACAAGCGGTCGGGACGTGCTCTGCGGGGACAAGAAAATATTCAGATTTCTCCCTCTGTTTCTTCTTATTAATTAAATTTGTCCCCCCTCTGAACCTCACGTGTCCCTGCTCTCTCACCGTGCCACAGGGGCCACCCTCGGGCGTCGAAGAGGGAGCTGTCGAGGTTGCCGTGGTAACAGTAGTTGGTGTAGTGGTCCTCGGTGATGATGTGCTGCAGGTGGGGGTCCTGCCAGTGCAGGTCGCAGGCCTCGATCGCTCGCGTGAACACCGTCCGGTGAGGCCGGGTCAGTGAATCTGTGAGAGACGAACACAAAGCGTCATGCTACACTTTCCAAAGATAGCATCATCTCCGTCCATCACCATTAAACATCCATGCATTTGCTCGGAAATCAAAGAATAAAGACGCTCCTTGTAAGTCCTGAACTTGCTTGAGAATTGTCATGTTTTTAAGATTTCTTCAGTATGAAAGTAATCCAGAGAAAGTTGTCTGTACATCCATGTTTACACTGCAAACAGGAGCTGTTAATAGCTAATTCGGCTAAAACATAAACAAGTATAAGCTAAATTTTGGCTCAGACTGACACACTCTTCTTGGGGGCCGACTTTGAAAACCCCTGTTGTAGCAGGATTTAAAAAAACGTCGATAACACAACAAATGCAGGGCCATTACGGACAAAACAGCAGCAGTAATAGCGGCGCCTGTCTTCTCATTCGAAACAGTTTTATTACCACCTGATAGAAACGTTCATGTGTCTATATTTTCTCTGATTTAGTGGAAAAAGCTGCAGGACCTCAACTGTGTTATTAGGCTCATTCTATTAGCCACACTAAAAAGGTAATAAGGCTTGCAGGCGCACTGAGATTGAAGAAAGGAGACTTGATTAAAAGAGAGGGGGGAGGGGGGAGAACGAAGACTTAACAGTGTTAATACAGGAGGAGGAGGAGGAGGAGGAAGAGGAGATGCTGCAGGAGAGAAGAGAAAGAGAAAAGATGCTTTTCAGGATTTGGAAATAAAGAAAGAAGGGAGGCGACATCTCTTCCACAGCCGGGTGTCATCTCACCTGGGTTGCCAGGAGGGCCCTGGGGCAGAGCGTTGGTCAGATTGGTCAGCTCGCTGCCATGGTTACCGTCCTCCAAGGGGCAGACGTCCACGCTGTTCCACCTGCGAAGCTGTCGAAGCCAGAAACCCTTCTGCTCGGGTTTATAGTGGGGGTTCAGCACAATGCACATCCACAGGGCGCCTGCACACACATTTACATCCAGAGATATAAACACACACTGTGCTCTCTCACCCTGCAGCAAAACACTCTTATTAACGATTATCTTCATGTGTGTCTATAAATAAATCAGAAAAAAAGTGAAAAATGTCCATCACAATGTCCAAAACCCCAAAACATTCATTTTACTATAATGTGAGCACCAAATCATCACGTTTGAGAAGCTGGAACCATAAAATGTTTTGTGTTTTTGCTTGAAAATTGATAAAATAGTTGAGGATTAATTTTCTGTATCAATTAATCGACTGATGGATTTGTGACACGGGTAAGCCCCCAGCCAGCTGAGATGAAACACAGTCAACACTGTGTAGAGAAAAGAAGGCTTTTGGCAGCTTATTGAAAACATAAAAGCGTTTAATTCATGATTGTTGGTGCTGAAGTTTAACAGAAATATTACTTTTGAGATGGAAAACAAGTTGCTAATAAATTTTACTAGTGATATTAATCCCAACAATGGTCTCAATGGCTAAACATTATAAATATCTGTCTGAACACAAATATTCATTCATTAGATTATATTTAGGTCTATTAAAAAGAAGTCTGTCTCCAACTAATGATCATTTTTATTATTGATTCATTTGCAGTTTATTTTCTTGGTTTATAAAATGTCAGAAAACAGTTCGAGTCCAAGGTGACGTCTTTTTGTCCGACCGTGACAGACGACAAAATGAAACAGGAGAAGAAAAGAGAGGAAGTGAAGTGAGGAAAAAAAAGGGGAAGACAGGGAGGAGAGGGAAGAAGGGGGAAGTGAATGCGGGAGGGAGGGAGGGAGGCTGGGGATGGGGGGAGGGGACAGGAGGAGAGAGGCTTTATCCTCCTCTCTTTGTTAGGGCCGCTTCAAGGACAACAACGAAGGGGGGGGAAACAGAGCGCCGACAAGCGTGATGTCAGACGTGAGTGACGAAATGCAGAGCAAAAATCTACAACACCGTGGGGGGGGGGGTTATTGGGTAAAGAAAAACAAAAGCAGAGGGGGGAGAAGGTGGGAGAGGAGAAACCTGACCTACAGGCTGCCGTCATTTACATGTTGCAGCAGAGCCCGACTTATTTTCCAGTGATTTTGAACACTTTCCATCGCAAGCAAATGAGCAGAAGTCATTTGTTCAGCTGCTGTTTTATCGGCTACCTGCAGTCTGAAGACGGAGAGAGCAAAGGTGCTTCTGCACCGCCGCGGTCGTATCTGTGAAACGCTAACGCCGCGAAACAGAACAGGTGCATTTATATTTATATATGTATATATTTATATATTTATATATTTATTTGTTCTGCTCTGCTGGTGATTTTAAAGAGTTTCCTGAAGATTTACAGCCACATGAAGTGTTTAAATTAGGGCTGCAACTAACAATCATGTTCATTGTTCATTCATTTATTTGATCTCAATCAATTCATTGTTTGGCAACCTGTCGCTGTCTGAGAGCACCTTCAGAATTCATCCTGAGAGGAACGTGAGTATCTGCACCAAAATCCATAGAAATCCATCCAATATTAGTTTAAATATTTCACTTAAAACCAAACCAGTTCATGCTGAAGTGCTTTAAATATAAAGCTCAATATTATCAAAACAAAGTGAAGCAAAAGGGTCTCAATTAAAGCCACGTGCTGAATAATAATTAATATATAATTATCAGTGGATGGGGGGAGGTTTGAAAACAGCAGGATGGGGATTAATCCTGTATTTCATGAAGACTGCGATCTTCGGGAAGACGGATTAATTAAAGCATTGCTGCCTTTAATAGATGAACTCCTTGTTACACGAAAATGAAAACGTGCTTTTGTTTTGCTGCATGCTTCCAGGTTTACATTCATGATCTTCTATCTTTATCTAACTGCGGTTATTTAAGGACACGGTGAATGCTGAATGAGGCATTGTTTACTTTGACGTGATATATAGAATAGATGATTTCAGTTAAAGTCGACTGTAGTGATGCAGATGTGTACTGTAGTGATGCAGATGTGTACTGTAGTGATGCAGATGTGTATGCAGCTGTAATGAGATCTCACAGTACCGAGTTCGTCCCACAGCTGCCTGTACTTGTCAGTCATGGTGGTTCCCTGTTGCCTCCACAGCGCCAGTCTGGGGTCGCCCATGAACTGCTCTGTGATCAGCGTTAACATGCGAGCTCCGTTGGAGTCCCTCATCTTCAGCATCTCCCTCACCTGCAGAGACATGGGAGGGGGAGGGGGAGGGGGGGGCATTGCAGGTAAATGTCGCCGTACAAGCCGCCGCAGAGCGATAACGATGTTCTGTTGGAACTGATGCTGTCACCTTGCTGAACAGTAAGTTGAGCTGCTTTCCCGAGCCATGGTACCCGCCCTGGGAGAGAAAGAGCTTGACCTGTTCCTGAACCTGCTCCTCGTCCAGATGCCAGCAGTTCTCATCGTCCACGCTGGCGCCCGCCGTCGGATCTGGAGCTCCTGCACCGGGACGACAACGGAAACCACGGAGTTGAAATAGTTGACATTATTAGATTATAATTATTTATGTGTTTAGCTGATTTTAACTACTTGACAGGTAGCTTTGAATTTCCCTCCGGGGATCAATAAAGTCTTATCTTTACCTATAATAATACATCATAATGTATTTGTTGATTATATTTTGTATTAATAATCTGAATCTGGCAATCAAATAAATGTAGTGCAGTAAAAAGTACAATATTTCCCTCTGAAATGTAGTAGAGTAGAAGTATAAAGTAGCAGAAAATATTATTATTACCTTAAAATTGTACTTAAGTGCAGCACTTGGCTGACAGACGTTTAAACAGAAAGCTGTTGTTTCTGGGAGGAGCAGACGTGAATATTCCTGCGTCAGCATATATTTCACCTTTTGCATTAATGCATTAATGCAGTGCTGGTTAAGCTTAAACACTGATCAATACCACAGACTCTGCAAAGTCTGCAACAATAATGAAGAATACATCCTCATGTTCAACACAGAGACTCAGAGAACATGAAGCCAAACTGCAATACAATCCAAAGTGCACAGCCACCAAGTACCTGCAAGTATTTACATGTATACAGTCATTAAACTACTGTTAGATAAAAGATTTAAAAAAACTGTGTACATGTACACAAAGTGGAATATTTCATGTACTGTAACACAAAGTGCTTCAGATTACCACAAACAGGCAAAGCAGCAAAATTTCCACAACAAAACATCTAACAAAGTAGTACCAAATATCCAGAACTAACGGAGTGTGTCACAAAACACTACAAGTGATGATACTACACTGTGCAGGTGTACCTAATAAAGTGGACACTGAGTGTTTATATAAACAGATAAATAATTATTTGAGTGATTTTCAGGATATAATGTTAAACACACTGCGACCTTAATGTTTCTGTAACGTCCAAAACAGCAACACATAAACACAACAAGACTCCTCACAAACTTTTCCCCACTTCATGCATTCCTGCAGTGCGTTCAACTCAGACATGGCCTGATTTAAGTGTGTGTGTGTGTGTGTGTGTGGGTGTGTGTTTCCCTCCTGTCCTCCTAAACAGCTTGTTTTTCCTGAGTCGTCTCTCAGGACTGCAGCCTCCAGCTGGACCTCCACTGGAGCGAGATGGAGGACATCTAACACAAGTGCTTTGGTGCTTGTGCGTGCTTGTTGGTGCTTTTTTTACTGGATGCATGTTAAAAGGGGGACTTCAGCCCGTTCTTCCACTTAAATCACAAATAACCACCCTTATTTCAGGCCCCGAACTCACCGTGAACCTGGTTGATCTCGGAGTTCTGCGACAGTATCTCATCCGCCAGTTTCTGAGCCGTCGGCAGCACCTCGGTGTGATGCACTGTGATCAGGTACTGAACGAACTTCTGCAGCTGATCTCTGTTCATTTGGAAAAGAGTCTCTGAGATGGGCAGGCGCAGCTTGACCTGCTCGGGCTTCCGTACTCTGTACAGCGAGAGCGCCACCACGTGTGCGCAGTAGAAGATGTCCTTGTTGCCGCAGCTGCAGGTTACTGCGGTGATCTTGCAGCGGTCGAAGCTGACGCTCACGTTGCAGACGAGCTCGGGCTCCGAGGACGTGGCCGGTTCCCTTACTGTGCCGCTGAGGTGAAACCCTGCAGAGAAAACAAGGAAATATTTACTGTTAATCATCTGCACTTAATGAGTAGCTACACTGTGTAGCTCTCCTTAAAAACAAAGAAATAAAAACACTTAACTTCAACCTACATTAACTGATTTTTAGCCTGACGTGTTAGCGCTTCTTAAGTTGATACGGAGCATCAATATTAGCATCAATGGAAGCAATATTATCTCTCTTTTAGCTCTGTTTACTCTCTACCAACTCCTGAGGGAAATTCACCAGCTAGCCTCTAACTGTGTCTTGTTTGCTGCTGAGCAGGTAGCGTACGGTGGGTTTAAACAGCTTTTCCTCTGAAAATGGCTGCCTGCTGAGGCTGAAAACGTCACAATGAGAGCGCTGAGAGTGAATCAAAACCCAAACAACGAGTTGAAAGTTGCTAAAACTCTCTGTAGGGCTGCGAAGGTGGGTGAATAAAAATACCGGCGCATGAACTACTTTTCTACCTTTGCATCTCTTTCTGTGCGAACTTTCAACTCTCGAGTAAACATCAAAACCAGGAATGTGGTCCAACCTAACTCAGGGCCGCTCAGGGAAAGTGCTGGCAGGAAGAGGAAAGTAGAAGAAAGACACAAGGAGAAAGACAGATGAGTGAAAGGGCAGAGAGGAAAGTGCACAGACTCAAATATTCTCATTTCCTTTTCATTTCCCTTCCACAACACCTCCAGTGCTTACCTCCACCCCATGACGGGATCATTTCACCACAGGCAGAGAGACCTGCTATTGTGCGGCGACCCTATGGCCTCTCTCAAGCTAAAACCTATACGTCTCCGTGTGAGTAAACGGAGACGGAGAGGCAGATTTCAACGTGGACGTGACCTTAATCTCATTCTTGAACATACCTCTCCATGCTTAGGTATTTGAGTCTCTGACAGGAAAATAAACCCTGATGCAAATGCTTTATAATCTATACCACACATGACCGGGCAAGAGAGCTGACATTTTCCACTTCAACAAAAACCCATGACTCATATAGATTTGAAAACACAGCAGCTGCTCATGGGAGCTGCAGTGGGTTTAAGTATTGAGATGGACATGTGTTAGCAAGAGATGACTAAGCAACAAATACTTTATGATAAGATTCTCCTGCAATGACGAGACGTAGAGATTGTGAGCGTGTTACCAGTATGTGTCTGACTGGGTTAGTGGGTTACCACAGATAACAGATGCTGTCAGATGCCAACAGTGAGTGTTTATCATCTGTGTGAATTAGTGAAGGTCTGTGCTGATTCAGTTTCGCTGCATGTTGTTCTTTAAATCTAAAATAAGTACTCGAGTAAATGAACTGACGTGTACTCCGCCTCACACGCCGAGACACACAACCAGAGCTGCATGATGTACCTGTTGCATCATGTTGTCGTGCAGACTGAGAGACTGTGAGGCCGATGACGGGTTGGGGTCCAACACGTAACCCCCCCCCCCCCCCCCCCATAAAACAGTGAATTGTTGTTGTTACACTTTTGTCAATGATTAAACAAACAAGACATAACATGTTAATTTGTGCAGGTTGACGGACTTTGTTACCTTTGGTGGCCGTTTAACCCCTGTTTTATGCTAGTTTTGAAGCTAAGCTAACTGGCTGCTAGTTCTGGCTACATATTTACTGTGGAGACATGACAGAGTCTAAAACAGCTGTTTATTTTAAATGTGGTGGCAGTAACACAGCGGCGAAGCTAACATTAGCCACCGTAAGCTCCTAGTAGTACAAGTGTTTTGAATTAAGCATTTCATTGTTCAATAATTCAACTTTTGATTGTAAGAGGAATAATGTGTTGTTTGCTCCACTTCCAGAGACCTTTGTTGCATGTCTAACCCCAAGTCTCTCACTATATTTCCCGTCTATAACTACACTCCACTATTAAACATCTTAGCTAGCATTGTAGCTAACATTTCCTACATCTAAAAGAAGTGAAATCCGTGACACCAGACAGAGCTGCACACTGTGGGCCACCAGTGCACACTTCAGCAGTATACCGTAGCTGAAATGCGTCTCTCGTGTTACGCAGGTCTGACTAACAGCTCAGTGTGTGCGCAAAATACTATCAGTGCTATTCACCCTGGAACGTTAGCTGGGACATTTTGATTTCCCCTCTCAAATGTTCTCATACATGTGACACACACCACAGAGCTGACACATATCACCCCTGCTGGGTGGAAGAACGCTGTAAACAGAGTAGGTGTTTGTCTGCATATGTGGTGGAGCTGTGTGATACAGAGCTGAGCAAAACCAAAAGAATATCTGAGAGCGAAACCTGCGCGATGGTTTTCTATTGCCCGTCTTGGGAACCGAAAGGCAGAACTTTGTTTAGGAAGATAAAAACAGATTTTTGTAAACAGGGATGACGCGCAAAGATCGAGTTGTTCACATATGAAACATTACGTCTTTATCGGGATAAACTAGCAGTTCTTTTCACTGTGCAGTTCATTTTAAAGTACTTTATAATGAGGTAATCTTTTGTTTTTGTGTATATGTGCGACCGGAAGATGTATGTTCTGTAAAATAGTGGTGTTGTGTAATCTCATGTGCGATAGGCCACACGTTTGGCATGACACAGAAAAAAAAACTAAACTTATAGAAACAGAGCTGTCAGTTGTTGCTGCTGCTGCTTTCCCTGTTGAGCAGACGCACACACTGGATCACACCTCACACCACCACAAGTCCACATCCTGTCTGTTAAATACAAACACACACAGAAAAAAAAAAGTGTGGCGCTCTCCGTTACGCAGCCCTGCCCCAGTCATGCCTGGCCCACAGCTGAACTACTGACGTAACAGAAAGAGAGAGAGAGTGACTCGAGGAGGAGGAGGAGGAGGAGGAGGAGGAGGAGGAGATCGCTGCGCTGCTGGAAAAATCGGTATGCCCTCAGCTGAGTGTGTGTGCACATGCAGGAGTGTATGCTTGGCGGCGAGCCAAAGCCCTGAGCTCAGCATTCTGTAATGCACTTCCTCTCCCCGTGTCTGCGCTTCACAGCTTGCATAATACAGCTCCGCGCACTGCATAGCAACCAAACTTAACTCCTTCACCCCCAACGCAGCGTAGTATCAGGGTTTCTGAAAGTTATATTCAAGACTTTTTAAAGCCACACAGAAAGCAATTTCGATAAAAGCGCTACGACAACCAGCAGGGACGGCGAGGCCCAGAGTGATTCATTATTTTGTCACATCTCTTCAGTGCGTCCGAGCGGTGGATAACAGTAATTCCTAATGGTATAATTAGCTCAACATCTGGGGAAATATTTTCCACGAGTTAGATGAGAAGATTGATACCACTCTCTGGAGCCAGGAGGTCGTTAGCTTAGCATAAAGACTGGAGCAGGGAACAGCTAGCCTGGCAGGAAGTCACTGCACCCGGCCAAGAAATAGTCAGACACATATCCCCCCGTAAAAAAATATATAACTTGTTTTTTTTGTACAGATTAATCAAACGAGATATAACATGTTGATTAGTGAGAGGAGACAGAGCCAGGCTAGCTGCCCCGTCCCCTTGTTTCCAGTCTTTGTGCTAAGCTAAGCAGGACATTCATGGATGGATCAAACAAAAGTGTTTGCTAAAAGTTCTCTCTTGCCCATAAGACAATGAGCTAGCTGTATGTAGCTAGCAGTAGTGCTACAGGTCACTTTTAGTTTGTAGGTATATGTCATGAAAACATATCAGATTTGTAAATTGAATTTATTTTTTTAATAACTTCTGAGGCCTTTTTTAAAGAAACTACATTCAGTGTCTGTTCAGACCGTCAGAGACCTGCAGAGACCCTGAATACACTCGCCTGGAAACCGAGGTTTAACACTTAACTCCCAATTAAGCCCGAGGTAGTCGACTTAAGCCGTCTCTATAGGATTCAGAGAGGAGGGTGTCTCTATGAGGAGGGGGAAAGGGGGGAGGGGGGGGGTGTCTTTGTGGTTGAAAACAAGGCCAGGACATTAGCCTGTGAAAGAGCAGTAGCTCAGCTCCCAACAGAGTTCGGCCTAAGGAGACCTTCATGCCAGAGGCTGTGAGCAACATCGCCCAGTGAAACTGTGGCTGCAGGGGGTCATTCTCAGCTCTGCAGCCAAAGCCTTCATTTAACACGACCCCCCCCAACTCCATTACACACATGCATACACACCAGTCAACCATTCAGTCGACTCGGCCTCCAAAGCTGGCCAGTCGGGCGTAAGTGAGAGCTTCTCAGTCAAGGTGTGTGTGTGTGTGTGTGTGTGTGTGTGTGTGTGTGTGTGT